>NC_047666.1:84599952-84962452 GCF_011762505.2 Arvicanthis niloticus
AAATGCTACCCCTGGACAGGTGGTTCTGGGCTATATAGCAAAGCAAACCAAGCAAGCCAAGGTGAGCAAACCAGGAAGCCAAGCCGTGTTCCTCGTGGTGTCTACTTGTATTCTTGCCCCCAGGTTTCTGCCTTGAGTTCTTGCCTTGGTTTCCTTCAGTGATGGACTATAAGATGAACCAGGACAGGCTGCTGTGGTAGGGCCAAGTCAGAGATTCCTGCCTGTATCTACCCTGTCTCAAAATCCCTAAGCTGAAGGCATTCTCTGCACCAAACTGCCGTCTTGCTTTCTAAACCTTGTCAACAATTGTAGAATTTGGAGGCTTGTGATGAGAATCAGGTTTCAATGACAACTAGCTGCCAATGTGCACAGAGGGTTAGGGGAATTAAAAAATACATTCCAAAGTGGAGCATGGTGTGTGTGTGTGTGTGTGTGTGTGTGTGTGTGTGTGTGTGTGTGTGTGTGTGTTTAACTATAAATACACTCAAGTCACTGAACTGAGCAATCTTGGTGAATAAACTATGTTTCCCTCAAGTCACATCTCAGTATAATTGTTATTAAAGGTTTTCAGGCTTCCCATGAAATGTTGATTGTAGGGAAGGGATGTTCTCACAGTGGCATCTGTGAGTACGGGGTGTAGATTGGCTTCCTTGAGGTCTGTTGGCATCTCATGTATTGTGTGAACACCGCAGGAGTTTTGATTGGCAGCAGTGACCCTTGGTAGTCATGACAGAGTGCTACTCGGGAGACTGCCTGCTGTTAGACTTGGTTTCATAGAGAACACAGCTGAATAAGTGGGTCCCAAGACACTGGATAGGGCTTTAATGGTTCAATGCTGTGAGCCTGGGCCCTTTGACTCAGTGGCACCTTTGTCACAGCTTTTCCTGTGCCTTGGAGAGGAACATTTTCCTGGAATGGAGTTCAAGTTCTTAAAGAAAGTATACAAAGGAAAAGTTCCTCCAGTATGGTGGCCTTCACCTGGTGCCATTTCATCATCCAACATGACCCATGAAGATAGGTTTCCATTGAGCAGCCAATGGCCCTTGGCAAGTGATGATAATGAGAGCTAGCCCTAACCTCTGGATGCCCATCAAGTGTTGTCTAAGTTAGGGTTTTACTGCTGTGAACAGACACCATGACCAAGGCAAGTCTTATAAAGGACAACATTTAACCGGGCTGGCTTACAGGTTCAGTATCATCAAGGTGGGAGCATGGCAGCATCCAGGCAGGCATGGTGCAGGCAGAGCTGAGAGTTCTACATCTTTACCTGAAGGCTGCTAGCAGAATACTGAATTCCAGGCAATTAGGTTGAGGGTCTTAAGCCCACACCACAATGACATACCTCCTTCAACAAGGCCACACCTCCTAATAGTGCCACTCCCTGAGCCAAGCATGTACAAACACCATCACAGGGACTGTCACATGATAAAGAGGAGACATTAAGAGATGACAGAGTGGGCTGTGAATGTTGTTGCCTTCACAGGAATGGGGGTGCCTAGCACCACATCCTCAGGAGTGACTTGGGGGGTCTTCTATTTGCATTACAGTAGAGGGTAAGTCTTCATTTAGGTATCTTGTCAACTAGTCTTGTCTGGTTAACAGTATGGTGATCACTAGAGATTTCTTGGGAGGGTGTCTTAGTTAGGCTTTCCATTGCTGTGAAGAGACACCATGACCAAGGCAAATCTTGCAAAGGACAATATTTAATTGGGGTTGGCTTACAGGTTCTGAGATTCAGTCCATTATCATCACGGTGGGCAGCATGGCAGCATCCATGGTGCTGGAAAGGAGCTGAGAGTTCTACATCTCATTTTGAAAGCAAACAGGAGAAGTCTGGCTTTCAGGCAGCTAGGAGAAGGTCTCTCAAAGCCCACCCCTCACAGTGACACTTCCTTCAACCAGGCCACACCTCCTAACAGTGCCACTCCATGGACCAAGCATATTCAAACCACTACAGAAAGGAAGCCCACACATGCTTATGTGCATTGTAGAATGGGGTGCATCTTGGTGTGAGGGTCAGGCAGCTTCTCAGTACAGTGGCAAGGTCATCACCTAGGAAGAGGAAGGACTTGACTCATAGTTCTGGACATTTGGGTTGATGACTTATGGGCTTATTTTGGGGGATCTGTGGTAAAGCAGCCGATTGCAGCAGCGAGACATAGCAAAGCTAAGCATCTCATGGCTGGGACAGAAAGAGAGAGGAAGAAGGTGCTAGAAGTACTCCTCTGGTGACCCTAATACCTCCCCTAACTCACTCTTTTCAAAGTTTCCACCCACCCCCATTATACCAACGTAGGACTAGCCTTTCACAGAAGAGCTTTAGGGGGCAGTTTGGATTTGAAGTACAGCACATCTTTAGACGAAGTAATCATTAAAGCTGTTACTTAAACAATGAGGCACAGAGACAAAGATGTTCTATAAACATCAGTGATAGGATATGAAACTCCAGATGACAGGACATATCCAGGAGTGGTGTATATAGCATAACTTGGAAAGCTACTACTCTCAACAGTTTATTAAACATTAGGAAAATGAGCTCCCCCACCATGGCTTTCTGACCAGATTTACCGTAATAGTAGGCATGTGCTTCCCCCTACAAAGCCAGTCTTAAATCTGAGCAAAAATCAGTCGGTTACCCCCATAACATTCATGCCACTGTCATACCAATGGACATGCCTTACCACACAGCTCATTACTGTAGCTTGCAGGGTTCACCACTAGGGAAGACTGTTGGAGATTTTTCTCCTTCAGTAGCTGCATGACACCCTCTGATATTATGAATACTAGCCAGCTGAAAGGAGCTTAAAGGCCACAGGGGCAAACCTACTACTAATATTTTGCTAAATGGACGTAAATTCAAACTTCCCCCTCAACGCCTGTCTCTGTGTCCCTACATTAATGCAGCTCTCAGACTCCATCAGAGAAGCCTCGTTATGCAGTAGAGCAAGGTTAACTCAGAGACTCATGCTGGTCAAAGTGTAGGGAGTAATTTGAGGAGTTCTTAGTCACAAATGAGTCATCTCTAACAAACCCTCTTCTCTTACATGACCTCTAGGTCATAAAAAATCCAAGGGAGACAACACCTTCCAAACATAACAGGGCTGCTGTACTCACAAACCCACAGCAGCTTGCTTGCCTATGTAAGACCTATACCAGATCAATCCAGTCAACCTTTTCCAGAGATGTGAGGAGAGGTGAGGGGCTCATTAGTCCCCACCATTAGCTGATGAGCAATGGACATTTGATGACATCCAGAAACCGAAGGGTCTGTTTTATTTTTTTTTTAATGTGTGATTCCTGGTTGGTTTGCCATGTTCCAGTGGCTGGTCCTGCCCTCATGCCCATGAAACAGACAGCAGGAATTAGGCTTGGTAGGTATTGTGTGACACTGCTGCTGAGGAGACATGAACAAAAGTTTACTCTCAAGGGGCCAAAGTCCAATCTGGTTAAACAATGTTTTATTGGTATTACTTGCAATACATGGCTGAAGGGTTACTTACAGGAGCAGCAATAATGCAAAGACAACTGACTGCATCACCAGAGCCCACCCTGAGCATCTTCTCAACTTCTTGATAGTTTGTCTGGTCTCTGTCTCTTTCAGGTGCTTGGCTAGTCTGAGAGCATTGCTCAGCAGTCCTTAACACTTAAATAAACGAAGGGAGAGGCCTAGTGAATCTAGTCAGATTCAGGGACTTCCTGAAGCTTTTGCATTGTTTAATTTTTGAGCTTAAGTAGCTTCCCTACTTTCTTGGAGGAAATTGCAACACAGCAGTGGGTTGTATTTTAAAAAGAGGATATGAAGTTAGAAGGGGTGAAAGGTCAGGGGTAAGTCTGGAAAACATTGGGATAGGAGAGTGAATGTGCTCAGAACATATTGTATAAAATTCTCAAAGAATTAACAAAAATATATTTTCAAAGTAGAGAAATAACACAGATAGAATGTCTCTCCATTTTGAAAACAAGTTAGCTGCATCACAGCCATATTTTCCAGAACAAAAGCACTCGGTGTTAAAGAGGGAGGTTTGCTCAGAGCCTTACCAGTCTCCTCAGTGTCCAGTTTTCTCAAAGGCAGCTAGATACTCACTCATGCCTGCTCAGCATTCGGGCCATGTGTCCTCTCCCATGCTGTAGCCTCTAGACACCCTCACGGGGCCCTTGTCAGAGACCAAGTGGCAACAGCAGAAAGCAGCCGAGAATTACGACAGACAGACATCATTTCCAAACTGGGCACTTGGTGAAGGTCCCAGAGATTACAGAAGCTGAAGACTGTCCCTTAGTTCTCACAGCCATTCTGGCACTGAATGCAAAAGGGAAACTGAGCTCTGGGTCAATGGTAGGGTCAGGCATGGTGGGCTGTGCCTGCTGAGCCTGCACTGGCCCCTTTCCATGGTTCTGCAGTCCCGGTTGGCCTCTCCTCTGCTGGCCACTTTGAGGGTATGATTCCCTGTAGACTCGTTCGAAAACTCTAGCAGCTGCAGAGCCCTTCGTCCGTCATTCTTACTGCTCAAGTCTCTTGAGACAACTTTCTGACTAATTCTTCTGGATTAATAAGAGGCATTTTAGAGTTTCAACAGTTATCAAATGACTTTCCTCATCTGCACAGACTGTAAATTAGCTCAATACTAGCAATAAAACCCAATTGAAAACAGTCAATTTTCACCATTAGGATACTACCCATAGGTCCAGGTTCATGGCGTACGCCATGTTTCCGTCGAGGTAACACCACCCAAATCCCAGAGCAGCTGAATTACAAGGAGATTGTTACTGTTTCATTATTGTTTGCCTGTTTATTTTGCCTTAATGTTTGTTTGCCTGGCTTCCCTCTGTATCTTTCTTCATTTTGGTTTTTAAGACGGGAGCTCACTGTGTAGCACAGACTGGCTTCAAATGAACATTCCTCCTGCCTCAGCTTCCAGAGTACTGAGCTTACAGGTGTGTGCTTATACCTGGCATGTTTTTCTTTTGTCAAACTGCCACTAGAGAGTCTCAGATGCCTTGTATATCCATTTATATTCATTCCAGGTGCCTCATGGGTATAGTTTGTGCTCAGTTTTATTAGGTAAAGCTATAACCATTCATGCTGTTGGAACTCAAATTGAAGAAGGAATAAGCCCCTGTTCTAACATTTTCACACATAACATAAAGAGTATTAAAGCACCTTTGAGCACCTTTGACGTGTAAACACTTTCTTGCCAAACGATTAAGCAAGTAATTGTCAAAATAAAACTATGTACACGAATCCGTTTCCTAGATAAATGCAGAAAAATAATGGAAGATATGCTTCAACATCGTCTGCCTCCCACTTCATCTTCCCTTACTTCCCTCTGAATCTTAGGATAACTGGTAAAGACCCTGAAGACTTGTACCACAGACCAGGACACACAGAGCGAAGCTGCAGCTTAGTGCTTGGCATGCTACATTCAAGATTAAGTTTCCGTTGTTATATATTGGTGTGTGGCTACTATTTCCACACAAACTTCCTTTGCAGTCACTGTGTCATATACTGAGAGACTGATAACTGTGGAGTTAACCTGACTGGAATCAATGAAGGCACCAGCCTCTGGGCAGGTCTCTGAGAACATTTTCAGAATGATTTGTGTTGAGGAAGGATCCCCTAGAGTGGGCAGCACCATTCAGTGGCAGCCCAGATACAGAGGTCTAAGGGAAGGGTTGTCTTTGAAGTGACTTTTCTGTAGCATTAATACCAATGAAGAATGTAACCATTTCTCATAAAGTATGTTACAAATCTAGAGATCTGTATTCACAATGAGCTCATAATGTAAAGAAAGATAAGGAGAACGGAGCCTTGATTCGTGCTTTTCACAGGCAGCCTGCTCGTTAGAAAAGCTAATAATTTTATAATCTTCTGATTTGTCACTCAGATCACAGGGAAGCTGTGGGTCTCCTCACAGGGCACCCATCCCATTTAACAGTGTCTACAGAAACATCTCACCAAGGTAAGAACATCCTTCCTACAGCTGCTGCAAATGGATCTGATATGACAGGGGTGGTGGTGAGGGTTGTGGGGGAGGGTGTATTCTCCACCTTTGCGGCCAAGTTACTGAAGCTTCTATGACACTATCTCTGGTTTAGCGACAGAAAATTCCTAATTAACATAAAAAATTATCAGGGCAATCCATAAATTTCCCATGATTGCTAGTGTTAAGAGGTAATTATAGTTTCCTTTGCCACAACATTTTTTTAGTAGAATTAGATTTTTAAAAGAAATTTCTCCATTGAACCCTAGGATTGAAAGAGGCAACTGTGAGCTGGGTCAGTTGAATATCGAATATGATGCTCAGGTTTCAGCATGGGCAGCTGAGTGTGAGCATGGGCAGCTGAGTGTGGGCATGGGCAGCTGAGTGTGTAGGCTAAGCGGCTTGGAAGCCAGTGTAACCAATGGGTTAGCATGTACTTTGCTAAAATGATGTAACACCCCCATTTACAGCCTAATTTAAAGGAGACTTGAGTAAGCATTGGCATTGGCCACTGAACTGGAACATTTGCTGTTTCTAAACATATTCACGGACTACTCCAGAACATCTGGTCAAAGACAGACCTCGTGGATGACAGGTTATTACCTGGTGATGGGTGTCACAGGTGTCTGTAGGTACACTATAACCCTTTAACAAAGTTGGTGTTGTCTAATGATAACTTGTTTCAAAATGACCCCATCACCAAGTGGCACAGGGGTGTGACCTCCAACATTGAGAACTGCAAGGAAGAATTTGAGTCAATGGCTGAAAATGCCCCTTCACGTTTCTTGACCTTCACAGTAGGTCAATGTCTTCACAGTTCCATTGATCCTTAAATTTTCTAGTATCTGAGGTGAATTACTGGGACAGAGCCACCAACTTCATTTTAGCATTCCTTATATTTTGTGAATATAGATGGGATTTCTAAATAGTTGTGCTGATCCTTGGTTTTAGTTTGGAAAGCTTTCTTATTTATCGATGGAATTGGGGGGTCTGATGTATGGCATTCTCCCTGCTTCTGAAGAAGTTGAGAGGTAATTACATGGTAACCACATTCTTCCTTATATTATATGTAAAGCTGACATTGGAACATTGAGCTTCCATCCACAAGCCAATGAACATTCACTACAGATCTCCAAAACTGAGCAAAGTGAGTCACGCAGACACAGGCAAGGCTGGAAACCAGTGTGGGGGCATCAAACTCAGATCAAGTTTCCTAAAAGCAGCTGCCTCCTAAGAGGAGAAAGACATATCTAAGTTCTAGGACAGAAGCGTTCAAAATGTTTTCCTAACACCTGTGGCAGAGGCATTAGGTGCTAGTTGTTTTAAGAAAAAGTCCGCAGCTCAGAACAGACTACTCCAGACCATTCGGCTCCAAGGGGGAGGAGGTTTATTCAGGGGATAGGGCAAAGGTGGGGAGAGGAAGGTGGAAGAGATAAGAGAGAAGAGAAGTAGAGGCCGGCCATGACCATGTGGAGAGAGAGGAAGGTGGGGGAGGGGACAGAGAGGCAAGAGGGTAAGAGAGAGGGAGAGAGGGTAAGAGGAAGAGGAAGAGAGTAAGAGAGAGAGGAGGGGGCAAGCAGCCCCTTTTATAGTGGATCAGGTGGTTGCCAGGTAACTGTGGGGAGGAGCATACCTGGCTGTTGCCAGGTAACTGGGGAGGTGGAGTTTAGACAGAATACTAACATTAGGACTGACTGGGAATGGAGCCGCCTATGCCCCCTTTGAGGCTTCTGCTTCAGAAACTTCGGGAAGCCAACAGTCTGCTTCAGCAACTGCCATGTTCGTATGTCTTCTTTCAGTGAGGGTTCCTTATATTAGTAATGTCTTACTTTACTGCTGCTTTGATTCTATTTTCCTCTATTTTTTAATCTGTCCCTGTCACTATAGCCAACATTTACTGAGTTTTCCTATTCACTGTCCCACAATGTGTGCTTAACACACATATGCAAATACCTTCTGGGGGAAGGCATACATTGTATTGAAAATAGTTTCATATACATTTTCAAGTCCTTAGGATTGGGGGAAAAGTTAAATGAAAAAATATTGACATCAATGTCTTAGACACATTGTTTCATTCATGGAGTAGTCACGGCATGCATTGTACACAGAGAGACACCACTTACTGCTTCCTTCTTGGTTATTTTGTGCCGAGACCTGGTGACCACATGTCCATGACCTCTTCCAACATGTTCTGCTCAACCTTCTGATAGGAGACAAACCATCAGTCACACAGGCTTCTCCAAGAGAATGATGTTTTAAGATAAAACAGCTTTAGGTATTAGCCCATGAAAACACAAGCAGCTACAAAATCAGTCCTACTTGCAGTAGATGGGACTTCTACACACTGGAAGATGTCCAAAAGGAGTTTTCAAATAAAAAAATGCTCTCTCCAGTTATTTTCAGTTCCTAGATGGTCAATCTGAAGCAGTTCATCTTTGGCCTGGCCTGCCCCTCCCTCCCTTCTTTCCTCCCTCTATTACACACACACACACACACACACACACACACACACACACACACATGCACAGGCACACACACATGCACACACACACACATGCACACAGTTTTCTAGAAGGATCTGATCATGTGACCCAAGCTAGCCTTGCTTTGAACTTGCAATCCTCCTGCCTCAGCCTCCCCTGTGCAAGGGTTACAGTCATAAGGCACCATGCCAGGCTTCCCCTGACTTTGAGTTTTAGTCTACATCATTCAGCTCCTTTGAGAAGCTTCTGCCAGATTTTTACTGAAGGTCTGAAGCCTGAGGGACAAGGTTGCTCTCTCCCTCTTTGCACCCTCTGTACTTCCTATAATCCTACCCCACCTCACAGCTGGCCCCTGCTTCTGTGTATCTGGTCAAATTCTGTTTTAGGAACTAGATAAAGGCAGAAGACAAGAAGAGAAGAAAGTAGAGATGGGGGTGGGGAAGGGGTTAAGGGAGAGAAGAAGGAGGAAAGATAGATATGGAATATATATATATATATATATATATATATATATATATATCTCCAACAGATGAGAAACATGAAGGAGAAAGATGTCAAACCAGTTATGATTCAAACAGAATGCTGACACTCATGGTTGCCATGATTCAGCAAAAGAAGTGAACAATTTGTACTGCTTGAGGAGGTAAAATTGTGCCTCTACCCATGGGGGTTGGCCATATATAACAAAAGTCATGTGAAGTATAGAGCAGTCAGATGGAAACTCCCAGTTATCTATTAGGTGACCCTAGCTAAGATTCCTAGCAATGAGAGTTACAGAGCCTGAACTGGCCATCTCCTGCCCAGGCAAGACTTCCAGGAGAGAGACTGGGACACCAACCCAGTCACAACACCTTTGACCTACAATTTGTCCTGTCTATAAGATGTGCTGGAGTAAAAACATGGTGCAGAAATCATGGAAATGGCCAACCAATGACTGGTCAAGCTTGAGACCAAAGCCATAAGAGGGAGCCCACCCCTGACACTGCTTTTGGATAGCCCAGAGATCTAGGATAGAACCAAACACAATTGACAAAAATAGTGGCAGTGAAATGATTCTTAATTATAGTCTGCTATACTCATAGATTGAGTATAGCCAATTATCATCAGAGAAGCTTCACTCAGCAACTGATGGAAACAGAGCTTGAGACCCATAGCCAAACATTAGGCAGAGCTTAGGGGATCATGTGGAAGAGGGGGAGGAAGTATTGTAAGAGCCAGAGGGGTCATGGACACAAGAAAGCCCACAGAATCAATCTGGACTTAAGGAGGGGTTCACAGAGGCTGAACCACTAACCAGGAAGCCTGCATGGGACTGACCTAGGCCCTCTGCACATATGTTACAGTTGTGTAGCTTGGTCTTCTTGTTGGACTCCTAACAGTGGAAGCAGGGCCCATCTCTGACCCTTTTGCCTGCTTTTGGAAACCTTTCTTCCAACTGGGATGCCTCACCTATCACTAACAGGAGAAAAGGTGTCTGTTCTTACTGCAACTCGATATGCCATGGCTGGTTGATATCCATGAGAGGCCTGTCTTTTTCTGAAGAGAACTGGAGGAGGGGTGCATGGGGGAGGGGGGAGAGGGAAAATAGGGGAGGGACAAGGAGGAGAGGAGGAAGGGGAAAATGTGGTCATCAGGATATAAATACAAACAAGCAAATAAATAAACACCTGTTCCCACAATGTTTATAACACCCTAAATTTAGCAGTTGTGGAAAATGGATTGCTGTGTGTCCACCCAACTGCATATGCATGGATCAGAGTGCTCTACTGGCAGTTGGAACATTCATGAGAATGATGTTCTAGAATGTCCTGCTATGTGACAGGTGTCAGTGTGTGCCTTAACCTTTCTTCCTTCCCAAGTGTGCAACCTCCTAGGAAGGGACACATTTGTTTGAATTTCTGTGAGTTCAAGTTGTAGATTTAACCACTCACACAGTGGTTAAATTAAAACAGAATGTTCACCAGCTCATGCCTCTGAGATGATCAAGGGGGGCTGAATTTCAAGCATGAATGACTCTAGATCATCAAGCAATACAAGTCTTTTGGTGGCCGTATCTGAGGCAGTGTGGCCACGCCCCAACCCCTGCCACATCCCTTTCCCCACTCCATTTTTCTTTCTGTCAATGCACATGCTTGTCACTCTACGGACCAACCTCTGCTAACAGTCCTAAGTGTAAATTGTCCTAGTCCTTCATAACCTGTGAAGTCCCGGCTCTCTTTCTCATGTCTACTGAATCCTGGATACGGCTGTTCATTGTTTGGTCACGTGCCCACCTTTATCCAATGGTTTTGGCTGAAACCAGCCAACCTTGGGTTAAGAAAGTGAACCTAGTAAGGACTTTATGAAAGAAATGTCACAGCTCACAAAGAAAGGTGTCAGCCCCACAAACAGACATGACTGAAGCCTGAGCTCTGGTGATGCTCATCTGATAGCGTGTTGTGAAAGTCTCTGTAGCCCAACACTGAAGAGCTGCTTCGTTGCTTGTTGATCAAGTTTTCTTTTTGAAACAGTATTTTACATCATAGCCCAGGGTGACTCCCAACTCTACAGTCTTCCTGCCTCTTTTATTCTTGTCTCTTTCCATTCTCATGTGTGTGCATGATCACATGTGTGTGGAGCATGTGCATGGATGTTTGCTCAGAAATTAGTGCCAGAAATAATCCTTGATTTTTCTTACACATTTATTCATTGAGCCAGAGTATCTCAGTCAAACTCAGAGCTTGGCAGTATGACTGTTCTCCCTAGCCAGCTTGCTCTGGGGATCCCCTGTCTCCTTTTTCCAGGGCTGGAATTACAGACAGCCACCACACCCACCTGACGCATTGTGTGGGTTCTTGGGATCTGAACTCAGGTCCTCACATGGCTTTAACACTGAGGCAACTCCCCAGCTCCCACTTCTGCCAGTATAGTGTTGGCGTTACAGGTGCCACTCGCCTCAAAATACCTCTGGCCCCAAAAGTACTTCTGCTCATTCAATTGTCTGTTTAGTTTTGTACTGATGCAACCTTTGGTTTTAATCATTGTGGTCAAGGACTATTTTTCCAAAATATCTGATACCACCCTCACGATGTTCTTCCCTTAAACTTGCCCGAAGTTCATTATGCTATGTGTAACTGCACCGCAATGCTGTTCTTCCCAAATCAACGCCAGCACTCTTTATAAAATCTGCCTGTCCAACTTGCTTCATTTTTTATTTAAGTTGACAGATTATAATAGCTAAGTCCATTCTCCAACCTTGTAGGAGGAATGTTCACTCAAAGAGGGAGCAGAGAATGCTCACGACGACTGAGAAGCAAGACGTGCATGCTAACCACGACAGAGGAAGCGGGATGCGCATGCTCACCACCATAGCTATGGTTGATACAGTTCCTTAGCTCACCTTCTGAGAACCGCTGTGCTGTCTTTCGTATCAGCAGAGTCTCAAAAAGCTGTGCTTGTAGTCCTGTCTAAAGATAAGCAGGAGCCTGCAGAAGGTCCCTCACTCCCCATGCTGTAGGTGGGTGAAACTGACACAGGTGTGCAAACTCGGTGTTTACATTAATTCCCATCCTGGCTCTGTATTGTGCCCTACAGCTCTATTGCAAGTTGATGAGAATATAGGTATTCTTTCAAGTATTACCGTCCTCACCACCTGCCTGTTGAGCAATAGGCAACAACAAGAGAGATCACAATGGAGTCACAGAGGGCAGGAGATGCCCGCAGCAGCCTGTCTGAATAAACTGTTTAAGATGATAACACATTTTTATATGAACATATTCAAATGAAATCACAGAATCATCTTTCAACAAAGAGGGAAGACGCTTGCGTGGATCCAGCTAATTGCTAAGCTGACTTAACTAATTTAGTAACAGAACTGTAGAGGAAGGTGATGCCCTGTATATGGCATGCTCAAGGCAATATTTTTTTTTAAATCTTTTTGGAACATAACTTGGTTCTGTGGTGTATTTTTTCAACAGTGTAATGAGCCAATTTTAGGGGAGATGAAAGCAGAGGGGATGACAAGCCTGGCTCTGGGGACCCCGTTCTTGTAGATTTTCATAATCTCCATCTTGACATTCCTTTTTTTAAACTCAAGAGATTGTGTGTAGCCCAGCTTGGGGGTGGATTTTTGCTTCACTGTATAATGGCTCATTTGTATCATGGATGTCTCATCCCATCTTCCTACACACGAAGATGATTTCATGTCTCCCCGAGGCCCTAACCTTAGCAACCCAAACTCCATGCAGGGAGAGGCATGCTCCCATCTGTCCCTGACTAACTCAGGAGACGGTGAGATTTTACACAGTGGGTTCTGCACTTTGGAAACAGTGTGTAGTACGCATAAACACAGTTCAGGTATCTTCTCCCTGCACTGATGGAACATTCTAAGGGCTAAAACAAAGTCTACCCAGGCCTCTTATTTGCAACCTTTGGTATCTCTTTACCCACAAAAAAATATTCACCTTATTTATAGACACACTTGACCTTTAAGTAATCAGTCTAGCAGAAATGGTTGTTTCCCGTTTGGGCCTGGAAGTGTGGGGGAAATGTCTGTGCCAGCAGCATTGTCTGCCTGTGTGCCTGCAGAATACAGCACGAGTGAAGGAGCTGCCGAGCCAGCAACCTGGAAAACACCTGCCTGGCCAGAGAGGAAAGAGAGAGGTTCCTGTTCTCTGTAGGCAGGAGAGAGGTCAGAGGTCACCTCCCCACAAGAGCCAAGCACACAGGTTAGGAAAAGACTGTTCAACAAGACCATGTGGGAGACAGCAGTCTCTACTTATCACTCACCCACTCACCCAATCACTCACCCACTCACTCACTCATTCACACACTCACTCACCCACCCACTCACCCAATCACTCACCCACTCACTCACCCATACACTCACCCACCCACCCACTTACCCACCCACTCACTTACCCACCCACTCACTCACCCACTCACCTACCCATTCACTCACCCACTCACCTACCCATTCACTCATTCACTCACTCACTCACCCAATCACCCACTCACTCACCCACTCAATCACCCACTCAGTCACTCACCTGCTCACCCACTCACTCACTCATTCACCCACCCACTCACTCACCCACTCACTCACTCATCCACACACTCACTCACCCATCCACTCACCCACCCACCCACTTACCCACCCACTCACTTACCCACCCACTCACTCACTCACCCACTCACCTACCCATTCACTCACCCACTCACCTACCCATTTACTCATTCACTCACTCACTCACCCAATCACTCACCCACTCACTCACTCATTCACACACTCACTCACCCACCCACTCACCCAATCACTCACCCACTCACTCACCCATCCACTCACCCACCCACCCACTTACCCACTCACTCACTTACCCACCCACTCACTTACCCACCCACTCACTCACCCACTCACCTACCCATTCACTCACCCACTCACCTACCCATTCACTCATTCACTCACTCACTCACCCAATCACCCACTCACTCACCCACTCAATCACCCACTCAGTCACTCACCTGCTCACCCACTCACTCACTCATTCACCCACCCACTCACTCACCCACTCACTCACTCATCCACACACTCACTCACCCATCCACTCACCCACCCACCCACTTACCCACCCACTCACTTACCCACCCACTCACTCACTCACCCACTCACCTACCCATTCACTCACCCACTCACCTACCCATTTACTCATTCACTCACTCACTCACCCAATCACTCACCCACTCACTCACTCATTCACACACTCACTCACCCACCCACTCACCCAATCACTCACCCACTCACTCACCCATCCACTCACCCACCCACCCACTTACCCACTCACTCACTTACCCACCCACTCACTTACCCACCCACTCACTCACCCACTCACCTACCCATTCACTCACCCACTCACCTACCCATTCACTCATTCACTCACTCACTCACCCAATCACCCACTCACTCACCCACTCAATCACCCACTCAGTCACTCACCTGCTCACCCACTCACTCACTCATTCACCCACCCACTCACTCACTCATCCACACACTCACTCACCCATCCACTCACCCACACACCCACTTACCCACCCACTCACTTACCCACCCACTCATCTACCCATTCACTCACCCACTCACCCACCCACCCACTTACCCACCCACTCACTCACTCACCCACTCATCTACCCATTCACTCACCCACTCACCTACCCATTCACTCATTCACTCACTCACTCACCCACTCAATCACTCACTCAGTCACTCACCTGCTTACCCACTCACTCATTCACCCACCCACTCACTCACCCACTCACCCATCCACTCACTCACCCACTCACTTGCTCACCCACTCACCCACTCATAAGTGCTTAGTATCCACTGTACCTCACCAACTACAAATTCACAGAGCTTGAGACCATCCTGGCCATCCCAGAAAGCTTCTAGATCAGAGCAGGAGCCACCACATCATCTGGAAGGGAGTGCCCTGCTAACCTGTGTCCCAGGAAACACTCCCTGATACCTGCCCTGTGCTAGATCTAGATCAGAAGGATCCCAAAGACAAGTAGCTCCATCTCTGAGAGACCAGGAGCTGACTGCAAGGAGAGGTGAGGCATGCGGCCCTCAGCAAGAGTGTACAGGGATGTAGATGCAAGCACACACTCAGTGCAGCTGATGGATCTGCATGAGTCTAGTGGAGCTTGTGATGGCTTGAATATGCTTGGCCCATGGGACTTGTCACTATTAGGAGGAGTGGCCTTGTTGGAGGAAGTGCATCACTGTGGGCGTGAGCTTGGAAGTCCTATGCTTAAACTCCACCTGTGGTGGAAGAGAGCCTCTTCCTTGCTTCCTGTGAAAGACAGTCTTCTCCTGGCTGCCTTTGAAACAAGATGGTTCCTCCAGCGCCATGCTGGTCTGGATGCTGCCATGAGGATAATGGACTGAACCTCTGAACCTGTAAGCCAGCCCCAATTAAATGTTGTCCTTTGTAAGAATTGCATTGGTCATGGTGTCTGCTCACAGCAATGAAACCCTAACTAAGACAGGGCTCTACAAGGAAGAAACTTCTATTAAAAAGGAAAGCCGCATGAGTTCCTGGATTCAAGGGCAGAAGTGGGAAGCAGAGCACGTGGGGATTCCTAAATCCTGATAAGGATCATCTGCGGAGGCTTTATCATACATTGTGTAGCAACTGTCCATCCATTTTCAGGGACTAGAAAACCAACACAAACATCTGCATCTGAACGTAAGACCCTTAAGACAATCAAATATCAACAAGACTGTCACCACAGAGCTCATGTGTTGCCCAGTGGAGGAGGCAGGACAGTGAGTGAAAGATTAAGCATCTAGAGGGAAAAATCACATCAGAAGAGGACCTTGCTCCACAGTGGCCTGGATGTCCCTTTGCCTGTAGAAGTCTAAGCAGTCTGGTGCTTCTCCAGGATGTCTTTATGCTGTAAGGTGGTTTTGGTGTTTCTGTCACATCCAACTGCAGTCTCTGACATCACCCTTGTCCACCTCAACGCCCATACAGTATCCCGTCCCCTCGTACTTCCTCTGCAGGAACTATCCCTTCCAAACAACAGCAATAGTGACTTTCCTTTGTGATGATCAGTGATGTGGAGATTTGGGGTGCATGTCAAACCACTCCAGAGAAACTCCACTGTTAATTTAAACTGAGGGCTTAGACAGCATCTTGCTTTATAGATGCTTCTTGAATGTTTCTGATAACTTGCCTCTAGACGGCCATCACTTTTCTTTCTCTGTCTTCTAGTCCATGCCCCCAGGGCCACACCTTCCTTCTTCAAACATTTAAAAAGGTTATTTTCCTAAAAACAACCATTCATTCCCTAAAAAGAACTCTAGAACCATTTGCCATCCTCGCAGGGGAAATGGAATTTAGTCTATTATATTTTGTGGTTAGGTAGGTTATTTTCTGGTTTACAATGTTATGGCTTAAAGTTTAAGAAAATGGTATGAAGTCCCCAGATTGTTTCAAAGAATAGGATAAGTTCTAAGCCAGTACATTTATATCTCAAACTGGTTTTGCCTTACCTCAGCATCTTTATTTTTCTTCAGATACAACCATACTTGCCTGATCTCCTTCCTGTTCTCTTGGGAGAGTCAGTTCTATGAGGGTGGCAGATGGGGTGACAGGTGTGGTGACAGGTGGGGTGGCAGATGGGGTGATAGGTGAGGTGACAGATGGGGTGACAGGTGAGGTGACAGGTGGGGTGACAGGTGAGGTGATAGGTAGGGTGACAGATGGGTTGGCAGGTGGGGTGGCAGATGGGGTGACAGATGAAGTGACAGGTAGGGTGACAGATGGGGTGGCAGATGGGGTGACAGGTGAGGTGACAGGTGGGATGACAGGTGAGGTGACAGGGTGACAGGTGAGGTGACAGGTAGGGTGACAGATGGGGTGGCAGGTGGGGTGGCAGGTGAGGTGACAGGTAGGGTGACAGGTGGGGTGGCAGGTGAGGTGACAGATAGGGTGACAAATGGGTTGGCAGGAGGGGTGGCAGGTGGGGTGGCAGGTGGGGTAACAGGTGAGGTGACAGGTGGGGTAACAGGTGAGGTAACAGGTGAGGTGACAGGTGGGGTGACAGGTGAGGTGACAGATGGGTTGGCAGGTGGGGTGACAGGTGGCCTCTACATCTTGGCCTCAGATTTCCTACTACTCATATCGCTTAAGAACAGCTCTTTGTGCCTCACTGTGAGCCCTCCTTTTCTGTTCATCCACCAGATTTTTCTCAGCTTGGGTGTTACACTCATACTCCTAGGCCTTAGTCATTCCCACAGAGTCTGATGCTCCTACAGGCATCTTGGAGACACAGTCTGCCTTTTGCTCTGTGTCCCTTTTCTGCTTCTAGTACAAAATGTTCCTTGGTCAGTGTTTGTTGTACTAAGGAGAGCATGGACTTTGTTTGTTGAAAACATATTTAAACCATCTGTTTTTTTTTTTTTTTAACTCATGGGAGAAACTAATTTGATATGAGCAAATTCTTGACAATTCATGGCTGGGTGCAGGAGCATTTGGTTACTATGTTAGAGTTTCCAGAAAATGAGAGAGAGAGAGAGAGAGAGAGAGAGAGAGAGAGAGAGAGAGAGAGAGAGAGAGGAGACAGAGAGACATAGAGAGAGAGACAGAGAAACTAATGAGAACTTGGTGAATACACTTTGGTGGACGGAGTACCATAGTGGTCACCCAGAGTTCAAGAAAGTCAATGGTGTTGCTTGACCAAGTAAAAGGCCTGAGAAGCAAGGAAGCTAACTCCCAGTCAGAGGCTGAAGGCCACAAAGCGGGCAGCATGCCAGCCTTCTGCTGCCACCCTGCTGCACTCATCAGACCAACTGCACCAACTCCAGCCTCCTCTGAGAACACCTCACAGACTCAGACTTACGCACTTGCTGTCACCATCAAGGGTGGGATAGGAATGAGAAATAGAGGGACATGGGGGCACAAACTGGCACTCATGATTAACGTGACAGCCACAGGTCCCTCCTGTCCTGTTCGACAGGATCTCTTTATGTAGCCCAGGATGTCCTCTTGTCTCAGCCTCTGGAGTACTGAGTTGTATGTCAGCATACTGGCTTAGAGTTCCATCCATCCTCTGGAGGAGCCTGCTTTCCTCTCAGCTACACTCAAGCACTGGTGTCAGCAGCTCATGTACCCGTTAGGTCATACAGACATGAGTGAGCTTTTTCTTCTTTCCAACCTCATCCTAAGTGGTTAGAAAAGCTCTCTGAAGACATTTTGGAAAGTGTTCAGGGGACAAGTGGAGCTAGCTATCTCTTCTTAATTCCTTCCTGCTCCCGGTATCCTGCTTTGGCTTCTATGTTCCCTCTTGTTTCTGAAATACTGCATTCAAGAGTTTAAGAACCAGGACTCCAGGCACACTTTATTGTCCATGTTCTGGAATATGCCAGGATTCTCAAGTATCCTTCATAAGGTCTCCAGGTTACAAACACTATAACATTATAACAAGTTACAAACAAGCACTAAATTAGTAATAGATGTTCACTTACTCTCTTTTGAGGGGGTATTAAAAGAAAATACTAATTTCCTCATGTCCTTTACCATCATCTCCTCCCCCATACTCCTTGCAGTACCTGTGGTGACTGGTACAGAGTCCCCTGTACCTAGATCTACCCATCCACACACCCATTCACAGATGACCAGTGAGCACCCAGGACCTGGGCAGATGAAGGCTGACTATCACTGATGGTGTGCTTCACTGACACGTCTGTTTCCCCTCACTTTGGGGCTGGAGGTAGTACATATTTCCTTCTGTTAGTCTTCTCCGAGGCATTATATTCCATTTCTTCTGAATTTCTAGAATTACTTTAGTCTACCACATAATTTAGCCCTCAATTTTATGCCTTTTTCATGTTGATATGATTATAATCAAGCAGTGTGGGTGGTTTCCCTGACATCTGGGCAAAGAGCTGACAATCTCAGATTTGTACGTTGACTGACTGTACTTAAATCACATGGTATCTACACCCCATCTACAGCTGTGTCTCATGTGAAAATGGGAATATGAGTTGGGGGTGTGGCTCAGTGTGAGAGCGGACCTAGTATGTGTTAGACCCTGGATTCTATTTCCAGCCTTAAAAAAGCACCCAAACAACAAACAAACAAAACAACAAACAAACAAACAAACAAAAAAAAAAAACAGGCAACCAGGGAATAAGAAGGTATTCCACTGGCTATTTTATTTTTGTTATTTTGTGTGTATGTGTGTTTTGCCTGCATGTATGCCTGGTACCACATGTGCCTGGTGCCTGAGGAGGCTAGAAGGGGGTGTCGGTTCCCATAGAATTGGAGTTACAGATGGTTGTGAGATACTGTGTATGGGTGGGAGCTGTAGCAGAAGGTGGTTCATCTTCTCCACTGCAGGTGTTGTGTCAGCTGAGCAAACTAGGATAACTTTGTTACTTTGTGTCATGTTCCCATTTGGATCCCTTGCTAATAGTTTCAGAAGAGATAAGAGATTCCCAAGAAGGTAAAAATAAGTTTATAGAGGAAAAAAATGTAAAAGGTCAAATTGTTTCTTTTGTATCTCAGGTTATAAAATTAGGGCCAATTGTCCAATGCTCCCTCAGTGCGTGAAAGACAATGTGAGCCACAGACACGCAGCTCTCTGGTACCAAACTCAAGTTAGAAGATGAAATAAACTTCATTTAAGGGAGTTTAGACATTGAATGAAGAGCCTCCAAGTACAGGAGCCAGAGAAAATGGAGATTCTAAGAGTAGGGCCAAAGATTCACTCTATGGTGGTTTTGCAAGTAAAGCACAGACTACTGTGTCATGGCCATGCAGCTTGTGTGGAAGGAGAAACCTGGGTTTGGATGAAACTGAAATCTCTCTGACTTTGCGATACTGCAAGGCTGCCAGCTGAGAAGTGTGAGTCCCACCTGGCAACTTTCAGGTAGCAGGTGAGCTACAACTCGGGCTGGAGGCTGCCAATCAGAGCCCACCTGGGCTGGAGGCTGTCAATCATCACAGACCATCTTATTAAAGAACCTCAATATTATATCAAGCAGACACTTTCATCATAGAGCGTGGAACACCAGCACCAAGTGAGTGAAATGACCCAGATTTCTGTTTCTGTTTTGTAGTTTAAAGACTAAGAGAACACAGTGATCACAGGCTGAATCTTAAACATGAGAAAAATCTTTAAAATTCTAAGCATCTATGGCATGTTCATCTTGCAAAATACCTTCATCTGTGTTAGAATGTGTTTTTAATCCATGCAAGCACACTGCATTAATGGATAGAGCAAATACCATCCTTGTTTTTCAATAGAAAAATGAAGCTTAAGATGACAACATTTTCAACTCAGTGTACAATGAGCCACCTGGGTAACACCACCCCCAAATCTTTATGTTCTGATACTTTCATAGTTCTTGGGGATAGAGATGCCCAACGTGTGTGTAACCCTTGAAAGTTACAGGTAAGTCTGACTATACACATTGAATAAGATTATTCTGAGACATTTTTTTCACAAGACAAATAAAACACATGCCCTCTGCTTTCAAGAAACTGACTCCAAGGACAGGAAAGAGATGTAGCCACACTGTTAAAGATGTTCATGGGAAGAACATAGAACTCTGGAGGAAGAGGTGGGGAAAGGGATCGTCTAGGCAGTAAGCCTTTAAGGTGGCCAAGATGGCTATGAGAAGGATATGGTTTGGGCCAGCTTATCCCCCAGTACTTGCATGTGAGCCTCATGGTAGAAGGGCCATTTTAGTAGGCTATGTCTCAGGCACACTGTGTACCCTCATTCCTTTCCCTTGTCCAGGACATACACATCCTTTAACTACACATCCTTTGAACTTCCAAAAGCACCTGCCTCCATTCTCCCCCTTCCTAAGTAAATTGATTTGTCTATTCTCACACATTCTAAACTCCTTATATTAAGTAGACCTGACAGGATTAAGGTTCACTCAACATAACATAATTAAATAACCTATTTCTAGCTGGGCAGAGGTAGTGCACCCCTTTAATCCTAGCACTTGGGAGGAGGCAGAGTCAGATGGATCTTTGTGAGTTCAAGGCCAGCTTGGTCCAAAGAGTGAGTTCCAGGACAGCCAAGGCTACACAAAGAGAGACCCTGTCTTTGAAAACAACAAACAAACAAGTCAAAACCTACTTCTGAAAGAACTGTTTGGGAATCAACAAGCTCAAGGCCAGCATGGACAACTTAGTGGGATCTTGCCTCAGAATTAAAAAGTAAGAGAAGGGCTGAAGTGGGTGGTGTATCCCAGGGGTGGGGCACTTGGCAATCAGTACTGCAAAACGAAGGCAAAGCAGAAAATAACCTGTCTCTCTCAATCTATAAAGAAGTGTGAATTCTTTTAGAAAGTAACTTTCACAGTTATCCACGTTGTATATTTCTAAGTGCATCATATGTGTCCGTGTGTTTGTCTGTATGTGTATGTATGCATATCTGTGTGCCTGAGCATTGTATATGTATCTGCATGGTATGTGTGTATGTGTATGTATGCGTGGTGTTTGTATGTGCATGGTTGTGTGTATATGTATGCATGGTTTTATGTGTGCATATGTTTGTACACAATATGTATATGTATAGTGTGTGTGTTATGCATGGTGCTTGTATGTATATGGTGTATGTATATGTATGCATGGTGTTTGTGTGTGTATGTATGCATGATGTGTGTGTATGTGTATGTATGCATGATATATGTGTGTATGTGTTCATTGTATGTGTTTGTGTGTGTATGTATGCATGATGTGTGTGTGTATTCATGGTATATATTTGTGTGTGTGTATGTATGCATGGTTTTGTATGCATGTATATATGTGCATGGTGTGTATGTTTGTGTATATGTATGCATGGTGTGTGTGTGTGTGTGTGTGTGTGTGTGTGTGTGTCTCAGCACTGTGCAGGAACAGGGAGGTCTGTGCATGGTGCTTGCTGATTTTGCATAGCTGATAGCAATTTTGATGCCTCTTCTCTTGTGAGAACACTGGAAGGGCAAAACAACATAGTTATTCATGGACTGTCAGTTCTAGATACTTCTATAATTATTTTCTGTGATTTAAATTTAATTTGTAGGCAATGACACCCTGGTGGGTTGTTCTGGAAGCTTCAGTATTGACCATCGGGCTCATGTTTGGTTATTCGTTTGATCTAGCCAGTTTCTGATTGCCATGCTCACATTCCTGTGAGTCAGTCTACCCACAGGTGGTCCAGATGGTTGCAAGCAATAGGTTGGCTTGGGGGCTACTCCAGGGCCTGCCATGGGCCAGAGCCAGTTAGACGCAGAGCCAGAAACAGTCCAGCCTCCACGGGCTGTTCAACTCCGGGGTATTGTACCCTAGCTTCCGTCCAGAATGTTCCGGATAAGCTGCCTAACCGTTTGTTCACAAACACAAATTCCTATGGCAACCTAATAAAAATTAAAACTGAAGGAAGAAGGAAAGCTTAATGGAATTCCTCTAGGTTCCCGACAGGGCTACTTTGTGAGATTATCCTAAGACCTAATGAGAGGGTGTGGCCCTTTCATAAAATTACCCAACACTGTTTGTGTGTTTCTGATGCAGGGCCTTCATGTCAGATCAGAAATGAATCCATGCCTTCATCCCCAGACACAACATGAATCCTCTGAAAGATTCCAAACAACCTTGGTTTGTTTTTAAATTTTAATAAGTTTCAGTACTTCCTGAGTTTGGCCAGGCCAGATGCTTCTTCCAGCCTGAAACCAAAAAGTGTGCAGGCACTCACAGAAGAACCCAATTCAGGGAGCTTTCCAAGCTCCTAGCCAGATCTAGAGGCATCTGGTGTGGTTAGCTGACTCGTGGTCATGCCTACCCAGCACACATGATCTATAAAGGGAGATGTTACACGTTGTCTGTCAGTCATACCCTGTGTATGCTCCAGCCTTCTGCTCCCGGCCACCCCTCATCATCATTCTAGGAAGGAAGAGGGATTGGCCCTTTCATTAGGAAGACAAATGGGAATATGTCTTGACAGCAAAGGCAGTATTTCCATGTTCAGTTTACTATTTAAAGAACCCAACGGTAATTGCTCTTGATGAGAAGGAATTGAGGCACAGGCATTTGGGAGAATCCAGTTCGGTGTTTTGAGTCACCCCTCCACAGGACTCACTTCGATGACCATTTAATTGAATGCTACTGCCCGAGGGCCACTATAATTATAGACACTGTGGGGGATTAGAAACTTGTAAAATTTTAGAGCGTTGAAAACCAAATGGTCATCCAGGAAACCACGACAGAGTATCTGGCCCCAGAGAGGTTACACTGGGCTTGGAGACATTGTTAAGCTTTCCCTGAGAGTTCGACAGTAAAATAGGAGGGAAGAGTAGGTACCACCCCGTTTAAGAAGTTTATCTTAATTGGTACTTTTCACTGTTTGCCCCAGGAGTCTTCTCTGAACAAGCCCAACATCTCTTATTATTATTATTCACTTCTGTGGTTAATCAATTAATCATGTCAGCTGGGGTCCCAGGCTACACACAAAGGCAAAAGGACTTTTTCCCCTTTCTCTGCCCCCTGGTTGACAGCTCTGACTGCCATGCTGTCTCGGTCATTTTGTAACTACTCTTCTGAACATCTTTAAGTTGCTTCTGTGTATTTGTTCATAGCAACATAAAAAACAACCCAACCGTGATTCTGGGATGTCATAAGTAATGCATTCTTTGTTATCCTGGGCAAAACAACATGTTAAGCTTTCCTTTTTATATCCAAAGACTTCTTATATCCAAATTATCTGTCCTTACTCTTTTGTATCATTAAATAAGTTACACCAACTTTTACAAAGATACTGATTAAAAACAAATGAAAAGCTGATAGTATTTGCATCCTTGACAAAGAGTATATTGGCCAAGCTAAAGGTCTGGGTGTCTTTCAAATACGTTTTAGATCTTGAATATTCCATATTTGATTGGTCCCCACGGCAGTACCATCAGGGAGTGATGAGACATGTAGGAGGCAGGACCTGGAGAACGTGCCTTTGAATGAGATTTGGGAATCTGACCCCTCTGTCTTTTTTTTTTTTTTTTTTTTTTTTTTTAACTTCTCAGATGTCACAAAATGAGCATGTAGTGTTTGGCTCACAAAATGAGCCAAACACTCTAACCAGGAGAAGAGCTGGAGGAAGGGGAAGTTTAAACTCCAAAATTCAAAACCAGGTCATAAGCAATGTCTGTAGTGGTTCATCTTTTAGTCTCAAGGATCTTACTCAGAGACACTCAGAGAGGCCATAGTACTACAAGGGCATCTGAAGACATTAATTAATGCATAGATAGATTCATCTGTGTTGCTCCATGAGGCCAGCTTGGCTGAGGCAGTTGCTCTGTGGTGGACACTGAAGAGTGAACACCTAATATTCATGGCACAGGTTGTCTTTTTGGTGAAATAGATGCTTGGCTTAGGGACTGTTGCCAGACCTTCTAAAATATCACATCTTCAAGAGGCAAAGGTGAATTTAGGGCAAAGACTGAAGTGATACTTTTTAGCTTGGAGGAGGGTTATGGAGTCCCTCTGAGATCTTTTTAAAAATTAGGACGAGGCTCTGCAGATGTTCCTTAACCACTCCTAAGGAGTCTAACAGACTTTTGGTGACTCAGTAGAGAAAGATGCCATTGTTTAGTGGTCTGCCTTGAGCCTTCTGGATTGACTGGGTGTGCCCACCGAACAGACTTTCAGCTTATCACCTGGGAGAGCAAGCGAGCCAGTATTTCTACTCAGACTTTAGATTGCTGAACTGCACTATACCCTGACGCCCTCCCTTGCTCCTGATTTGTTACCAGCTTCCTCTGGGTCCTCCTATCTCCTCATCCTTAATTTCCCTAAGCCCCACTGGTTATCTTATGTTTCAGGGGTTCTCCCCAGCTCCTTCCTAAGGACCCATTCGGAACAGGAACTTTGCATATTGGCTTCTTGGGGGGCTATCACCTCCTGTTTTCCTCTCCTCTGTCCTTTCCAGTCTTTATCCATCCCATAATCTCGTGAATTATGTCTGACAAACTCTTTCCTTGAATGTTCCTCTTTTCTCCCTCATTTCCATTTCTCTCAGGACTCACTCTCAAAATTTGAATTGTGTGCAGGAATACACGTACACACATGAGAGAGAGAGGGGGGTGGGGTGATGGGGTTCAGAATAGAAAAACTGTCTAATTTCCAAGTCCTTCCTTCCTTGGCTTCAGGCTGACTACCATGTAGAATCTTCTAAACAACTACCTCCTCACTTTGCACCCTGCTGAGGTAAGCTAAGCACAGACTAGGTGTGCAGGTCCCATCTGACTGCAGTAGCACCTCTGGTTTGGGCTCCTTTCAAAAACTGTAGCTGTGTAACATGTCTGTACTTCTTAGAGTCATTATTTCTCTATAAAAAATATTTGATAAATAGAAAATTTTTGTTTTCCCTTTTCTTTGCCTTTAAGACTTGGCTGGTGCTTACAAGAAATCCCCAGAAAGATACTGCTCTGAGGTATCCGTTCCTTTATGAGCAAGCAAGGGGACACTGTCTTTCTAGACACAAGTCTTGTGTCAGTGTAACTAAGGGGTTTTCAATCTGCCTGTGTTTTCTGGCCTCTAAAAATGAGGAAGAAGAGATGAGCACAAGGAAATGAACAAGGAGTATGTACAAAAAGAAGACAAAGAACAGGTTGTTGTTTGCCCAGTGAGGCAAGGCTACCTCATTTCTGAAGCAGGGCTATCTCACCTGACATTGTGGTTTTGATGGGCAAGGTTGTTAATTTCCCATAGTTCTCTAGGCCACACCGTTCCTTCATATTATAGCAAGAACTTCTACATTTAGGATTTTTAAAAGTTTTGCTACATATTTTGTTATTGAGCATTGCAAAATAATAACAGACACAGAGCTAAGCTTTTTTTTTTTTTTTTTTTCACTTTCTCATTTGTATGAATCCCAGCACAATTTAAAGTGGCTTAGTTTCAAAATGGGCAACTGTTTAAATAAGCATGTACATTTCAAAAATAATCACAAAAATATAGAGACCCGATGCTTAGAGAAAGACCCCTCCAGGTGGTCTATTTGGTTTGAGCAGAGCTACAGAATCAATCGGGACTTTGCTGTGTCTGCTTTGTTTTTCTGGGGTTATTGAAGAAAAGAGAGCTTTGCCAAAACGAAACAAGACACAGAACCACGTCTTTGAGCCTGAGAACTCTCTAGTGCCCAAATATGATTAAAACCCATCTTGGTTAAGCCCTTTTGATCAGCATGTGGTAAAACCTGTACTGAGTTCCTGGCAATTTTACGGTCTTATCTGTGTGGTCCTTTTCTTTGGCAAACATTCGACAGGATGTTGTCCTGGTGGAGCTTGGTGGAGTGCTCAGGGAAGGTTGGATTGCAGGACTTAATGCCCCCAACAAGCATGGTGCCACCCCTCCCCCCTCAGCAGACCCAGGCAATTGTCCTTTCTTGTCTTACCACAAAAGAGGCTTTCTGAGAAGAAAAACGGGAAGAACGGGAAGAAGGGGAAAGAAACTCAGCGAGTAACTTTAAAAGTTCATAAAGAGGCATAGAGACAAACGTTGGCATCCGTCTGATTTCCTCTATTGGAGACTCTAATTGAATTTCACCCACTGAAGTTAGAGCGCGGGCAGATCCGAGACTTCCCCATTCTATTTATATGTCTATGAAGCAGATCATTGTAATGAATACAGATGGGCAATGAGCACACAGTTATTGCATAATTTTTCAAAATTTTACGATTGCTTTTCCTACTTCCTCTTAGCATAATGGCCTCTCTGTGCAGTCTGTAGACTGCTCACTGTATCTTCGGTGTATTTTACCACTTCAGCCCATTTTAATTTATTAGAAATGCGTTAGAAGTGCTGTGCAAACAGCCCACAGAACGAAACTGATTAGCAAGACACAGACAACCTGAGCCCTACTAAGTTACTTCTGAGGTGCTTGGTGAATACAAGCACATGTGTGCATTCCCTTCCTTCCCTTCCTCCCTGGCTCTCTTGATTCAGCAGACGTTGAGACTTGAGGAATGGGGGAGAAACCAAATTAATGCCACGCACCAGCCCATGGCAAGCAAGACAGAGAATGTCATCCGTGTGACTGGAAGTTCAGCAAGATGGAAAGTTTCTCTTCGGCTTGAGCTTCTAAACCAGCTTGGGCGAGGGTTGGGATGTATAGATGTGATCATTAAGTGTGTTTACAAGGCGATAGGCTGGGCTGGAACGTAGCTGATTTGGTAGAGCTCTCTCCTAAATGCGTGCAGCCCTGTGCTCAAGCCCCAGATTCACATAAGGTGGGGCAGTTGTAATGGGTACCACTGTAATCCCAGCACTCAGGAGATTAGAGCAGGAGGGTCAGAAGCTCAAGGTCATCCTAAGCCCCACAGTGAGTTCAAGGGCACCTGGGTATTGGAGATCTTGTCTCAAAAATATACAAAGATGGAGTATGTACCCATGGTATCTGATGGCCTTGGCTGGAAATTGATGAGCTTTTGCTTTGTTCACAAACCATTTGACCTCATTACTCATCTCTTGGATATGATCTCAGCGGGAAAGCTGCCTGACAGAGCAACTCCAGAGTTTTCTAAACCAATGCCCGCCTCTCCAGCAACCCTTTGTTTTGGTCCCGCTGAATCCAACAGTGTGGTCTTTGCCCTTCAGAGGAACTAATGACAATCCACTGATGTGTGCACGATGGGAAAGGGGTTCATGAATGGTAGAAGTCTGTTAGGTAGTGGCTGATTCTCTCTGAGGTGCAAGAGAAAGCTTTCTGGAGCAGCAGGCTGAGGCAAGAGCAGCTAGGAGCTGAACTGTCATAGTGGACATCTATGTGTTCATTATGAACCATACCTTGAAGTGGCATGTCCCAGAGATATCACTTTCATTATGAATGGGATGTTTTGTAATCCTAACCTTAAATAATCACATAAAGGGATTATCAAATCTGGAAATCCACATGTTGGAGAAAAAGAAGAGACTCCTGTAAGTTGTCCTCTGAGCTCCATATGCATGCTGTGCCATACACAAACAAATGTAATGATTCTATATATACGCCATGACATACACAAATGAATGTAATGATTCTATATATACGCCATGACATACACAAATGAATGTAATGATTCTATATATACGCCATGACATACACAAACAAATGTAATGATTCTATATATACGCCATGACATACACAAATGAATGTAATGATTTTTTTAACGAAGAATAGCTTAAACGTGTATCAAAATAAGCTAGAGTTTTAACATAACCAACTTATATAATATGGCTTTACTATTGCTAAAGGTATTCTTAGGTGGGCAAGAGACACCAGAGGAAACTGGGCGTGTACAGTACAGCAGTGGCTGTCAAGGCATCTCTCACGTGCTCCTGAAAACAAACAAACAAACAAAAAAACCCAAACAAACAAAAAGAAAATGCTCTTTGTCAGATTCAACTTGACATATAAATATCTTTAAAAGAAATTTAAGTCATTGCAAAGGATTTATTTTACTACAGTTCACAACATCAATGTTCTTTTAAAAGAGTCAATCAAGGTTTGGGGAGATGGCTGAGTCAGAAGTGTTTGCCTGAAAACTCAAGGACAGTGGTGTAACCCCCCCCCCATCCTGTCCACCTTACCCACCCTGCCCACCCAGCTCCACCTTCCCCGGCTTCCAGTTGTTTTTTAAGAGTATTAGGTTTAGTATCTGTGTGATCATCTCCAATGACAAACCTTCCTTTTCCAAACTCAGTTCTTCCTTTTTTTAGCATTTGTTGGCCATCTTTGGACTCACCTCACACCTTTTCCTGTATGGAGCACATGCCCTCCAAGCCTTTTGTTCCAACTGTCTAAAATCTGAACACACCTGTTCTCTCTCAGGTATCCATGGGGCCAGTTGGTGTTTGGGCTTAGTTCCTGGTTACAGTTCTGTGCCTTCATCCTTTCTGCCCTTTAAACCAACATCTGAAGCCACGACCTGTATCAGATACAGGCTGATAGCCGTTTTCAAACCCTACTTGGAAAAATAAAAGTCTAAAATTACTTAAAATAGCTTCCCCCCCCCCCCACATTGCTCCCAGGAAACCCAGAGCTCAATTTTATACTTAATTATCAGCTGAGATTTAGAAAAACAAAAACAGAAAAACCATAAAAGCCCTGAAACATTAATCTATTAAGCCATTTTCAAACTCTACCTTTACACGTGAGGACTCACTTCCAGGACCTTTGTCAAGAACACTGAACTTCTAGTACAAGCTTCCTGCTATGCCGGCCGCTGAGCCAGCCGTGAGACCATCAGGACTCTCCTCAGCACTGAGCGCTTTGCATTTAAATTCTATTTCTCCTCTATTAAGAAGCTTTGTTTTCCAATAAAATGGCCCAATTTTATTCCTCTTTATGGCCAATGTACATGATATTCTTGGAAGAAACTGTCTTTCTAACCCAGCACCATGCACATGCACAATGACTCTATAACAATAAAAAGCAAACATGAAAAACTTACTTTTAAAACCAAAAGTTTTGTTATTTTGCATTGTGTTTTTAAAATATGTATTCTAAAACACTCCACTGTTTGCATGGTTTATAAAAGGAAAGAACTAGAGTTGTTAGACAGCTTAGAGTCAACAAAACCAAAGTAAGATGGTAAGACATTGCTTGTATTGAGCATGGTGGCTTTTCAGAGGTGTGCTTTCATTAAGGGTGTCTGAAGAAGCTCAAATAATATGCAGGGGCACTAGTAGGTCTGGTGGCGCCAGAGTCTGTGTCCCCGCCCTCCTCATCTTTAATTACCATGGACCATGTGTGCAGATTGGCACAGGTTAAGCCAGTCTGCAAGGAGTCCTGGGGGCTTCTCTGTAGGTGGAGTTCAGAAGTATTCTGGTATTGCCAAAGGCCATGTGAAGAACTGAGACTATCCAGCACTCAGCCCTAGGGAGTCAAGACAGTGAGAACACTGGTGTAGTTCTTAAGTCTTTGAGCAACCTACGAGTCTAAGAATTGGTTTCTGATAAATCAGAGAGTTTAAATTCAGAGAATTTAAAATTATTAATGAAGCAGCTATAGAAACCCTTGGCCCATGAGGATGAGAATATATCTGATTCTTGACTAGAAACTTCAAATGAAGGTATCATTTCCCCTACTTGAAAAAATAACATCTAAAATCACTTAAAAAATCTTCCTCCCCCCCCCCCCCCCACATTGCTCCCAGGAAACCCAGAGCTCAATTTTACACTTATGAGATTTAGGAAAAACAAAAACAAAAACAAAAAAATCCCTGAAACATTAATCTACTAAGTTCTGAATACTTTCTTCAAACATTATTTTGATGCTCCCTCAACTTATTTTTGGAGTTAAAATACGAATAGAAAACTGGATGAAGAGTAACTGTGCTTGAGTGTATGGGGAATACAGTCTTGCTGGAGTCCAGCAAAACTCCTAACTCATCTCTCGCTGAGGCAGACGGCTGTCAAGTGTTGCTTATCTGTGTCTGTATGAGATGTGCACTGTGTGTGAATCACCGTCTCCTCTTCTTCTCAAGAACTCTTCAAATGGAATTTTAAGTCTGCTCAAAAGGAAGACAATTTAAGAGAGATGTGGAATTGCCAAGAGAGTCTATGGTGGAAAGTATTTAAAATGATTGGAAATCTGTAAACCGTGGTCTTCAGAGGAAACTGGAAAGAAAAATTAGTCCTTTTAGCAGAAGGGTAAATTGAGCTGGGATAAGGGGGAGACGGAATGAAGTAAATCAGGAAGAAATAATTTAAAATTGAATCAAAGCAAGACTGGACTTTTTGAAATGCCCGTGGATTGTTTCATTTAAATGTTGAGAGTATTCGGACAGGAAAGTTTAGAAATGCTTTCTAAATGGAAGGTTCTTATAAACCACTTTCTTTCAGTACTGCTTTAGTCTTCCAGTGCCAAGGAAAATTTAGCTATTTGTTTTACTTTTTTCCCCTCAGGAGGGAGGGAGAGGAAATTGAGACAGGATATTGCTATATGGCCCTGACAGTCTGGAACTTTTTATGTAGCACAGGCTAGCCTCAAACTTGCAGCAATTGTCCCTTGTCAGCCTTCCAGGGGTTGGCATTACTGATGGCATGCTCTTCACCCAGGATTTTGTTTTAAGAATATCTCTAAGAGTAAAGGAAAAAGGCATGGCCAGGTCTTCATAGAACAACAGGAATCATAACCAGCTATCTCTGTGGATAACTGAGATGCTTAAACTTTCTGTTCTTCTAAGACATTCCCTAGGGGATGCCTGATGGAGCCCTGTGGTGTTTGACCAGGACACCGGATCTAAGTCTAAACATCAGACAGAAAAGCTGGGCACCAGTCCCAGAATCGTCACTATTCAGTCACCCAATCTCTTTAGACATTGTTTCTTTGTCTCCAAAGCCAGTTGAGGAAAATAAACCTTTGGTCCCTGAGTCCTGACCATGCAACGTGCTATGCCATTCTGAGACTCATATTTGGTGGGGTCAAGTGGCAGATTGCAGCAAGAACAGGGTTTTTCTCCAGAAGTTCTCATCAGCAAAGTGCTGCCTGAGTATCCTTCATGGGTGTTGACCCACGTACTTTCAAAGTAGAAAGGGAAAGGATCCAGAATGAGTCTGCTGTTTTCTGATGATGCAACCCCCAATCCTCCCCATCTGCCGACACTCAGACTTTAACTTATATTCCGATAAATGATAATTCTGATAGCTACTTTGATTGAATTCAAGCTTTCTGAGTTAGTACAACCCTGCAAAGCTGAAACGCTCTAAACTTTCTTTTTTAGGCTTGGCACCTTGTGGCTCTCCCCAGAGTACAAACACTTCCACATCCTTACCCCTGCTCACATTTTCCCCATCAATCTGATGATATGAAACCGCTCGACTTCATTAAAGAGGCGTTAGAGAAACTGAGGTTAGACCACTGGCACTGAGAGTGGCTGTCAGCCTTCGAGTGTGGAAAAAGTGGGAGAATCCACAAGCATGTGGCTTCTGACCATTACCTCAAATGCTGTCCCCAGAGGCTGCTGTTGGAGCTAATATACACACACGCTGATTCCTCGGTAAGGAAGAACGTTTCGCCACAAAACACCTTCTTGTCCGAACTCTCCAATGTGAAGAGACATGAATCAACAGGAGTCCATTTTCTTCTCCTTTGCATCAGTATAGGAAGCCTTGTATAGCTGGTTTAACCTTGTTTTATGCTGTGAGGTTTCTTCTTCTGCCTTTGTGTGCTATCTAGTGCCTAATAAAGTAACACCTGGAGTAAACTCCTTTCTTCTTTTGCAGTACTGGGGGTTAAACCTAGCTCTATCACCAAGTCACATTACCAACCCTTTTAACGTGATTTTACCCTTGATTGATTAATTTTGTGTGTTCTAGTTCATGGTGTGTGGATGCATCTTTTGTGCCCGAACACACTCACATGTGGCAGTCCTAGGAAACTTCTGTCTCCTTCCTCAGGTACCGTCTAGATTTCTGAAACAGGGATTTTCATTAGCCTGGAACTCACCAAGTATGCTAGGCTAGGTGGCCAGAGATTTCCAAGGATCCACCTGTATTCACCTCACCAGTGCTGGGATTAGAAGCATACAACATCTGGTCTGACATTTTTATGTGGGTTCTGGGGGTCTGACTCAGGTCCTCACACTTGCAAAGCACTTCCCCAACTGAACAGCCTTTCCAGTTCCTGTAATTAAAATGAAAAATTTATACAGGGTCTCACGAAGTTTCTTAGGGTAGACCTGAGTTTGCCATCCCCCTGCTTCATCCTCCAGAGTTGCTGGGATTACAAGCATGTGCCACCAACCCTGGTGGCAAATTCCTACACAGGGCTTACTATGGTATTTACCAGAAATTATTCTAAGCTTTCCTTTAGTATATTGACACATTTAATGCTTTAACAATCATGGATGTTAATATGGTTCTTAGTATGCATGCAAGGAAATTAAATAGATGACGGTTATTTTTCCACAATATTGCACATTTAGCAATCATGTTCTCCTGAGAAAGAAAAAAAAAATGGAAACTAAGAAAAGATGAGTCCACACTGAACCTTCCCCAAAACAGTAGACCTTTGTGGGACCCTTCCTTCCCTGAGCAAGTATTATAGGAATGAGCAGATTCAAAGTAAAAATGATCTAGGTCTTAATTTTAATTTTCTTTGTACACTTATTGCAATTATTCACCAAGAAAGTGCTTGGTAGAGATGTGCTGGGTCAATGAGCTCACACCCAGCAGCTGGGCAGTACTGTCCTCTGGGCATGCTACAGGGATTACCATTTTATTTAAGGCAGCCTTGATTCCCAGCACAGACCCTCCCAATGTTGGGCTTGTCTTTCAGCTGTATTTGATTCTTCCTGAACTTCTTGTGGTTTCAGAGGTGTTAGAGTGTACAGCAATCTTGGAGGGGGGTTTCATCTATGCAACTTTCAGGAAATTATCAGCTATGTTAGGTTGGAACATTTTGGAGATGAAGTGGTATAGGGATCACTTCCGTGCCTGTGATTCCTTAGTCATAGGCTTGTGGGCCCAGTGAACTCATTGGTGCTACAAGCCAGTCTTGGGTGGATTGTTCCTTTGGCCTGCCATCAGTACCCTACTTGGTGTGAACGGGCCTTTATTCACACTCCAAGTTAACACAGCACCAGCCCACAGATTATGCATCTTGTTCACGGAGAGATACCCGAGGAAGTGGGTTGGTGAGTGAAATGAGAGGAAAGCCTGATGCATGGTATAGGGTCAAAGCCAGTCTGATGGCATCTGAAGGCTCACGGGGAATAGAGCATGTTTGCTCAAACATGGTCACTTGAAAACTTAAAAGCCAAATAGTGGTGGCCAGAAACCGTCAGTGCCTGGGAGCTTCCGTGTCCACAGGTGCATTGTTTTGGTGTGACAGGGTGGTTACCCTGCCTCAGAGAGTCATTGGCAAGATGCCTCACCTTTCATCCTCCCCTCCCACGGCTCCTTCCATTTGGGATTTGCACTATGGGAATCTGCTTCTGTTCTCATTGGTTCTGAACTTAAATTCAACACAACTGTGAGGGCCATCAGAATCTGAAAACGTTCTCTACCCATCAGGTTGACAGAGTTTTCATTCTTTAACTGATCATATTCATTCCCAACTTTGTCATTGATTCGTGACCGTAAGTCAACTGACCACAAGAGACAAGGAGTAGAGTTGCACCAATTAAAGCCACCCTAACTTCTTCCAATTGTGTACTTGATTCTGTCTGCATAGGACAGGGGCTCTTCCTCTGTAAACGTCAAAGGTAGAGAAAGTACACATCTTACTCTTGTTCCTTATTGTATGATAAATGGAATCAAAATGCTCCTTCCTTCCTGTCTCTGATACTATGTGGGTATTTTAACTGCAAGAGTTACCTGTCTAAAATGTTTGAAATTTAATACTTAACAAACAGTAAGAAAGCAGACCTCTGTGTCTATAGATAGCCTTATGTCTCCATCATTTATAGACAGTTGCCTGGAGCTTTGAAATGAGGAGTGTGTGAGCTGCTGGAAGTGAGCGCAGCCTGGGTTGCCATAGTCTCTATCAGGACAGGCCTTGTGAGAGACCTGCTTGCCTGCCACCTTTGACCTCACTGCACCCATATCCTTGACCTGGGAGAATTCAAAGGGGGGCAAGCGTGTATGTAGAAGTGTCTTCCTCATAAGCAGAAGTGTTTTTATCTTATGAAGATATGAAATAACTGTATACATTAGGATTCCACACTTGGTTCCTGGGATAACAGCAGCATCTCCACACTGGACAGCTTAAATAACAGGCTCTCTCTGTCTCACTGCTCTGAGACTGGAAGTCCTCATGGCTGACTCCTTGGGAGGGCATGACCCTGACGGATCCATGCCCCTCTTCATCTTTAGTTGTGTCTAGTATTACAAGTCGGGGTTGGCACTGGGTTCCTAATGTTATCTTCCTATGAACCTGTCTGTGACAGTGTTCACATTTCTCCTTTCTAAGGACACCACCATATTGGACTCATCCCAACAATCTTATTTTAACATAGGCACCTCTCTAAAGATTCCATGTCTATATTAAGACTCATTCTCAGGTACTGGGAACACCAGTGTGCCTGGTTGTGGACAATAATTCACCTCACAACAGTCACGGAGAAAGGAAATGACATACAGACTTAGAAGTAAAATGAAAAAATCTTTATTGACTTTGTCTTCCCTTCAGCTGGTGACATCTGACATCAGTAAGAACTGTGTGTTTGATGTCTTTTCCCACTTCCAGAGACTCTGAATACATTTTGAGGTGAACAGGTGGATCTGGGTCCTTCAGAGAAGCCCTGGGGCAAGGACTCTAGCTTGTAGCCAGGACATGATCTATTTGGCGGGTACTGGTTGCACCCATCTGAACTGCCTCACAACAGTATCTCAAACCCTGCAAGCATGAGGACTCTACCTCTACTTTATTCTTGGGAGTTGCCCAGCAGCAGCCAGAATAGTCTTGACCCATAGCTGACTGTTGGATGTTTAATGATATCACGGTCAGGTTTGCGATAGGCACATTGTGTTATATACTCACAAATTTAGAATTGGGCCCACAAGGTGGCTTAAAGGAGAAAAGGTGCTTGCCACCAAGCTTGATGACTTGAGTTTGCTTTTCAGAATTTATATGGTAGAAGAAGGGAGTGATCTCCTCTAAGATATCCTCTGACTTCCATGTGTGTGCCAACATATACACACTAAATAAATAAACTTAATTAAAATATAAAAATTAAAATAGTTTATGGTTGTGACAGAGAAGACAAGTCATCATGAATGTTAAAAAGTAGGAATCTATTATTAGTACTGCCCAGCCCTGTCTGATCTACCCTCCACTTCACTATAAAACAGAGCAAGAAGTTCCTAATGTCCTTTTCACCCTAAAATGCTAAGCCACACTCAAGTCAGGGTGCTTATAAATCCCACACAGTCGAGATAAGTTATCTGACAAACGCTAGGTCTGTGTTTTGATTTTAAGTTTACTCCAGACTTTCATTCATTTGAACTCTTCTGTTTGAACAAGGGCAGAACTTGAGAGCCACACCCCGGAGAGCCAGCTGCAGTGGAAAATAGTCTCCAGGGTTTGGGGTTGGAAGCAAGGAAGAAGAGCAGACAGGGAAGTCTGGACATTTCTTTCATGTATATTCTTCTCCCCAGTCAGTGCAAAATTGCAAAGGAAGTTGCCCCTGAAGGAAACTCCCAGGAATCAAAAGCAGTGGGTTTGGATGGTTTTTCCAAAGTAGTGGGCTTTTGGAATTCATAGCAGGCAAATCAATACTAAACTCACTTAGAATCAGACAAACAAAATGATGATTATTTTATATCTTGGGCCCAGAGCAAATCTACTTTCAGCATTTCTAGTACCTATTCACATTTACAAAGCTCTTTCTAGTTAGAGACAAGTCTTTGGGGAATCATCCATGCAGAGCTAGCTCATGACATTTCACACTTAGCATAAAACAGACCTAAAATCTAAGTTCTGATGTAGAAATTCTCCTTGTTATCAGAATTCTCTCTCTTCTCTCTCCTTTCTTCTCTTTTTCTTCCCTCTCTCTCCCTCTCTTCCCCACCCTTCCCTTTCTCCCTCTTGCTGACATTATTTGGCTGTAAAAGAACAAAGGAAGTCAGGGATAACCCTTAATCCACATTATGATTAGCCTGCCAGCAAAATTAGCTCTGTTACCCACTGGCTCAGAATAGGGTCCTCTACTCAAGATGACAACTATCATTAGGCCCAGACAAAGAAGCACCAGACAGTCCACTTGAGACATGTTTCCAGTGATACTAACTGTTCATTTCCCTGCCTCTTTTATCCTGTGAACAAGGAAGACACTGTCTCCATCTGGAAGCTATCTCAGTCTGAAATCAGTCAGTTCACCTTAGTAATAGGCTTTCTCACAGAGCAATTTCTTGCTCACTGCATGAAATATTAGAACTGAAAATCCTATCACCCTTGAACTAGCACAGCACCACACAGAATACATATTCTTGAGGAACCTTAAATATGACTCTTTGCTGGTATTCATCTCCCTACCCAAGGTGTCTATGTAGCAGGAGCTGCATCAGGTTCTAAGATCCAAGGGTGAATTTGTCCTCAGGAACCTTACATTTCATAGAGAAAGATTATAACTCAGTGAGAACGGTGTAGATAGATAGACAGACAGATGAGGGATAGACAGCTGGATGATAGACAGGTGAGAGGTAATAGACCTACCAGTAAAAATAATTGTAACTCAGTGAAAATAGTATAGATAGATAGATAGTAGATGGTAGATAGACATGTGATTGACAAGTGATGATAGATTATAGATGATAGATAGGTGATAGACAGATAACAGATAGAAAGATTATAGATATATAGATGATAGATCAATTATAGATAGATGATAGATAGGTAACATATTATAGATAGATAGCTGATGGTAGATAGATGGACAGATGTGATTGACAGGTGATGATAGATAGATAGATAGATAGATAGATAGATAGATAGATAGATGATAGATAGACACTGTTAGATGAAAGGTATGAAATGTTGGCTAGAGAAAGATTCGTTCCATGTTCATGTCCTGGGCTGGCTGGTGAGGGAAGGCTATATCTGCTCTAGGCTTGAAAGAATGGGGAAGAAGAAAGGTTCTGGAAGAAGGAAGAGTATGAGAGAAGCAGATTGGGTGTGACAATTCGATGGCGGGCCGTTCTGTGTGACTGCTGGGCACAGAGCTTCTGGCCTTATACCTGGAGACAAACTGAAAGCTTTGTGGCAGGTCTCGAATCTTCCACTAGAATGGAAGGAAGCTCTCTATTCCAGCAGCTCAGCAGCTACCCCTACTGGCAAGGCAAAGGCAAAGTTGCTATCTGGAGTGTTAAGTGGAGTTTCTGTCTGCTTTTATCTGGAGCTAAGCATACATCTCCTGGGTTGTCAGGTCTATTCCAGCCCTAACCTGCCTTTCCCATAGCTAGTTAATAGGGAAAGTGCATGATATATCTCCTGGTTACTTTTCTTACTGTGGTAACCAAATACACACACACACACACACACACACACACACACACACAACTTAAAAGATGAGAGTTTATTTGGGCTCATGGTTTAATGGTAGAGCCCATCATGATAAGGAAGGCATGACTTTTGGAGCAGGAATTAGCTAGTCACATGGTATCTAGAAAATAGTGATGAATGCTGGAGCTCATTCATCTTTCTCCTCTTTCTCATTTTTATTCAGTCCAGGCTGCCAACCTCAGGGGTGGTGCCATCTACACTCAGGACAGGATTTCCTTTTCAATTAAACCTCCATGGAAACACCCTACACACACTAAGACATGTGTCTCCTAGGTAATTCTAAATCCATTCAAGTTGGCAATAAAGATCCACCTTCCCAGTGTCCAATGGTGTGTTTGTAACCTAGTGTGGAACTTGGGGAGCTACGGATTTATGTCTGGAACTGTCTTCGTCAATATAGAGAGCTATGTTTGGGACCTCAGTGGAAATGTCTAAAGCTGCTCAATAGTTCTAGGCTCTTCTCAGTTGATTCCATAGGCTTTGCCAATTTACATCTGCTATTGTTAGCAAATGTAGAACAGAGACCCCCTCACACAGAATGTATCCATCCTCTACAGTTTTCATTCTAGAAAAATTACTGTGTGGGGTAGCCCCTTTTCCCCAGGTTTCAATAATTGATTCATTCATTTTTTTTTTTGTGACTGCCTTTATCTACCAATACACTGTCTATCTTATTTGTTTGTTTGTTTGTTTGTTAGAGGTGTTCTTGCTTTGCAGCTCTATTGACAACCTTGTAGCCCAGGCTGGCCTCAAATTTGCAGCAATCCTCATGCCTCTGGCTCCTGGGTACTGGGATTATTGCTTCGAGCCACCCCACCCAAGTTATTCAGCTTTCGACACCAGTTGTGTGCTGAACACTTCCACAAACATACCAAGAGGGAAGGTTTTATTTTCAGAAATGTAGATGTGTATAAGAATTCTCATGTTTTCCCCCAACGTCCCACCAACTCAGTGTCTCAGTATTTTCCAGAGGAAAGTTCCATTTCACTCCTCCACAAAAGTTTTGTCTCTCGGGGTGATAAAATGCCTGATTGTCCAAGTTTAAGGTGGCTGCAGCAAGCTAATATATGGAATATTTCCCTTTGGGGATTCAGTGGAAAATACATGGGGTGAGGAAAAAGAGCCTGGGTAGAAGCATGGGATTTCCCTTTCTGAAAAATCCAAGATTTGATGTCAATCATGGTTCTCCAGCACCCACATGCTGGCTCAAAATCATCTGTCACTTCTGACTTCCAAGGGCCAAGAGACTCCCCGGAAAGTGTAGCTTGCATAAAGAGGCCCATCTTTGACATTTCCTAGTGCTTGAGGTAATGGATGATTCCTATGGCACATGAATTTTACAAGCTTCCATCCCTGCACATGTGAAAGATGACCTGGAGGGGCAGAAGCAGGGGCTGAGGAGCAGAAGCTGCATCGCTCAGAGGGGGTCAGTCAGCCTTTGGAGTCTGCAATTGTGTACCTCATTGTGATGGGCAGCCTTAGCCTCTGCTGGACTTCCTCACAAGCCCAGAGAGCAGGTGATGGCAATGGCTTCCTGTGGTCAGGTGAAGTGGATCATTAGCTTACTGTAGCACTTAGATAAGGTAGACCTCTACCCACCCAAAGCTGGGCACCTTCCTCAGTGCATCTTGCAATAGGCCTCAACTTATGACAAGTACCAATAGTGCTAAAGAAAACAAGGCTGGGATGCAGACTAGCCGCTAGGTCAATGCTCACGCCATTTATCTGCATAACACCTTTCCTAATCTTTTTGAAATAGAGGCAAGAAAGCAGAGAAGGGCGGTTTGCTGATGGCCTGCACTCACAGCTGGCTGAACGGGGAGAAGAGCACGGGATGGGACTGGATGGAGTTGGACAGAGGGAGAGAGGAAGAGAGCTGCCAGTGCTGCTGTTGGGTGTGGTTGTGCTGTCAGTGTAGGACCCCTTGGGAAAAGAGTGGGAAGGGAATGGAAAATTGTACTGCCAAGAATACTGGGCATTCTGTGAAACATCTGAATTATGTGAATGGATGTCTTTTCCCAATGCTATCTACATCCATGTAATATTGTATCTTGCATATAAAAAAGTGCTTTCAAATGGCACTAGGAAAGGGTATTGGGACTTGTTCAGCAGACATGGGATCGGGTTTCAGCTCTGCCACCCACTAGCTTTGCATCAGGAGCAAGATATTTGATACTAAGCCCCAGTTTCTACACATACCCCATGGGGAGAACAGAGGACTCTCTAGAATCCTCTGAGAAGGCAAATGAGGAGCCTTTCCTGGGGCCTAGCATGAGAGCAGACATCTAAACATTGTTAGCTGCCTTTGTTTTCCCTTAATAACTACAAAAACTAGCCACTAGCTCACCACATCTAGGAGGATAAGAACTTCCCCAAACCAGAATAATCTCAGGAATGACCCCTCATAGTTTAGACTCTCTCTCTTGCTCTCTCTCTCTCTTGCTCTCTCTCTCTTGTGCTCTCTCTCTGTCTGTCTCTCTCTCTCTCTTCCTCCCTCCCTCCCTCCTTCCCTCCCTTCTGCCTGCCTGCCTTCCTTCCTTCCTTCCTTCCTTCCTTCCTTCCTTCCTTCCTTCCTTCCTTTTTTCCCAAACCCCAAAGTTCCAAAATAAAACACACCGGGTAAAGTTTCTGTAGTTTGGAATTTTATGGTGCCTGCATGCCAGAGCTTCACATAAAGTGCCTGGATTTTGCTCTTGGGGAATCAGTGTCTCCAAGTTGCAAGTAAAATGTGAAGAGTTTTCTTCTCCTGGAACCATGGAAAGATGACTGATGTGGGATGCCAGACAGATAACTGGACAGCACAGACCATAGCTATTATTACAACTGCAAACCCAAGATGACTGACAGCTTCTGAGCCACTCCGGACCCTCTAGGAAGATATTGAAGGCATCACTTCCATGCTGAAGGAGCAAACAAGGAGGCAACTATTTCATAAAGGGAATGGCTTGCTTGCTTTAATTCAGCCCTAGTTAACCTTCTTGGCTAACCCATAGCACAATACAATGTGGAAGTGCACACACAGACACACACAGACACAGACACACACACACACACACACACACACACACACACACACACACAAATTACTTTAAGGGTAAAAGAAAAAAATGGCCAATGGTGGAGCAAAACCTGGCCCCTGATGTTTGCAGGTGTATTTTTCTTGGGAAGTGAGATCGCTAGAGAAACAAAAGATTTGGTTTGCTTGGCTTGGCAAGTGAAAAATGCAATCTTAGGGGAAGACTTTATTTAGAAACTTTATTTTTCCCTGTTAACTCGAATAGTTTATGGAGGGGAAAAAGAAGTATAAATGGTTCATAAGTTCGCAATTGTTTTTGTTTTAAAAACAAAACACAGAGCAGAGTCCCCACCCAAGCAGATTCCACTATAGATTTATTCTGTCCCCTGACAAAGCTTCATAAAGTGAAGACTGGGCCAGGTACTGTTAAACGTGGGAGCGTCCCTCCCTTGCCTTCCTGGTCACTGCTCTCATTCAGATCCTCAGGGGCTTCCCCTCTCTGGGTTGTCTCCTGGCTGTCTTTATACATGCCAACTGTTCCTTTTCCATATACTTTTCTAGAAATTGCCATGTTGTTGAATTTTTTTTTTTCGGCCTCCATTCTTTTTCTCCTTTTCTTTTCAAAATAATATTTGTATTGATTCTTTGGGAGTTTCACCTCATACACCCTGGTCACACTCACTTCTCAGTCCTTCCATGTCTGCCTCCCCACCATTCTGAGGCTCCCCCACAAACAAGTCCAATTTGTGTTACTCGTCTACTTACTAAAGCATAGTTCACCTCCCAGTGGCCCACCCCCTGAAGAAAATTGAGTCCTTCCTCATCAACTGTGGAGAGCTATACCTCAGCGTCCCTAGCACAACTTTTAAGAGTTTCTTTGATGTCCTCCTGTCTAAGCTGTTACTTTGAGGGGGAGGTGTGGGGATATGGGTTATCACAGATGCTCTCTTTCTCAACTGTGCATCTCTTAACCCACAAGCATTTAGCTTCTGCTGCATCCATGCAATGAAATCAGGTTTACTGAGGTGGGCAGTAATTCCCAAGCTCAGAAGAGACTTCTGTCTTTACATGATATCTTTGGGCAATTTAGTATCTTCTTTCAAGATTCATTATTGTTATCTCTCTCTCTCTCTCTCTCTCTCTCTCTCTGTGTGTGTGTGTGTGTGTGTGTGTATGTGAGAGAGAGAGAGAGAGAGAGAGAGAGAGAGAGAGAGAGAGAGAGAGAGAGAGAGACAGGGAGCTGAGAAGAAGACACCAGATTGGATGGAAATGGAGATACAGGCAGTTGTGAGCCACCCAGTGTAGGTGCTAGGAACTCAATCCTCTGCAAGGGCTGCAAGTATCTTAACTACTGAGCCAGCCCACTGCCCCAGTTCAGCATACTCACCCTGATAGCTTCTTTCTGTTTCTTTTCGCACAAAAGCTGCCCACCCAGTTCAGTTCAGCTCTTTTGCTGTTTCCCTCCCACAACTGGAGAGTGTGTTCTTATGATCTTGCTGTGTGATTTCATCCACTCTTACAGCCTCAGTACATCCTTGTACCCAAGCGGCCACCCAGAGAATGTTTCCAGTCCCCCTATTTCATGTTTCTACTTCCCTGACAGATTGTCCCCTGTGCCTCACAGGAGTCTCTGCCTTTAACCGTCCTTGGAGGAACTGGTGCACTCTCTCTTGGGCTTGTTCCTTCCCGAGTTCCTATGCGCAGAACACCTGTTGTGTGAAATCAGGCTCGAAATCCTTATGAATGATTTTGTTTTCACCATGGCACTTGGATCCAGTCGCCGACCACTTCCTACTCTGTGCCTCGTTTTTTGAACTCCTTCCTCTTTGTCTTTCTTCCTCCAGTCTTAGTTTATGCTCCGGATATTTACCATGTAGGATGTCTGAGACGAGACATTTTCTCCATCACTCTCTATTCTTTCTTGAACCCATTCTCTACCCCATATAATGTCATCCTCTATTGACACATTTCCTCATGTTTCTCTACGACAAAATAAGTGGGGTAAATGGAAAAAAATATAATCTAGATTGAAAATCTTTAACACCTAAAAATGTGATGCCCAGGATTTTTTAAAAAATGAGATTTATGTATTATTTTATACATATTTTTATTTTATATGTATGACTATTTTCATATCTATATACTATATGCTATATGCTATATGCCATATACCATATACCATATGCCATATACCATATACATGCTTGGTGTTCATGGAAGTCAGAAAATGTTGTTGAATCCTCTGGAAATAGAGGTAACAGATAATTGTAAGCCACCATGTGGGTTATGGGAACTGAAACCAGGTCCTCTAGAAAGCAGAAAGCTCTCTTAACTGCTGAGCCATTTCTCCATCCCCAAAGTTCATGACTCTTACTACATAGCCTCTAGTCCTACGCCCACAGCCTCTCATGTCACACAAACCTCATTTGTGAGATGGGTTCCTTTTAACACCCTCCCTTCAGCAGGAAAATGTCCACCCTTTCAGCTCGTGAACGGTTCATCTCAAAATGTTCCCTCAGCCTTTGGTTCTACAGAGAAAGACAGCAACACCCATGAGTAGAACACATGGCACTCCCAGTTCTACTGCAATTTTTTCTCTTCCAACCCCTGGCCCCTGCTGGATGATTATTGCATTAAATTGATTACATACACAGCTCCCACCTATGATCATTACACTCTTAAAATGAGGGATTGTGTCTGTCATTTTATGTCTCCAGCACTTTACCGCAATGCTTGCCGTGTGGGAGTCGGTGAGTTGGTGGGATGGGTAAGGGGTGCATTTCATACCATTGCAGCACATATAATCTTTGGTTAGAATTACTTAAAAAGAAAACCAGTACTCCAGTAACATTCTGGTCCCTCCGTCTTCACTCCAGTCCCCATTGGAATAATCTCCTCTGTTCATTATCTAATTATGCAAATCACCGCCTTGCGGTCCTTTCACTAATCCTTTCATTTGGCTTTATTTAGACAGCAGACCAGAGCTCTGTATCACATGGTACCAAGACACTGGGATGGGAAATATTACTGTATAAATAAAAAGCCCCATTTATTTAGGAGTGTTCTGCATGCGGATGGAGGCAGGATGCCTTGGTCCTGATTTTTTCTGGGGACACATTTCCCACAGTGGCTGCTCTGCAGCCTCCAGTATTCTCTGGCTGGCAAACGAGTGGCATGTAGGAAAGACTAGCAGAAGTCTGAGCATATCTACTTCTTGTAGAGACAAGTGCTGGGTTGAACAAGATTTAATTTTACCAGAAGAGATAGTGAAGTATCAGTATTTCACTTCTGTAGCGTATATCTATCCTGCATGGGAGAAAACCTTCCAGGCAGCCAACACGGGGCATCTAAACCAGGCACACCTATTTAGATGTCCCATGCTGTGGTTCCAGGGTTCCCAGGCTAGCCCTGCAGAAGACAGATATGGTAGTGGGGATGGTCAGGTGACATATTATACAAGTCCTTCTGAGAACAGGAATTCACACTGAGTCTGAAACAGAGAACCATCCCATGCCCAGTGATATGCCTAGCTCAGTCTGGGCTAGCTTTGTTTCTTAGCAACAAAACATTTCAGACCTACAACTTGCTCTTCTGACATGGGAGGTTACCCTGTCTTGGGTCTCTCAGCACTGTGATTCAGGTGAGCACCACCACACCTGGCATTTTGTTTATATTATTTCTCTTTGATGTCAGTTTTTCATTTGTTTAAGTTCTGATAACTTCATGCATGAGTGTTATATTTTTATATTTACATTATTTCCACCTTGCCTTCTCCCCATTCCAGCTTCTTCGGGGTCCCATGCTCCCATGCCCTCTCAAATTTGACTGAGCCACCCCTCCTGATCCTGTTTTGTTCTTGACAGAAGTTAGTATCTTGTCAGACAGTGTAACTTTTGTCATCTTTAACAGAAGCTTCTGGGTTCCTTAAATAAGATTACCAACGGATAGATTGTTCTATGTTTGTTGGGAAAAGCAGAGTTTAATTAAAGAATGTGTCAGACAGCCATCTTTACCTGAAGCCCATATGCATAGGTGAGACAAAACTGACTTATCTTCTTTTCAGTCCTGATTCTCTAGTTGGTTGGCTTTTCTTTCTTCCCCTTAATCTAGAGAATTTGTTCCTCTAAATATGACCATGTAAGTCTTCTTCTGTCCCATGGGAATAAAGACTCTTCTATCATTACATTGCCAACAGAGGCAAAATGCTTCTACTGGGGTCAAAAACCCGGTATGAGAGAAGAAGCAGGGAAAGACTTGTTGAAACTCATCAAGATGAGGGGAAAGAAAGGAATAGGCTGACCACAGTTCATTTTCTCAACAGAATGTCGAAGGCAGATCCTGACAGCTATGGCAGAAGTATTCAGTTTGCAAATACCTCAGGAAACCAAGGGAGGAGGAAGGCTCCAGAATATTCCTGGATAAGGGTGTAGAAGGCTAAGCAACGTGAACCAGTTGCACTCCAAGGTTAGTTAAGGCTTCTCCTGCCCTTCTCAGAGTCCTGAGAACCTGTGGCAACAGGGAAAACCACTGGCTAAGTCTTCATGAAGCTGATTTTATTGTAGCATAACTCACACCCATCCAGCCCTTCTGGAGGACGGCATGGTTGGACAATGATCACAAAGATGGCAGGGATTTGTGGAGTGCAGGTGCATGGAAGGGCTATAGTTGGTCTGTAGTGATTTCCAGCTGTCAATACACAATGGCTGCCTGGGACTGGCCTCGATTCCACTCCTTTCTTTGTGTCTTTACTGCTCCCTCTCCGCTCATCCCTGACTTCTGGCTGCTTTGTGCTGTGAAGATCCCCTTGTAGATCTCTGGTTCATGTCCCTGGATTCCCAAGTCAATCCTTACAAAATAAATTTTAAAATATCTGCATATTCTAGATCATTATCGTAGGCAATGGAACTGAAATTTCCAGCATTCAACGGTGTCCATGGAAGGGCATGACTAATAAACTTTTACTTATTTTTGACAAACAGTCTAAGTAAATGGTCCATTAGCACATTTTTAAAATGCCAATTTTAAACTATAAACAGATTCACAGCGTGTTCTGGAAAATGCTTGAGTTAGAGAACGTCCCTACTGTTTTCCTCATGGATATTGGCAAATAACACTAGCAGCTTAGTCCTGAGAGGAGACTCCTGTGGCTGAGTTTTCATTACAGCCTACAGTGGCCATGACCAGGGGAGGCTGAGAAGGCGGTGCTCAGAAACTCTACAAACAGATCCCAGACTCGAATATGGCTCCATGAGCCAATGAACTCTCAGAGAAGGGTGTGTGATCTACACATGTGTAATTCTATGAGTACACTATTCTTGCATTCGAACTGCATAAGAGAAGCGCTTCAGAGAGGAACTGGGTCAAATCACTTTCTTTAATACAGATTTGCCACAAAACACCACCAGCTGGAAATGAGAGCAGTTGTGGAAGAGGCTACCGTACCTTTAAATGTGTTTTCTGCCTGGTGTTATAGTTCTGAAACATTCATTTGTAGGGTTCTGGTGACTGTTACGTTATTATCAGGTACAGTGCATTCTGTGAGGTTATTTTTGTTATGATGTAAAAGTTCTGAGACATCCTTCAGTAGTGACACCTGATTTTATGAAGGTCTGTATCATGAACATTAGTACAGTGGCAGAATGGGAAATGTGTGAATGTGTGTTTGTGTGTAGGTATGTATAGGTGTGTGTATAGGTGTGTGTATGGGTGTGTGTATGTGTGTAGGTGTGTGTGTAGGTGTGGTGTATGTAGGTGTGTGTGTAGGTATGTGCATGTAGGTGTATAGGTGTGTAGGTATGTGTTTGTGTGCATGTAGGTGTGTGTTTGTATGCATATAGGTGTGTGTGCAGATATATTCTGGTGCTAGAGGCAAGCATATCTTATCTTACCCAACAGAATTTGATCAGAATTGTAGAAAGATTAGTTAAGGCATAATCATGATCACTTTTTTAAAATGTGTGTTGTTTTACATTTTACACACACACAAAGACATACTAGAGTGTTTCTACCTATGTACAGGTAGTGCCCGTGGAGGTCAGATTCCTTGGAATTAGACTTGCAGGCAATCATAAGCCATCATGTAAGTGCTGGGAACTGCACCTGGGTCATCTGTAAAGACAGCGGTTGCTCTGAACCGTGAGCCATCTCTCCAGCCCCGCAATCTCTACTTTTAAAGACATAGCTTTCAGGTGGTAAAAAGTAAGTGAATTACTCAAATTCTTTTTTAGAATAAAGCTAAAATGCATGTGTTTTATGGGCAACCTGGAGCCTTTTCTGTGGATCAACACTTGAAGATTGACCTGTCTGAGATAGTAACACTGTGAACAATCTGACTTCTGAGATCCAACTCTGTAGAAACCATAAGTGCTCACAAACATGAACCCAGCTATTGACCAAGCTCTTCTCAGGTGCTGAAAGGGTCTCAGAAACAAGAAGATAATTTTTTTAGTTTGAGTCAGTGTCTCGGGTATTCCAGGCTGACCTTTGAACTTAATAAAGCTGAGGATAACCTTGAACTTCTGATCCTCCCACCCCATCTCCTGGGCATTGTGATCACGGGCCTGGCTACCATGCTCAGTCCTGGAGATTGAACCCAGAGCTGCACGCATACTACACAAGCTCTCTACATCTCAGATCATAGAAAGATAATTTTTTGATAATAGATCGAAGTTCATTTTTTGTTCTTCTCTGTAAAGGAAATATAGGTAGCAAAAGAATTCACCACCTTGCCCTGTAAGGAAACCACTTCAGTTTCTCAGCTAATGATACCAAGGAACACCCAGGTAAAGACTACAAGATACTTCATCATTTGCACCCATTTCTTCCCTGCCATGATATTGAGATTAAGGTGACAGTAGAGATACCAGATGCCAAAAAAAAAAAAAAAAAAAAAATTCTATTTACTGCAGTTTCCAGCATTGATAATGTCATCTCCAAAGTTCAGTGATGAGCAAATTCAAGTGTTCACACTTGGTTACAATCATCTCAGCTGCCTCTGCCACTGCCCAGCCCATTGGTCCTGATGCTGTGAGACCCTTCCCACACCCAGCATCCTTTCCCCAGAGATAGCAGAGACAGTGACATCCCTCTTTTATTTGCCCTTCACTCTGCCATGTAAATAGACAGAAGGCAGTGGGGACGAGGCCACATCCATGTTTTCTCTCCGAGACTTGGCTGATGCAGTTTGACCCCAGTGAGTGCACCCTGGCTGCCCTTTCTCTTGGAATGAGGTCTTTCCTGAGTGGCCCCTCCTCAACTCCTTGTGTTTTTTTTTCCCCAACAAGTTCTTTGATTTTTCTCACGCACAGAGCCCTAGGATGGACACTGAGGAAGGTCTGTTTGGGGCCCTGACCTTGACAGACTACACCCAACTGCTCTCACCCACAGGAAGAAGTCTGTCCTCTGCCGGCTGTCCAGCCATAAGACCATTAAGGGCTAGCCAAGACCAGCTGCAGGAAGACTATCACTTTCCTAAACAAACACCACTGTTGGGAAAAGCAGTAGGCTCCCTGAAACAGCAAAGAGCTCTGGCCTGTGAAACAAGACATCTGGGCTGTCAGTCCCTTGAGTCCTTTTATCTCTCTGGATGTCTTCCTCATTGCTGAGACATACTGCTCACTGGGGTCTGCAGGTGGCTCTAGTCTGGTGCTTCCACACCAGACTCTAATATACCTATTCACTTACCTTAAAGTTGTATCTATATTTCTCTCTCTCTCTCTCTCTCTCTCTCTCTCTCTCTCTCTCTCTCTCTCTCTCTCTCTCTCTCTCTCTCTCTCTCTGTACTGTGTGCATGACTGCTAACCAAGCAGGTAAGAAGAAGACATAGGAGCCCCTGGAACTGGTATTACAGCTGGTTGTGCCCTGGGAACTGGGAACTGGGAACTGGTCAGGTTCGCTGGAGGAGCTTCAAGTGCTCCTAACTGTGAACGTTCCTACAATCCTCTCTATTTACTTCACGAGTGATACCCTACAGTTCTGCTGAGTGATTTGTGTAGTCACCTCAATTTACTGAGTGAAAGTCCAAAGGTATTACATTAGCATATATGCAATAAAGGGATAGATTCCATTCCCTTCAAGGAAAAAGAAAATTAATCCTCATCACTTGAATATAAATGTCCTCTTCCTGAAGACTCTCCTGCCAAAAACATGGTCCTTTGGACAAGTAGCACCCAGAGGGAGAGCTGTAAGGAAATAGGTAGATCCCATGGAGTCCTTCATTCAAGGTTTTCTCTGCCACTGATCCAAAATGTGAGGAGAATGTTGAGGAAAGGTGTGATCGAAAGGTATAGCCTTAGAAGATTATAAAAACATATCAACCCTGTCCCGACACCTGTGTCTAAGTCTCTTCTCTACTTCCAGTCTCCCATGAGGCGAGCATCCCTGCACCACCACATGACTTCCCCCCCCCCCATTCCCATGATGCTCAGTCTCGCTTCAGGTCCAGAGAAATGGAACCAGCCATGAGCCGAAATAAATCTTGCTCCTTTTAGGTCATATTCTCATGTGTTTGTCACGGTGGCAGAAAGATGGCTCTCCTCCTTTCCCACGTGGACAACAGCAATGCCTCTGCCTTGTCCTTATCTTCCATGATGAGAAGGGGTCACCTTGCAGCTGCCCGTCTGTTTCATTCCAGTGCCTCATCTTTTTGTGCAGCAGATCACAGTGGGAGAAACTTGCAAGTGAGTAGTGTCTCTCATTTAGTCCCTCCCATATCACAGCCTCTATGTGCTGATAGGTTACATGGCAGAGCCCTGATTCTGTAGGTTGATTACATCATGCTGTTGGTGAGACCTGATGCTCTCTACACATCAAACTCTTTACAAACCCTTACAACCTCCCACCCCCTCCAATACTCCTTTTGCTTTTTTTTTTAATCCTCTTAGGTAAATGGTATACGCTATCAAAGGCAGCTTTCCAGCCTATAGCAAACACCCAAATCTTCTGTGACCTAAAGCTGAGACCTAATTGGCTCTCTCTACAGAACGCCCCACTGCCTCATGGGAAAGTGCTTCCTCCACGGTATTCTCTGTAACCATTCCCCGGGATAAAAGCTTGGCTTTGTTTTTATTTCATCACCACCTCCCTTCCTCATTTAGACCATTCTACAGAAGCACAGGAAGTATTTCCATTCGCCCATTGCTATTCCCTTGAGGGTCTAGCATGAGGATTGTAACACTGCAGGCATTCGATAAGCCGTCAGCAATGGCAGAATGAAGTCCCTGAAAACCCACAGCTATGTAACGCATGGGGCAAATCGTTTCTAGGCCTTGTCTTTCACAGTCAACTTAGTTCTTTGCAAACAAGGGTGATGTCTCATCATGTTTAGAACCCCACAAAAATATCGTATATATTGATAAAAGTTATGGCTACTTTATCAACTAGCAAGGCAATTTTAAGATGACAGAAAGGAATAGGAAAAGAAAATGATAGCAAGGGAGAAGAGAGAATCACCGAAATGATGTTCACGCTCTGACCGCGAGAAACCGGATGAGACCTGTTCAGGATACTTTCCTACTGACAGTTAATAGGAGTTTTGGGTTTTGTGAGTAACCTGTCATCATCTGATGCTAGATATCACATCTCAGTGGGAGGCAAAGTGAAAGCAGAGACGTAGAGAGATCACTTAGCTACTAACGGGGCATAAGAGTCAAACTAAGGATTTCTAATTTCATGTGAACACACTGCCGCACTGATGCAGACCAATGGCTCTGCAGCTTCAAGTGACGAATGTCCTCCCAGAAGTCAGTTTCCTCAATCTCTTGTTCTGTTCTGACCCTGGAGGGCAGTAAGTGGCACATGTCAGGGTATTGCAGACAACGATGATTCTACGGGGAAAATCGTTGTCTCTTGGAAGCCTTCTCCACAGAACTGGTCCAAACCAAAACTCACTCCTTTTGCTTAAATGGAGTTCTTCTTCCTTCATTTCCTCTTATCTTTATCTTGTTTATTTTAAATTGGGGAAACCACGTGATTTCAGACATGAGACGTTAATTCCAGATCAGGACAGATGTACAGGATACAGCCTTCTCTGGCTTTCCTTTTACAGACTGCAGGCCAGTGGGTCTCCCTTACACAGGTTGTTCAAATCCAGCTATCCTCTGCAGAGCCAGGCGAGTTATTTTTCCTGGCTTCTTACACATGGAAGGCTCAGCTGTCGTTTCTCATACCCGAATCCAGCAGGCCATTTTCCTTGGTCCTTGGCAGAGGATTGGAAAGTTGCTTCCCTCAATGGGCTAATCTACAGCCAAGTTCCCAGAAGGTCCTTGCCCTTTCTTTGAGATGTGTGATAGTTACTCCTCACCCAAGACATCTGGATAGGCTGTGTGAAGAACCCTTCTGAGGGATCATTTGAAATTGGATCATTCCATAAAAAAAAAAAATGGGCACTTTGAAATAATTTCGATAGACCTTCATAACTTAAACACAACAAGCCCTTCCCGGTTGAAGTTTCTTCTGACTAGCAGGTAAAACAACAGCAAAGACCGAGAGAGTGAAAATTAATCTGTATCCAGTGCATTTTAATGCATCATAAAGTAAATAAACCCACACAACTCCTCTGGGGTTTTGCCAGCATGTGTTTACCAAGCTTAGACATCTGTCTTTAACAGCCATGCCCTATGATCAAACATCAGGAACTTCAGGACAAGTACCTTGTGTGGGCTGTAAATAAAAGCAGTAATGATGCCAACACAATAAAGAAAGAGAAAATATAGTGAGAGGAATGAATTTGGCTGAAACTCAGAGTGCCAGAAGTTATTCTGGCTAAAAATCTAGTAAGATAATTTGGATTTTTAGATAGCTAAATGCTATCCCAGATGTTGTTAACAACTACACGGGAATCATGAGATTTGAGTGGGTTTTTCCCCTTTCTTTTTTCATAGCCAGAAAAATTCCCTCAAAGTTTCAGACATAAAAAATAATTTTGTAAAAAGACACTCTTTGGTAACCATTATTTCTCTAGTTGGAATAACACCTCATTTGTCCGTCGTCATTGAAAGAAAATTCTTGTAGCTCAAAAATTAATTTTCCAATGAGAGAAAACCAGTTTCATGTTCAAAGAAGTCGACTTCATTTAGGTATTTTTGCTGGAACATCTTGTCAAAGATCTTACAGACTGAGCAGAGCCTGACCTTTCTGAGGAGTCAGTTATCTTCCTGGCCATCAATCATCCCGGACAGCTACCAACTCCCTCCTGGAGCACAAACATGCTGGGATCGCCCACCGGAGGAATGATGGCTCTCTTTTGATCTTATCTACACAAAGTCTCTCAAATTTCTTTTCTAAAAAAATGATTTATTTCAATATAATTTATATACAGAACAGTTCACTCATGCAATGATTCTCAGTATATGGTTGCTACCATGTTAGTTTTGGAACATTTTCGAGGACAAATCTGTACCCTTTATCTAACATTCCCCTGTCCTTTGAAATGTCCCCATCATCTGGTCAAACACTAATCTACCCTGTTTGTCTACTCCTCATTCTGGACTTTTCCACAAAAGGAATCTCATAGCCTGTAGCCTTTTTCTCTGTATGTGTTCTTGCACTTGGCATGCATTCGAGATTCATCCATGCTGCCACACATAGGAATACTGAATTCCTATTTAGTCCCATGTGAATGCTTAGGTTGCTTCCATCTTTGGCTTGTCTGAGTGATGCTGCAGTAATATCCAGGGTCGTGTTTCTGTTTGGATATCAGTTTTCACTTCTTTTGGGTCTATGTGTAGGAATGAAATGGCTGAGTCATGTGATAATCTAATTGTGTAATTATTTAAAATGTTGTCAGGCTGATTCCACAGTGGCTGAACTCTCCCACAGCTGCAGCAGACAAGTCTGTCAGCATCAGAAGCAGCAGGAGTATCATCACCATCACCATCACCATCACCATCACCATCACCATCACCATCACCATCACCACCAGCAGCAGCAGCAGCAGCAGCAGAAGTATTAGCAGTGGCAGCAGCAGAGACAGCAGCCACCTCTGCCACTGCCACGGCCACCCATCCCATCGGCAACATCAGTGCTGTTTGAAAGTTGCAGCTCTCCCTGTGGCTACTGCTGTGCCTTTTCTGACTCCCCACCCAGTCCTCCTGGTGCATTTGAAGGGCTCCTCTAAGCCAACTTGCTTTTCTCTAATGGCATTTGGTGTCAGCATCATTTCATGGTGTTTTTTGTTTGTTTGTTTGTTGTTGTTGTTTTGCTTGTTTTTTGTTTTGTTGTTGTTTTGTTTTGGCCACTGGTATCAATTGTCTGGCAAGATGTTTGTTTGGAGGTCTTGGCTACTTTTAATTGGGTGATTGGTCTTTCCATGACTGGGCTGTGGAGAGTTTTCATACCATTAAGATCCTGGTGCTTCCCTGCCTTCCTCTAACTGTCCATCCAATCATTGTTTATAATATATACATTTACATGTTTATACATGCGTAGACTGTGTCTAGCACATTCCTATTCATGTTTCTGAGTCCTGTCTTTCTCCTCCTCCCCATCAGTTCCCTTTGTCCCTAGAGAGTTTCATATCTAGTTTCAGGTCATATGTACACACATGATTCTATATATGCATATAAAATCTACACTCCATAAATGAGTGCACTACGAGTATGGAAATGAGCATCTAACATATTTGTTCTCCTGGGACAGACTTAATTGACAATTGACTTAATATGATACCTCCAGTTGCATACACTTTCCAACAAACAACAGAACTGAATTCTAGTGGCCAGAAAGAAATCCCAGTGTGTATATAGTCTACATGTTCTTTCTCCACTCCACTGTAGATGGACGTCTAGGTTGGTTCCATCGCTCATCTGTTGCTAGCAATTCTGTCATAAACAATGATGTGCATGTGTCTCTGTGCTTGAACGATCCTACTGCTTCACAAAACCCAGAGCAACATGGGTTTACCCTCCCCCTTTCCTGCCCTGTGGTCTTTGATACTTTTTCTATTGGAGCCAAGCTCTTATGTGTCAACAGCATGCATTTTTCACTGTTAAATCTGAAGACCTCTCCCTATGGTTTACTATTTCCGAAGTCACACTTGGCAACATTTAATCTTCAGTCCTTTGAAAACTCCCTCTTCTCTTCATTCACATGATGATCTATTCCAGGTTTGTCCTTCTTACAATCTCCTCTTATTTTTTTTTCTGGTTCTCATTTTAACTTAATGAGTTAAATACTGGCACTCTCCAGAACTTCACCTGCCATGGCTTCGGTGTGTGTATCCTTCTTGATTTATTGATTTCTATGCCCTTAGCTTTATTGGTAATGCCCCAGATCAGTCTTCAGCTTCCACCTTGTTCCTCGGCCCAGAGTTGTGTCTTAGTTGCTGAGAGCAGTTCTCTCTTAGCCACTCAGAAATGCTGCCAACCACAGACACAAGCTATGATGTCTCATCAGCACTGTCATCTTTCGGGGATTTGGAATTACTTAGGTGACATGCTGAAGGGCATGTCTTTAGGGGAGTTTCCAGAGAGATTTAACTGAGGAGGGAAGACCCAATCTGTATAGGGAGAGCACCATCCCCGTGGGCTGGGATCTCAGACTGAATAAAGAAAAAGCAAGCTGAGTACTAACGTCCACCTCTCTCTGCTTCTTGACTCTGAGATGACTGTGTGTTTTCCACCATGCTTTGCCTGCCATGATGCCCCATATTCCTTCTTAAATCTTGAGCTAAAATGCAAACCTTCATCTCTAGGTTGCTTTTGTCAGATATTATGACACAACGAGAAGAAGAGAAACTAACACACATATCATTGCCGAAATCCAAAATGCTCCAGTAATTCTCACATCGTCAAGAGGAAGACAGTCTCACGTTGGCCAGTGTGCGCCTCACATGCTAACTCTTCCCAGTCTTTCCCTCTCATCATTTCACAACCACCGTCATGTCAGAAGCTCCATAAACACAAGTGCTACATCCATTCCATGGCAGATCTAATTTGATTCTCTTCACCCCCATCTCTCCTGCCAATCTGTGCTTGTCACTTTGACTCACACTCCTTGTCCTTAACAAACATGCTATTGTCATCCTCTTCATTAACCAACTTCAGTGACCCCTAGTTACGTGTGACATAAATTCACATTTCTCTCCATCATGTCTCAGACCCTTGGTTTTTCCTACCTGTATTTCCTTCTATTGTTGTTTGAACTATTGTATGTTCCCTGAAAGTTCCATGTTCATTTCTCTGTGAGTGTGTATCATAAACTAACTAGTCACCTTTCTCTGTGGACCATATATTTATGATCTCCTGCTTACTGTGAGTCAGGATTCTAGCACATTTTTAGCAGATTCTCCTTTTAGGGTCTGTATTAGGGTTCTCTAGAGTCACAGAACTTATGGGTAGTCTCTATATAGTAAGGGAATGTGTTGATGACTTACAATCTGTAGTTCAACTCCCCAACAATGGTCAGCAGCAGCTGTGAATGAAAGTTCAAGAATCTAGCAGTTTCTCAGTCCCACAAGGCAAGCAGGCAAAGAAGAGTGAGTCTTCCTTCTTCCAATGTCCTTATGTCCAATGCCCTTATGTAGGTCTCCAGCAGAAGGTGTGGCCCAGATTAAAGGTGTGTACCAACACACATGGATCAGGGACTTGCTTTATCCCAGATGACCTTCAACTCAGAGTTCTCCTTGCCTTGATCTCCTGGGATTCATAGGCACTATGCCTCAAGATCTCCATGCCAAGATCCAGGTGAGAAACTTGTATCTCCCAGCCTCAAGATCAGGATCACAGGTGAGCCTTCCAATTCTGGATTGTAGTTCATTCCAAATATAGTCAAGTTGACAACCAGGAATAGCCACCACAGGGACTCACTGAAGTGAAATTTAAATGCTGGCCAGCTGCTTCATCTCACTGAAGCCAAGGAAGAGACACTCAGCCCTGCTCAGCTTCTATTGTTCTTTGCTCTCCGGTGAATGAGGGAATACTAATGTCTTGCTAGTTGTTGACTGAGGGCCCAGGTTAGTCAGCTTTCTAATTCTTAGCAAAAACTGGGAAAAAAATCAACTTGTAAGAATAAAAGATTGATGTTAGTTCCTGGTTGCAAAAGTTTGCATTTATGATTAGGTGGCCCTGGTGTTTAGGCCCAAGTAGTGGGTTGGGCCCAATGCTCCTTATAGTATAATGTGAATTTTGATCCCCAAACTGCTTACAGGAGTGTCTACACATAAGACACCGAGGGACCCTGCCCTCAGTTGGTTCTGGCTGGCAAATAAAGATGCCAGCAGCCAATGGCTGGGCAGGGCAAACAGAGGCATGACTTTAAGATTCCCAGGCTTGGGACAGAGAGGAAAGAGGGAGAAGGAGGAGGAGGAGGAGGAGGAGGAGGAGGAGGAGGAGGAGGAGGAGGAGGAGGAGGAGAGGAAAGACTGAAAAGAGTGGAGGACAGGGAGGCATAGCCAGCATAAGAAGGAACCAGGAGGGTGTGGCCCAGTTGGGCAGTCTCCTGGGTCCAGAGCAGCCAAAATAGAATATAGAATTTAGTAGCTGATAACTCAGGATTATCAGTGGGAGGTGGAATAACTACATAGAGGCTGAGCTATTGAGCTGTTTAAGGCATATGAAAATATAAAGGCTGTGTGTGTGTGTTTTATTCCAGAATGTAAAGATATAAAGCATTGGGATGGGTAGCAGGAACCGAGTGACCTGGAATTATATATAAAAAATATTGCTACAGACCCACAGGGCAACTAAATGCCTTACATAAAGCACAGAATGCAGAAGGTTGAAAGAGGGAAAACCCGAGGATCTAAATCTTCTATTAGGGGAGCTTCATGTTTAGATCGTGGAAACTGTTGCTATGGAGTCTGAAGCTCTGAGAATACCAGTGTGAGGACTATTGCTATGGAGTCTGAAGCACTGAGAGTACCAGTGTGAGGACTGTTGCTATGGAGTCTGAAGCATTGAGAGTACCAGTGTGAGGACTGTTGCTATGGAGTCTGAAGCACTGAGAGCATCAGTGTGAGGACTGTTGCTATGGAGTCTGAAGCACTGAGAGCATCAGTGTGAGGACTATCAGTGTGAGGACTATTGCTATGGAGTCTGAAGCTCTGAGAGCACCAGTGTGAGGATTGTTGCTATGGAGTCTGAAGCACTGAGAGTACCAGTGTGGAAACTGTTGCTATGGAGTCTGAAGTTCTGAGAGTATCAGTGTGAGGACTGTTGCTATGAAGTCTGAAGTTCTGAAAGTATCAGTGTGAAGAATGTTGCTATGGGGTCTGAAGTTCTGAGAGTACCAGTATGAAGACTGTTGCTATGGATTCTGAAGTTCTGAGAGCATCAGTGTGGGGATGATTAATTTTCCTGAATGATTGCAGCCAACTGGTGTAGATCTAGAAACACCTTAGCTAAAGATGGTAGGACAGAGATGGCAGAGGTTGAGGACAACGGGTTTTGATCGACTTCAGTCTACGTGATCTAAACATGTCCCATAAGGCCTCACCTTATAAAGTTTCTTCTAACTCTCACAAATTAGGGACCAAGTTTTCAACACAGGAGACTTTCAATTCTAGATCCAAACTATAGCAAGGCTACTCTCAAAAGGAAGCGCCTCTGGCACTATGCAGTGCCGGGTACAATGAGGGCTCCAGGCAGCTCCCCAGTCTGCATTCAGTGCCTGCACAAACATCTCAGTAGCTTTGGATTAAGGTTGCATGACTAGGTCAAAGCCTCCCAAGATGCTCTGCTTCCTGCACTGTCTACTCCTTTATTATCAGCCAGAAAAGCTCCTTGATGTTTCTTGAGGTAAGTCTGAAATATTGCTTACCCATAAAGCTTTCAACATACCAGCACTTCCCTTCTGTCAGTTCCCACAGCAGTCTCTAGTTGGTCCCATTTGCTTTCCTAGATGGTGTAGTTTGAGAGTATTGGATACTTTACACTGGTCTTTTCTTGCTCCAATCTAGGCTTATATGAAGTTCATTAGTAATGTCTTTTCTAAGAATGAATCTATCCTCTTTCATGTGTGGTAAGGCCATGATAAAGTCATGATTGTGGCAATGAACAAAGCTCCAGACTCCACAGCAACAGTCCCCACAGTGATGCTCTCAGAGATTCAGACTCCATAGCAACAGTCCCTACATTGATGCTCTCAGAGATTCAGACTCCACAGCAACAGTAACCACAGTGATGCTCTCAGAGATTCAGACTCCATAGCAACAGTCCCCACATTGATGCTCTCAGAACTTCAGACTCCATAGCAACAGTCCCCATAGTGATGCTCTCAGAAATTCAGACTCCACAGCAACAGTCTCCACAGTGATGCTCTCAGAGCTTCAGACTCCATAGCAACAGTCCCTACAGTGATGCTCTCAGAACTTCAGACTCCATAGCAAGAGTCCCCACAGTGATGCTCTCAGAGCTTCAGACTCCATAGCAACAGTCCTCACAATGATGCTCTCAGAGCTTCAGACTCCACAGCAACAGTCCTCACACTGGTACTCTCAGAGCTTCAGTCTCCATAGCAACAGTCTCCACACTGATGCTCTTATTGGTTCATTTGCTCAGTGTTGCTTGCTTCCTCTTTTTTTTTTTTTTTTTTTTTTTGCATTGGCTCTTGAGACAGTACTGTTTCTAGAGAACCTGGTCTTAAATCAGCTTTTCCTGAATGATTAGAGCCAAACTAGTGTGGATCTGTAAACACCTTGTCTAAAAAAACCAGTAGAACAGAGGGCAGAGCTTGAGAACAATAGGTTTTGATTGACTGTCAGAGAGTCCCTTTTATGACTCTAATACATGATCTTTGGCTCAGAAACTGAAAAATCAATTTTGAGTGTTTTTACAGGCATCCTTCCAGGGACATGGGAACCAGCTAGCAGAGTTTGCCAAGTAGGTGACCAGAGAATAAATGGGCTCAGCTTTACATTCACAAGGCCAACCATTTTTGAAAGTAAACTTTCCTCTGAAGAACCTGAAATTTGAGGGAATTTGTCCACTTCTTTTGCCTTCTATTTATGCAACGATTACCAAATGAAGACATTTAAAATTGACCTTAATTAAAAAAAAAAATTGAAGTAGAGTAATAAGCTCAAAATAATTCACTTTCTTTTGCCCCTTTGTTGATTGGCTGTCTCGAAGGAGAGATAAAATCTCATGTGCACATTTTAGAGCAGTGCCAACCTCAGAAGAGAAAAGGCACCAAAATGGCCTGCAGAGGAAGTGGCAGTTAATTCTGAGCTCTGTTCTGTAGCCCAAGGCACACTTTGGCGTTCATCCAGGTGCCTGAGGGTCCCACTTAACTTGCACATATATTTATATAAGATTTTAGATTGTGAGCAGGCGTGCACAGCCTTGGCACTCATTTGCATGATTAATGAAAACGATTTGGGCATTTTTTTTTCTGTTTCACTAGTTATGAATCTGTCCCAATGTGTAGCCCTGGTCCCATCTTATTTCTACATAAGAGGCAGCTCTGAAAGTACAGACTCAACCTTTTAGTAGAAATATACCAGAAAAAAATCTTAGGGTTTGTCTTCTGCTGTCCCTATTTCTGTGTTTACTGTAAAAACAAACTTCCCAAACAACATGAATGAGATACATACTGAACGGAACAGTTAATTCCACTTCTGGTGCAAAGAAGTGTGACCTTATATTTGTAAATACAGAACCTTAGTGTAACAACATTCTAGTACCACAGCCTCTCAAAGATGTATTGAATGGGATCTTCCACAGAAATAGCAGTGACATCTATGCAGATTAAGACTTTTGAATACCATATCCAATAAGAAAGCAAACCCTTTTACACCTGTGTCCAGGAATTCATAGATAAGTAACATAGTAACATATGGTATAATATAATATAGACAAACATTATAGAGTGAGGAAGGTCTAATGTAGCATGTAAAGTAGATTATTCTCCCCTTGCAAATACAGGAAGATTGGTAAACTCCTGATTCGTCTCAATAACCTAGCAAAGAAGCAGCAGACCACAGAATAAAGAGAGGGTGAATGCATCTTTTGATATTGGCTGTGCCTCTCAAGTATGAAACAAAACTAGATATGATTTTATTAAGAAACGTTGATGGTAACCAAATATCAGGCACATGAAGACAGAGAGCTAACAATTCTCTGCATGTTATTTTTTTTATCTTTAATCTGTTTTTACAGCACAGTTGTTATCCCCCTCCTGGTCAGCCCTCCCACATTTCCTCATCCTATTCCTTCTCCCCCATCTGCATCTTCAAGTGCATGTCCCCACCTCCCAACCCTCCAGACCTCCCCACTTCCTGGGGCCTCAAGTCTCTCAAGGGGTAGGTACATCTTCTCTCACTGAGGCCAAATCAGGCAGTCCTCTGCTATATATGTGTTGGGGGCCTCATATTAGCTAGTGTATGCTGCCTCGTTGGTGGCTCAGTGTCTGAGAGGTTTCAGGGGTCCAGGTTTGTTGAGACTGCTGGTTTTCCTATAAAGTTGCCCTCCTTAACTTCTTCCAACATTTCCCTAATTCAACCACAGGGATCCCCAACTTCAGTCCATTGGTTGGGTGTAATTATATACATCTGTCTCAGTCAGTTGCTTGTTGGGCCTCTCAGAGGTCAGTCAGCTAGGCTCCTGTCTGTAAGCACACCATAGCATCAGTCAGGCCTTGGAGCCTCCCCTTGAGATGGATCCCAATTTGAGTCTGTCACTGGACCTCCTTTCCCTCAAGCTTTTCTCCATGTTTCTTCCTGCAGTTCTTTTAGACAGGAACAATTCTGGATTAGTTTTTGACTGTGGGATGGCAACCCCATCCCTCCACTGGATGCCCTGTCTTTCTACTGGAGGTGAACTTTACAAGTTCCCTCTCCTCACTGTTTGGCATTTCATCTAAGGCCCCTCCCTTTGAGTCCTGAGAGTCTCTCACCCCCCAGATATCTGGTTTATTCAACTTTATTTTTAATTTTTGAGATGTTGTCTTACTGTGCATCCCAAGCTGGCCCCAAACTTGTGATCTTTATGCCTCTTTATATACCAAGTGCTGGGGCAGCTGAAGTTTATTACTCCACCCGCTCATTGTTACATTATTGTTACATTGTTACATTGTTGGCATTGTTGATAAAGGAAGACCCTACATGGAATTTTAGTGCCTTGTGAGGTTATGCTTGTCTTTCATTTCTTCACCAAACAGCCATCCTTCTTTTATGTTCTGTGTACTGGATGTAGCTATGGACCAACTTAGAATCCACCTATGAAAGGAAGTGATTGTGTTTGCCTAACCCACTTACCGTCTGCTTCCTTCATCCACTCGCACATTTCTTCCTACTCCGGTGCCACAGATGTCTATCTTTTACATTTATATTCTGTATGTCAGAGAAAATGTGTGGTATTTGCATCTTGAGAATGGCTTCTTTTGCTTAGCATGATGATCTCCACTTCCACCCAGTTTCCAGAAAGTTCATTCTTCCTTGAGACTGAATAAAACTTGAGTGTGTATAAATGCTACCTTGTTCTTTCTCTGTTTGCACACTGGTGGGCATCTGAGCTGCTTCCACACCTTGGGTACCCTGAATAATGTCACAGTAAATGTGGACATGTAGGTATTTCTATGGGTAAATCTATTGATTTAGATTCCTTTGGGAATGTACCCAGGAGTGGTACAGCAGAGACATATGGAAGTTGTGTCTTTAGTGGTGACATAATTTACATTTCTGCCTGCAATGGATAAAGGTTCATTTCTCTCATATTCTTGCCATCATTTGCTGACTCCCCACCCCCATGATAGCATTCGTCCTGGTATGATATGGAATCTCAAAGTCATTTTCATCTCTCTAACAGCTGAAGACATTAAATATTTTAATATTTAATAGGCACTTGTATTTTTATTTTAAATTTTGTTTGTATTGGGGCTGGAGAGGCAGATCGGCAGCTAGCTGATCTTCCAGAAGACTCGGTTCAACTACCAGCACCTTCAGGGTGGCTTACAACTGTCTGTAGCTTCAGTCCCAGGGGATTCAATTCCCTCTTGTGTCATCTGTGGGGATTAGGCATATACATGGTGAACAGACATATATGCAAGGGAAAAATTGTACACATAAAAAATTAAATTAAATTAAAAATCGTTTGCTAAATTTACTTGTCCATTTGTCTATAGGATGACTGGGGCAGTGATGTTTCTCAGGTGTTTAGATATGCCAGATAGTCACCGCCTATCTGATGAATGGGTGGCAAAGACTCTTTCCCACTTTGTAGGCTGTCTCTTCACTCTTTATCCCAAGAGCTACAATAAATTTAAATTTAATACTTTGGGTGAGAGTATTCTACTGAGCAACACAAAATGAAAATAAATTTTTTTCACTGTGACAATGCCTAAATTGGCTTATCGACTGGCATAATTTTATATAGGGATTTTCTGCAAGTATAACAAATATAAGAAAGCAGAAAACAGATTCATGCTGGGAAAACACATGGTGTAGTGCTAAAAGAATAATTATTTCGCCTCTTTGGGAAAGTTCTTTGGGAAACTATTGCATCAGAGTTTTATCCAGAGCAGTTTTAGAACAAATGTCTCATAGCCAGTGTGTTTAAATAATTCTGTCATAAACCAACTGAAAGGGGGAAGGCTTGTTTAGGGTTGCAGCTTCTGAGGCTCTGGTACATTCCTGCTCTGCCCTGTTGGTTTGGGAATGTGGTGTGCAGAGAAATACTATAGCATGTAGTGTGCAGTGGAATAAAGCTGTTCGATTCTTCACGGTCAGGAAGCATAGAGGGTGAAGGGGGTGGGTGGGGTTTGGCCTTTTCCAAGGGCACTTCCAGTGGCCTAACTCCTTTCCATTTAGGCTCTGCCCACCTCCCAGTAATTGACACAGGCTTCAGACCCAGCCTGTAGCACATGCATGTTAGAGGGACATTAAAGAGCCTAATTCTAAAGCAATCAAACCATATGCAGACAATCCATGAGTATCAGAGACACTAGACTATTCAAGGAGACTCTCCTGTAACTCCTGCAGAAGTCCTGTGCCATCAGGGAGACTCTGTTTCCATCTGTAGAATGACAACATTTTTACACTCTACAAGTCTAAACCTGAGACTTCCTTAGTATGTTGTTGCTGTGTCCCACCCAGTAAACTCACAATATACTTTAATAATTCACTTGCATTTCTGCTCAGAATAAATGGCTAAGTGCAGCACAATGGATTGTGTCTCGGGTGTCTGGTTCCTGGAGTGTGTTGTTAAGTTGGAGCTTATTATTACACAGCTAATGTAGGTCATCAAAAACTAGTTATGAGCAAAGATGAGGAAGCATAAAATTAGATGCCCAGGAAATCTCTCTGGCGATGGAGCAATAACAGCATGGCTATTGGCAGCGCAGCAGGCTGGGAGCCAGAGAGCCCTCATTGCAGAGCACAGAACAGTGAGGAGATCTGTCTGACGAGAGTGATGGCCGAAAGGAGTCTTTGAATCAGCCTCTCCTGAAGGAAAAGAGGGACTGTATTTAATGTTTTCTTCTCAAACACATGCAATATGAAGGAAGAGGGTTAGTATATTGTAGCACCACTTTAAATACTTCACTCAATTTTCCAAAATATATTAAAAGTAAGTAGCTACCTTGATGAATGGAAATATCTATGCCCGGGAGCTCTGGGTCCTAAGACAGGATTATGGGTAGGGCTTTCACTCTACTAAATGGTTTCAACACCCTGCCAGCTTTTGCATCAAGGACTTGGGATATAATTTTAAAGGCCTCTGAAGATGCTTTGAGGAATGTGTTGAGCAATAAGATATTTATTCTGGGTGTATTTCACTGAGAGATCTAGTTACCGCTTGGCATAGGTCAACTTCTGGATTCATATGTTTTTGATCGCATACATAATATCAAGTCCTTGGAATCAGAAAGGATAAGACACAGTCCACTGAAGTTCTAAGGTCTTCACACAGGAAGACCCATGAACTTTGCCACCCTGCTCCCAGCCTGAAGTATACCTGGGGTTCTAAGTGGGGCTGTGAAGATGTTACCTTCCTGCTCCTAGATTTGCAACAATCACCATTTCCACTATATTTTCTATTCAAGCACAAAACCCGCAGAGACGTTAATGAGAGTAAACTAAATTAAATTACAGCCCTTCCTTACTGGCAGAATACACACAATCGTCTCAGTTAAAATGATCGTTCTTTTTTTTATTAAATGTTTTCCCCTAAACCTCCTACTTTAATTACTCCTGTTCTTCCCTGAGGAGTCATTGCTATGGAAGACCATAGCAACCTTCAGATATTTGTAAGTGATGTTTGCAGATATAATAAAACTTCTGGAGCAGTCAGCTGAATAAACATATGGCCAGCTGCTACATTTTGAGTGAGATGTTAGTCACTGAAGATTCTAAGAGGACATAGGGGGTAGGGGGTAGAAGACATTGTAGGAAGCAGGGAGACCTAGGTCAATCCCCAGGACCCATGACAAAAGCTAGACATGGTGGTATCTACTTGTAATTTCATTGTCATTATCCCTCTGGGGGTTAGGGGGGTGTTTCTTTGTTTTGAGATAGGATCTCACGATGTTGTTCTGGCTGGCCTTGAACTCATAGAGATCCACATGTCTCTGTCCAACAACAACAAAAACTGGTATTAAAGTTGTATACTACCACACACATTTTACAAGTCTTTTTAAAAATTATTTACCATCTAAGACTTTGCAACCGCTGCTTCTTACCCAGCTGTGTGCTGATGTCTGCCAGGTGTGATTTTAAAGGTGTCGATTAATGGCATGTTCATTACCAACAAGACAATGGAGCAGTGTGGAGTATAGGGAGATAACCTTAGTAACTGGGCTTTATGGAAATAGAAGATTTGGGGTGTTCTTTTCTCTTTCCTTGAAAGAATATTAACATAAACTGTAAATCATTTCTGAAAACAGACAAATGGTTTGAGAAGTAACTAGAATGCTAATGTTTACCTGTAGGAAAGGACTGGTCAGAGGTGGTTACCACGCCACTGTAATTATATTTTAAGAGATTCCTCATTTCTTCACCTCCAGTTATTTCTAATTCTCTGTGTTTTAATGATTGTCGAGGGTTTTCAAGAGCTCTGATCAAAAGCTTCTTTGGAAATTGTTGAGATGGAGAAACAAAATTGGATTTGTGGTAAGCCCAAGGTGAGAAGGTGGAGCAATACTAATTCCATGAACGAAACTCTGAAAGCAATTCAAAGCACACTCCGCAGGCAGATGACAGGAGTCCCTGCGGTGTGACTACAGCAGTGAGCATTCACAGCTTAGAGACAATGTACAAAGGTAGCACAGGGCGAAGTACATCTTTCAAAAGTGATACTTAGCAATGGCAAGTCCAGCTGTCAGAGGACACAATCTGTGAGGACGCAGACTTCAAATGCTGCTCTTTACTAGGCTGCCCTTCGAAAAGGGGCATCGCACCGTTACGTGTATTACCTTTGCCTTTAGAGTTCTATTGCTGGTGCTGGAGAGATGGCTGGGCAATCAGTATGCAATAGCTACGTTTGCAAGGGACCTGGGTTCGATTCCCAGCACCCATGTCAGTTCACAACCATCCATAAATCCAGTCGTAGATCTGATGCCCTTTCCTGGCTTCTGTGGGTACTACACACATATATCCTACATGCATTCAGGCAAAACATGCATGCACATAAAATAAAAATAAATGATCTCTAAAAATATAATAAAGTTCTATCCAGGACTGAACTGGCCATGCCAGGGTTTGACAGCTTTTTTTCCCCTAGAAGCTTTATAGCTCCTGGCCTTACTCTGAAGAATTATATAACATTTCAGTTGATTTTATACATGATATGAGGGAAAGGTACAATTTCATTCTTCTTCAAATAGATATTCAGCCTCCCCAGCACCATTTGTCAAAGAAGACACTTCCTCTAACCACTGTGTGTCCCAGAGCTTTGTCAAAATGCTCTTGTAAGTAATTTGGCTTTATGTCTGGCTGTCTATCCTGTGTCACATGTTTACATATATGTTTCATGTCTTGCTATACATGTATTAAATATAAAACTTTATATTTTTTTTAATGAGGAGTTTTAATTATAAAACCCAGAGTGGTGGTACACACCCTTACTCCCAGCACTCAGGAGGCAGAGGCAGGCAGATCTCTAAGTTTGAGGCCAGCCTGGCCTACAGATTGAGTTACAGGACAGCCAGGGCTACACAGAGAAACCCTTTGCCAATAAACAAAATAAAAACAACAAATGAAAGTAAATGTAATTACAACAAATTGAATTGTTTTGTGCCTGACAGGAAAAAAGACAATAAATGCTGTCAATAATAGGAAAACAGAGAAAGTGGTTTCTCAACAGCAAAAGGTCATTCTCACAAAAGAGAAACGACCCCCCAAAATACCTACAATCAATGCTCAGCATCTCCAGTTAAGGAGATGCTGACCAAACTAATATCACATTCACAATTAAATCACAGAAAGCTGGGCATGGTGGTGCACACCTTCGATCTCAGCACTCAGGCAGAGACGGAGGCAGAGGGGGCAGAGGCAGAGATGCAGAGAGGCAGAGAGGCAGAGAGGCAGAGAGGCAGAGAGGCAGAGAGGCAGAGAGGCAGAGAGGCAGAGAGGCAGAGAGGCAGAGAGGCAGAGAGGCAGAGAGGCAGAGAGGCAGAGAGGCAGAGAGGCAGAGAGAGGCAGAGAGGCAGAGAGGCAGAGGCAGGCAGAAGTCTGTGAGTTTGAGGCCAGCCAGTTCTACAGGATAAGTTACAGGACAGCCAAGGCCACATAGAGAGAAACTGTTTCAAATGAACAAACAAACAAATCACAGCAAGACATGGCCTCATGCCCAGAAGAGAGGCTGTTACGGAGAGGTGCAAGCACCTGGGGAGGTGGCTTGGTGAGTAAATGGCTTGCTTTCAATGTGAGCATCTAAATTTGAATCCTGAGAACCGATGTAAAGTCGGTTATAGAGATGTGTGTTTGTAATCCCTGACCTCTTAAGGGATGTGATCGGAGGCACAGACAGGAGGATCTTTGGACACTTGGGGCCAGCAGGGTGATGTACCATGGAGAACAACAAAGACCTTTGTTTCCAATAAAGTAGAGGGTGAGGTCTGAAACCAGGGATTGTTCTCTGACTCCCACAAATGTATTGTGGCATGTGAATGTTCTTTTATACACGCATACTCACACACACACACACACACACACACACACACACACACACACACAGGCACGCACACATACACTCATGCATACGTACACAGACACACACATGCACATACATGTACACACAGTGCTGCTGAGAATGTGAACCATTCCTGTGTATGGCTAGTGGGAAGGCAAGCTAGCACAGCCATAAGGCAAAACAGTAGAAAGATTCCTCAGATGAAAGCTGAATGGTCACATAAGCCAGCAATCCCACTTCTATACATATGCAGCAGGTGCCTCTGCTCCACAAAGCTTTTTCTAGAGTCCTTCATAGCAGCTGCAACCTTAGAGCCCAACAACAGACAAGTGGACAAAGAAAATGTGGCAGCTTCACAGAGTGGCACACTATACAGTATATACTATATAGACAGTATGTACTGTATAGACAGTATATACTCTATACTCTATATTCTATACTATATACTACACTACCACTTTCAAGAGAGTACTTTTAAGGGAGATATCTATGATGTTTGACAATGTAAATGCCATTGGAGGACACGATTCTAAGGAAATAAGCCATCCCTTAAAAAGACAGTTACTGCCTGACCTCACTTACATGTGAAGCTTTCTTTCTCTTAACTAATTAACTAATTAACTTTTCATCCTGTCCATAGTTTCCCCTCACTCCTCTCCTCTCAATCTTACCACATCTACTCCTTCTCCCATTCTCTTCAGAAAAGGAGAGGCCTCCCATGGATAGCAACCAACCTTGGCATGTCAAGTTGCAATAAGACTAGCTGCTTCTTCTCCTACTGGGGTTAGCGGAGGCAACCCAGTAGAGGGAAAGGGTCCCAAAGGCAGGCAACAAGATCAGAGACAGCCACTGCTCCTGCTGTTAGGAGTCTCACATGAAGACCAAGCTATACAACAGTGAAGAGGACCTAGGTCCATCACATGCTCCCTGGTTGGCAGTTCAGTCTCTGTGAGCCCCAGTGGGCCCAGGTTGGTTGATTCTGTAGGTTTTCTTGTGGTATCCTTGACCCCTCTGTCTCCTTAAATCCTTCCATCCTAGCTTCCATAGGATTTCTCAAGCTCCATGTAATGCTTGGCTGTTGGTCTCTGCACCATTTTCCATTAATTGTTTAGTGAAGCCTCTCTGGTGACAGTTATGTTAGGCTCCTGTCTGCAAATATTGCAGAATATCATTAACAGTGTCAGGTGTTGGGTCCCTCTCATGACATGGGTCTCACGAGGGAGCAGCCATTGGTTGACCATTTCCTCTATTTCTGCTCCACCTTTACCCCTGCTCATCTTATAGGCTGGACAAATTGTAGGTCAAAGGTTTTGTGGCTTTGTTAGTGTCCCAGTTTCTCCATGGGAAGTCTTGCCTGGATACTGGAGATGGCAGGTTCAGGCTCAGTATACTCCATTGCTAAGAGTCTTAGCTAGAGTCACCCTCATAGATTCCAGGGAGTTTCTATTGTCCTACGTTTCTAGTTCATCTCAGAGACGCCCTCCACCTGGATTTCAGTTGTCTCTCCTGGTACATTCTCCCTCTGTCCTCCCAGGACCCCATACTTCCAATTTCCACCCCCGCCCACTGCCCCATTCAGAGACCTGTCCCCACCCACAGTGTCTATTTGCTTTCCCCTTCTCAGTGAGTTCACCCCTTGCTTCTTTGGGTCTGTGGATTGTAGCATGGTTATTGTGTACTTTATGTCTAATATCCACTTTTGAGTAAGTACAAACCATCTTTGTCTTTCTGGGTCTGGGCTACCTCACTCAGGATGAACTTTTCTGGATCCATCCATTTGCCTGAAGATTTCATGACATCATCGTTTTGATAGCTGAGTAATACTCCATTGTGTAAATACACCACATTTTCTCTAACCATTCTTCGGTTAAGGGACATCCAGATTGTTTCCAGTTTCTGGTTATTATGAATAAAGCTGCTATGAACATAGTTGAGTAAGTGTCCTTGTGGTGTGGTGGAACATGCTTTGGGTATATGTCCAAGAGTGGTACAGCTGGGTCTTGAGGTAGATCTATTCCCAGTTTTCTGAAAAACTTCCAAATTGATTTCCAAAGTAGCTATACAAATTCGTACTTTAACTTGCAATGGAGGAGTGTTCCCTTGCTCCTCATCTATGCCAGCATGAGCTGTCCCTTGAGTTTTCGATAGTAGCCATTCTGGGAGTTGTAAGAATGTTTTTATTTGGTTTGCATTTACCTTATGGCTAATGATGTTGACCATTTCTGTAAGAGCTTCTCTGCCATTATAGATTCCTCTGTTGAGAATTTTCTGTTTAGCTCTGTGCCCCATATTAAATTAGGTTATTTGTCTAGTTTCTTGAGTTCTTTATATACTTTGGATATCAGTTCTCTGTCAGATGTGTGGTTGCTCAAAATAATACCCCAATCTGTAGGCTTCTGTCTTGCCCTATTGTATTTTGCCTTACAGAAGATTTTCAGTTTCATGAAGGCCTGTTTATTAATTGTAGATCTCTTAGTGTCTGCTTTATAGGTTTGTTTAGGAAGTTGTCTCCTGTGCCAAAACATTCAAGGCTATTGCCCACTTTCTGTTCTATCAGGGTTAGTGTATCTGGTTTTATGTCGAGGTTTTTGATCCACTTGGACTTGAGTTTTGTATAGGGTGATAAATATGGCTCTATTTGCATTCTTTTATATACAGACATTAAGTTAGATCAGCACCATTTGTTTTTTTTCTTTTTTTTATTAGATCTTTCATTTACACTTCAGATACCATCCCGTTTCCCCATTCCCCCCCCCCTTAGAAAACCCCTATCCCATGCCCCCTTTCCCTTTTTGCATTTATACATTTTTTTAAGAAATGTTAATCATAGGCTTTATAAGTTTGGTATTGTTCAATCAGAGGTGTAACCCACTACCCAACCTAGATATATCAACTATCTTTGACTGGTGGAGATACATGAACATCTGCTTCCCTGTCTCCCCCCTCTATCTCTCTTTCATCACCTAGCTTCTCCTCTCTTTCTTCTTCTCCTCTTCTTACTCCTTTTCTTCCTCTCAGTACTCCTCCCACCTTAGCTCCTCCTACACATCACCCTTCCTGTTAAAAGGAAACTTTTCTCTCAAAATACAATTAGAGCATAATTATGCCAATTTGTACCAGTGAGGCACAAGATAGTCCTAATACCCAGTCCATCCTTTTGTTGACTAACCAGCACCTCTGTCATCTATCCTAACTAAAACACTTAGTTCTGAACCTGGCTTTTTCCTTGGCTTTAGGATGAATGTCAGCTGATGACCATACACTCAGATCTTTTCTCTCAAAGTAAATAGCTATAAGTTTTCAACCCCATCAGAAATCCAGAATGACTGAGTTGACTATAATTGTGGGAAGCACAAAGAATAGCTTCTAAAACTTAGCCAATTTATAGAGACCTCTGATCACCTGGACACTCGCTCTACTTCAAAACGTTGGAGCATCTGTTCTTCTGCCTTCTGGCCCAGGATCATCTGACAGACCTTAGTGCTGCAGAATTATTAAGGGCTGATTACTCTGTCTAGGCAGATATAATCAGTCGACTATTCTGCAAGTGTGTCCTTTTCTGGACAGTAATTTGTCTGTAGAAGGAAAGTGGCAATTCTTGCCTAGTGGCTGTCTCACCACAACTGGAGTAACTCCAAGGATGCTCAATTTCTTCTTAGAATTTAACATAGGAAGCTGTCCGGAGCAGACAGGTCTCTAATGAAAATGAACATTAATACTGAAATGTTTGTCATGTCAATTCTAAGGATTTCTGATGTTTTGAAAACCAGCTATCCATGTAAGGTAATCTGGACTGTTGCCTGTTAACTCCACTCAGCTATTTCTAAATAAAACATGGAGAACACCCTTATAATAAACTCCAAGTCATGAATTTGCTATAGTCCCTTAACTCACAGGCTGACCATCTCAAATCAGTTAAAAAAGTTAAAGAAGGACTGGGTCTAAGCTTTGTATTCCTAAGTGTGTTATACTGGTACAATGCCTATGAGAGTAACAATATTCATCTCACTCTTATATCACTAAGAAGCTCATGCCAATGTAAACCTTAAAATTTGTAAACAAAGTAAATTGGTGCCATTTAAGAATTTATATCTTCATCTTGATATTAATTATACAGATTTCTACTAATAGGTTATGGCTATGCAATAAACCCTAGCTAATCCTCTCTATTCCGACAAAACCACTACTATTCCCTAGGGAGACAGCCCAACATTTACCACCTAAGTCCTCAAGCCCAGGGAATAGGGGCGCTGACTCTTCATTAGCTTCTTCAAGCTGATTATGGGCGTTGAGATATTAGAAGAGGAGTGGGAGGGAGAGCAAGTTGACAATCCTGATGCTGTGTCTTCGCTGCCTCCAGATGGAATTCCCGGACCTCAGAGGTTTGAGCAGGTCTGCCCAGCTTGCTTGTTGAATAGATACACCAAGGCTGATCATTCTGCAATATACAATTCTCAAAACAAATTTTAGTATCAAGATAGTTTTTTTTTTTTAAAGAGGGCTGACATTTTATTAAGAATGTTGGTTCTAACCGCTTTTCTATTTTTCCCCTCTTTTATTGGATATAATATTAACATTTCAAATTTTATCCCCTTACCATATTTCCCCCACCACCCAGGAACCCCTTATCCCATCCCCCCTCCTCCTGCCTCTATGAAGGTGTTTACCCACCTACCCCCAGCCTCCCTCCCCACCCTCAGATTCCCCCCCGCTCAGTGCTCAGCCTTCAGGGTACCAATGATCTTGTCTCCCACCTATGCCCAACAGGGCCATCCTCCCCCACATATACAGCTGGAGTCATGTGTCTCTCCCTATGTGCACCTGGGCTGGTGGTTTAGACCCTGGGGAGTTCTGGCTGGTTGGTATTCTTGCTCTCCTCACAGGGCCACCAGCCCGTATGGTTCACGGTTCCTTCAATTTACTCTCTAACTCCTCCATTGGGAACTTGGATCAGATTAATGGATAGCTGTGGGTATCTGTCTCTGGGTATGTCCGACTCTGAGAGACCTCTAAGGAGACAGCCTTATCAGGCTGCTGTCAGCTTTTCCATCCTGACATCCCTATCAGCGTCTATTTTTGGTGACTGCCTATGGAATGAATACCCAGACACAATGGTCTCCCTACAACCCCCCCTTCAGATTCTGACCCACACTTTGTCTCCATATTTGCTCCCTTGGTTATTTAGTTACTCCTTCTAAGAAAGACCTAGGCATCCTCACTTGTTCTTTCTTCTTCATGAACTTCGTGTCGTCTGGTAGTTGAATCTTTGTTGTTTCAAACTTTTGGGCTAATCTCCGCTTATCAGTGAGTAAATACCATGTGTGTTCTTTTGTGATTGGGTTACCTCACTCAGGATGATATTTTCTAGATCCATCCATTTACCTAAGAATTTCTCGAATTCATTATTTTTAATAGCTGAGTAATATTCCATTGTGTAAATGTACCATATTTTTTGTATCCATTCCTCTATTGAAGGGCATCTGGGTTCTTTCCAGCTTCTGGCTATTATAAATAGGGCTGCTATGAACATAGTGGAGCATATGTCTTTGTTATTTGTTGAGGCATTTTCTGGGTATATACCCAGAAGTGGTATAGCTGGGTCCTCAGATAGTGCTATGTCCAATTTTCTGAGGAACCGCCAGACTGACTTCCAAAGTGGTTGTACCAGCTTGCAACCCCACCAACAATGCAGGAGTGTTCCTCTTTCTTCACATCCTCGCCAGCATCTACTATCACCTGAGTTTTTTATCTTAGCCATTCTGACTGGTGTGAGGTGGTATCTCAGTGTTGTTTTGATTTGCATTTCCCTGATGACTAAGGATGTTGAGCATTTCTTAAGGTGCTTCTCGGCCATTCGAGTTTCCTCAGTTGAGAATTCTTTGTTTAGCTCTGTACCCCATTTTTTAATGGGGTTATTTTGTTGTTTGGCGTCTAATTTCTTGAGCTCTTTGTAAATATTAGATATTAGCCCCCTATCAGATGTAGGATTGGTAATGATCTTTTCCCAATCTGTTGGTTGCCATTTTGTCTTGTTGACAGTGTCCTTTGCCTTACAGAAGCTTTGCAATTTGATGAGGTCCCATTTGTCGATTCTTGATCTTAGAGCATAAGCCATTGGTGTTCTGTTCAGGAACTTTTCCCCTGTGCCTAGGTATTCGAGGGTCTTCCCCAACTTCTCTTCTAATATTTTCAGTGTACCTGGCTTTATGTGAAGGTCCTTTATCCACTTGGAGTTGAGCTTTGTGCAAGGAGATAAGAATGGATTAATTTGCATTCTTCTACATGTTGACCTCCAGTTGAGCCAGCACCACTTGTTGAAAATGCTGTCCTTTTTCCACTGGATGAATTTAGCTCCCTTGTCAAATATCAAGTGACCATAGGTATGCGGGTTCATTTCTGGGTCTTCAATTCTGTTCCATTGATCGTCCTTTCTGTCTCTGTACCAATACCAAGCAGTTTTTATCACTACTGCTCTGTAGTACAGTTTGCGGTCCGGAATGGTGATTCCCCCAGAGGTTCTTTTATTGTTGAGAATAGTTCTCGCTATCCTAGGTTTTTTGTTATTCCAAATGAATTTGTAAATTGCTCTTTCTATCTCTATGAAGAATTGATTTGGAATTTTGATGGGTATTGCATTGAATCTGTAGATTGCTTTCGGCAGGATAGCCATTTTTACTAAATTAATCCTGCCAATCCAGGAGCATGGGAGATCTTTCCATCTTCTGAGATGTTCTTCAATTTCTTTCTTGAGAGACTTGAAGTTCTTGTCATACAGATCTTTCACTTGCTTTGTTAGATTCACTCCAAGATAATTTATTTTATTCGTGGCTATTGTGAAGGGTGTCATTTCCCTGATTTCTTTCTCTGCCTGTTTATCCTTTGAGTAGAGGAAGGCTACTGATTTGTTTGAGTTGATTTTATATCCAGCCACACTGCTAAAGTTGTTTATCAGGTTTAGGAGTTCTCTGGTGGAAGTTTTAGGTTCACTTAAGTATACTATCATATCATCTGCAAATAGTGAAATTTTGACTTCTTCCTTTCCTATCTGTATCCCTTTGACTTCCTTTTGTTGTCTAATTGCTCTAGCTAAGACTTCCAGTACTATATTGAATAGGTAAGGTGAGAGGGGGCAGCCTTGCCTAGTCCCTGATCTTAGTGGGATTGCTTCAAGTTTCTCTCCATTTAGTTTGATGTTGGCTACTGGCTTGCTGTATATTGCTTTTACTATGTTTAGATATGGGCCTTGTATTCCTGATCTTTCCAAGACTTTTAACATGAAGGGATGTTGAATTTTGTCAAATGATTTCTCAGAATCTAGTGATATGACCATGTGGTTTTTCTCTTTGAGTTTATTTATGTAGTGGATTACATTGATGGATTTCCGAATATTGAACCATCCCTGCATTCCTGGGATAAAGCCTACTTGATCTTGATGGATAATTGTTTTGATGTGTTGTTGGATTCGGTTTGCGAGAATTTTATTGAGTATTTTTGCATCAATATTCATAAGAGAGATTGGTCTGTAGTTCTCTTTCTTTGTTGGGTCTTTCTGTGGTTTAGGTATGAGTGTAATGGTAGCTTCATAGAATGAATTGGGTAGTGTTCCTTCTGTTTCTATTCGATGGAATAACTTGAAGAGGATTGGTGTTAGGTCTTCCTTGAAGGTCTGAAAGAATTCTGCACTGAAACCATCTGGCCCCGGACATTTTTTGGTTGGAAGATTTTTAATGACTGTGTCTATTTCTTTAGGCGTTATGGGACTGTTTAGGTGGTTTATCTGCTCCTCGTTTAACTTTGGTACCTGGTATCTATCTAGAAAATTGTCCATTTCCTCCAGATTTTCCAATTTTGTTGAGTATAGGCCTTTGTAGTAGGATCTGATAATTTTTTTAATTTCCTCTGTTTCTGTTGTTATGTCTCCCTTTTCAGTTCTGATTTTATTAATTTGAATGCTGTCTCTGCGCCCTTTGGTTAGTCTGGCTAAGGGTTTGTCTATCTTGTTGATTTTCTCAAAGAACCAGCTCCTGGTTTTGTTGATATTTTGTATAGTTCTTTTTGTTTCGACTTGGTTGATTTCAGCCCTGAGTTTGACTATTTCCTGCCGTCTACTCCTCTTGGGTATATTAGCTTCTTTTTGTTCTAATGCTTTCAGGTTTGCTGTCAAGTTGTTGATGTATGCTCTTTCCACTTTCTTTTTGTGAGCACTTAGAGCTATGATTTTTCCTCTTAGTACTGCTTTCAATGAGTCCCACATGTTTTGATATGATGTGTCCTCATTTTCGTTTAAATCTAAAAAGTCTTTAATTTCTTTCTTAATTTCTTCCTTGACCAAGTTATCATTGAGTAGAGCATTGTTCAGTTGCCAAGTGTATGTCGGTTTTCTGATGTTTTTGTCCATGTCAAAGACAAGTCTTAATCCATGGTGGTCTGATAAGGTGCTGGGGATTATTTCAATCTTTTTGTATCTGTTGAGGCCTGTTTTGTGACCAATTATATGGTCTATTTTCGAGAAGGTACCATGAGGTGCTGAGAAGAAGGTGTATTCTTTTGTTTTAGGATGAAATGTTCTATAGATGTCAGTTAAGTCCAATTGGTTCATAACTTCTGTTAGTTTCATTGTGTCTCGATTTAGTTTCTGTTTCCATGATCTGTCCATAGCTGAGAGTGGGGTGTTGAAATCTCCCACTATTATTGTGTAGGGTGCAATGTATGCTTTAAGTTTTAGTAAAGTGTCTTTTATGTATGTGGGTGCCCTTACATTTGGGGCATAGATGTTGAGAATTGCAAGTTCCTCTTGGTACATTTTTCCTTTCATGAATATGAAGTGTCCTTCTTTATCTTTTTTGATTACTTCTGGTTGAAAACTGATTTTATTTGATATTAGAATCGCTACTCCAGCTTGTTTCTTGGGACCATTTGCTTGGTAGATTGTTTTCCAACCTTTTACTCTGAGGTAGTGTCTGTCCTTTCCACAGAGGTGCGTTTCCTGAATGCAGCAAAATGTTGGGTCCTGTTTACGTATCCAGTCTGATAGTCTATGTCTTTTTACTGGAGAATTGAGTCCATTGATATTAAGAGATATTAAGGAAAAATGAGTGTTGTTTCCTGTTATTTTTGTTATTGGCAGTGGAGATATGTTTGTGTAGCTACCTTCTTTTACGGTTTTTGGAAGATTACTTTCCCGCTTTTTCCAGGTTGTAGTTTCCCTCGTTGTGATGGAGTTTTCCACCAATTATCCTTTGAAGTGCTGGGTTTGTGTTGAGATACTGTGTAAATTTGGATTTGTCATGGAATATTTTGGTTTCTCCATCAATAATGATTGACAGTTTTGCTGGGTATAGTAGTCTGGGCTGACATTTATGTTCTTTTAGGGTCTGTATGATATCAGTCCAGGATCTTCTGGCTTTTATGGTCTCTGGTGAGAAGTCTGGTGTAATTCTTATAGGTCTGCCTTTATATGTTACTTTGCCTTTTTCCCTTACTGCTTTTAGTATTTTTTCTTTGTTTTGTACATTTGATCTTTTTACTATTATGTGGCGGGAAGTATTTCTTTTCTGGTCTAAACTATTTGGAGTTCTGTAGGCTTCTTGTATATTTATGGACATCTCTTTCTTTAGGTTAGGGAAGTTTTCCTCTATAATTTTGTTGAGAATATTTACTGGTCCTTTAAGTTGGGAGTCTTCCCCCTCATCTATTCCTATTATCCTTAGGTTTGGCCTTCTCATTGTGTCTTGGATTTCTTGTATATTTTGGGTTAGTAGCTTTTTGTATTTTGCATTTTCTTTGACAGTTGTGTCAATGTTTTCCATGGTATCTTCTGCACATGAGATTCTCTCTTCCATCTTTTGTATTCTGTTGGTAATACTTGTATCTATGACTCCTGATCGTTTTTTTAAGTTTTCTATCTCCAGGGTGTTCTCCCTTTGTGATTTCTTTATTGTTTCTACTTCCGTTTTTAGATCCTGCATGGTTTTGTTTAATTCCTTCTCCCGTTTGGTTGCATTTTCTTGTAATTCCTTAAGGGATTTTTGTGTTTCCTCTCTAAGGGTTTCTATCTGTTCTTTGAGAGTGTTATTTATGTCTTTCTTAAAGTCCTCTATCATCATCATGAGAAGTGATTTTAATTCTGAATCCTGATTTTCTGGTGTGATGGGGTGTTCAGGGCTTGCTATGATGGGGGAACTGGGTTCTGATGATGCCATGTAACTTTGGTTTCTGTTGCTTACGTTCTTGCGCCTGCCTTTTGCCATCTGGTTAATTCTAGTGCTACCTGTACTTCTGTCTCTGATTGAAGCCTGTCTTTCCAGTTGTCTCGCTTTTGTTTGGTCTTCTAGGAGTCCAGATGTCTTTGTGATTTTTTTCCAGCTGCCCTGATTACAGTGGTATCTCTAGGATGCCTCAGGATATGGTGCCTCCAAGGTAGCAGTCCAGCTAGATGTCTGCTGTTCTGGGTGCAGTGTCTCCTCTTGGATATCTCAGGGTATGTTGTCTGACACTCTGAGTTCAGTTGTTCCTCTGTGGCTCTGGGTTGAGCGGACCTTCCAGTATGTCTCAGGTGGAATCCGGGGTCCACACAACTGCAGACCTGGTAGAGGTCTGGTCTGGGACTCAGACCCTGCAGGCCTCAGACCGGAGGGGGGGCGAGCAGCAGAAGGAGCGTGCTAGCACTGGCTATGGGTTCTATGGATCCCCCAGAATGTGTCTGGGGGACTCCTGGGTGCACTCACCCGCAGGCCTCAGACTGCAGGAGGGGCGAGCGGCGGAAGGGGCGTGCTAGCGCTGGTTATGGGTTCTATGGATCCCCCAGAATGTGTCTGGGGGGCTCCTGGGTGCACTTACCCGCAGGCCTCAGACTGCAGGAGGGGCGAGCGGCGGAAGGGGCGTGCTAGCGCTGGTTATGGGTTCTATGGATCCCCCAGAATGTGTCTGGGGGGCTCCTGGGTGCACTTACCCGCAGGCCTCAGACTGCAGGAGGGAGCACCATTTGTTAAAGCTGCTTTCTTTTTTTTTCCATCCTTTACCAAAACTCAAGTGTCCATAGGTATGTAAATTTACTTCTGAGTCTTCAATTCAATTCCATTGATCAATCAATCTGTCTGTTTCTATACCAATACCATGCAGGTTTGATTACTATTACTTTATAGTACAGCTTGAAACCAGGGATGGTGATACCTCCAGAAGTTCTTTTATTGTTCAAAACTGTTTTAGCTACTGTTTTTTTTGTTTTTCCATATGAAGTTGAGAATTGCTCTTTCAAGGTCTGTAAAAAAATTGTCTTGAAATTTTGATGGGAATTGAGTTAAATTTGTAGATTGTTTTTGGTAAGATGACCATCATTACTGTGTTTATCTTACAGATCTCTGAGTATTGGAGATCTTTACATCTTCTGAAATCTTCTTCAATTCTTTCTTCAAAGACTTGAATTTCTTATCATACAGGTCTTTTACTTGCTTGGTTAAAGTTACACCAAAGTATTTCATATTATTTGTGGCTATTGTGAAGGGTGTTGCTTCCCTAGTTTCTTTCTCAGCCATTTATCATTTGTATATTGGAGGGCTACTGATTTTTTGAGTTAATTTTGTATCCAGCCACTTTGCTGATGGTGTTTATCAGCTACAGGAGTTCTTGGTAGATTTTTTGGGATCACTTATGTATACTATCATATCATCTGCAAAGAGTGAGACTTTGATTTCTTTTCCAATTTGTAACCCCTTGATCTCCTTTAGTTGTCTTATTGCTCTGGCTAAAACTTAAGTACTGTATTGAATAGATATGGACAGAGTGGGCAGCATTGTCTTGTGCCTGATTTTAGTGAAACTGCTTTAAGTGTCTCTCCATTTAATTATATGTTAGCTATGGCTTGCTGAATGTTGCCTTTGTTATGTTTAGGTATTTCCATTGTATTCCTGATCTTTTCAAGACTTTTAATATAAAGGGCTGTCGGATTTTGTAAGGTTTTTCAGCATCTACTGAGATGATCACGTGGATTTTTTCTTTCAGTTTATTTATATGGTGGATTACATTTACATATTTTCATATGTTGAAGTATCCCTGAATATCTGAAATGATGCCTACTTGATCATGATGGATGATTTTTTGATGTGTTCTTGGATTAGGTTTGGAAGTATTTTATCAAATATTTTTGAATCAATGATCATGAGAAAAATGGTTTGTAAACCTCTTTTTTAAAGACTTGGTGTGATTTAGATATCATGGTGACTGTGATCTCATAAAATGCATTTCACAATGTTCCTTCTGTTTTTATTTTGTATAATAATTTGAGGAGTGTTGGTATTAGCTGTTCTTTGAAAGTTTGGTAGAGTCTTCCATTAAAACCATCTAGCTCTGGCATTTTTTGGTTGGGAGACTTTTTAATACCTGCTTCTATTTCCTTAGAGGTTATAAGTCTGCTTAGATTGTTTATATGATCTTAATTTAACTTTTGTAAATGGTACTTACTGAGAAAAATTGTCCAGATTTGAAGGTGCAGGTTTTTGAAGTAAAACATAATGATTCTTTGGAATCCTCATCATCCGTTGCTATGTCCCCATGTTTTTTCTGATTTTGTTAATATGTATATTCTGTCTCTGGTTTTAGTTTGGCTAAGGGCTTGTCTATCTTGTTGATTTTATTTTCAAAGAACCAACTCTTTGTTCTATTGTTTGTATTGTTCTCTCTGTTTCTAGTTCATTGATTTCAGCTCTTAGTTGGATTATTGCCTGTGTGTTTGCTTCTTGATTTTTTCCTAACGCTTTCAGGTGTTACAGGATATTTGATCACATTGTGAACCCCAAGACTGTTTTGTTTACTGGGAAAAAAACCTGTTTCTAGTTGTGGTGTGGCTCAGCCTTAACATATACCTTTAATTCCTCTGGCTGAAATATCGACACAGCCTTAGTACACACCTTTAATCCTGAACAATGAAGGTAAAGTTAGTTTATAGAAGAAAGCTCCCATGTTTGAAAGTGGTGTCTAATTGCATGGCAGACAAAGTGACAAATAAGAGAACGCTTAGACAGAATAGGATATGCCTAACTTTCACGAGGAGAGAGAGGAGAGCCTACTTAAGAGCAGTAAAGATTTTAAAAAAGGAAAGTAAGGAAAGAAAGGAATAAGGAGGCAGTTTTACTAAGAGTGATAGATATGTTGCAGAGAGTAAATGAGATACACATAGTTAAAAATAAAGCAAGCCAGAGAATGAGAAGGAGCCAACATTAGTATGAGGCAAAGCAGAGCAATTCAGAGCAAAGCAGAGAAACTGAGAAAAGCCAGTTTGAGTCAGTCAACATGGAGAGGAGTTTGAGCCAAAACAGCTGAGTTGAACCAGCCAATCAGACCCCAAAAAGAACAAGAAAGGGTGAGCTTATTCAGCAGTAAGTTTCAGAGGCTGAAAAACATTCTAGGCTGAGATAAGATTATAAAGAAGGTAGAATCTTCCGGGGCGGGGCCCAGGTAACAAGAGGCAGTAAACTTCTGAACATTAGGCAAATCAATGGTACTTTTCCATTCAGGTGTGCTGATGCTCTGTTAAGTCAGTAGTATGAGGCCTCACTAACTTCTAAATGAAGGCACTTACTGCTCTGGACTCTCTTCTTAGCAGTGGTATCATTGTGTTCTGTAAGCTTTGGTATGTTTTGCCTTCATTTTCATTGACTTCTAGAAAGTCTTTAATTTCTTTATTTCTTCTTTGACCCGGCGGTCATTTAGTAGAGAGTTGTTCAGTTTCCATGAGTGTGTAGGTTTTCTATTCTTTCTGTAGTTGTTGAAGTTTAGCTTTAATCCATGTTGGTCTGAATTTTCTTCTGTCTGTTGAGACTTGCTTTGTGACTGAGTGTATTGTCCATTTTAGAGAAAGCTCAATGAGACACTAATTTTTTTTAAAGGTACATTCGTTTGTATTTGGGTTAAAGGTTCTGTAGATATCTGTTAGGTCTATATGAGTCATATCATCTGTTAGGTCCATTATTTCTCCATCTAGTTTCTGTCTGGATGACCTGTCCAATGGTGAGAATTGGGTGTTGAAGTCCTTCACTATTAATGTGTAGGGTTCAGTGTTTGATTTAAGCTTTAGTATTCTTTCTTTTACAAATTAGGGTGCCCTTGTATTTGGGGCATAGATGTTCAGAACTGAGATTTAACCTTGGTGGATCTTTCCTTTAATGAGTAATAAATGTCCTTCCACATCTCTTTTGATTAATTTTGGTCAAATGTCTATTTTATTTAGACAATAGAATGGCTACTCCTGCTTGTTTCTTGGGTCCGTTTGCTTGGAAACCCCTTTCCAGGCCATTACTCTGAGGAACTGTCTATCTTTGTTACAGAGGTATGTTTCTTATACGCAGCAAAATGGTGGATCCTGTTTATGCATCCAGTCTGTTAGCCTGTGACTTTTTATTGGTGAAATGAGTTCATTGATCTTGAGAGATATTAATGACCAATGATTGTTAGTTCCTCTTATTTTGATATTGATAGTGTGTGTGTTTCTCTTCTTTGGGCTTTACTGGTGTGGAAGTATCTATTTCCTGTGTTTTCTTGGGTTTTGTTACCTTCCTTGTGTCGAAATTTCCCTTCTATTATCATATGTAGGGATGGATTAGTGGAAAGATATTGTTTAAATTTGGTTTTGTCATGGAGTATCTTGGTTTCTCCATCTATGATGATTAAAAGGTTTGCTGGGTATAGTAGTCTGGGCTGACATCTGTGGTCTCTTAGGGTCTATGAGACATCTGTCCAGGACCTATTGGTTTTTACAGTCTGTGTTGAGAAGTCAAGTGTAATTCTTATTAAGTCTTTATATGTTACTTGACATTTCCTCTTGCATCTTTTTGTATTCTTTCTTTATTCTGTACATTTAGTATTCTAAGTACTATATGGTTGGAGGATTTTCTTTTCTGGCCCAATCTATTTGGTGTTCTGTAGACTTCGTGTATGTTTATGGCCATCTGTTTCTTTTGGTTAGGGAAGTTTTCTTCCATGATTACGTTGAAGATATTTTCTGGGCCTCTGAGCTGGGAATCTTCTATTTCTTCTATTTCTATTATTTCCTAGGTTTGGTCTTTTAATGGTGTCCCAAATTTTCTGGATGTTTTGTCAGGAACTTTTTAGATTTAACATTTTGTTTGACCTATGTATCAATTTCTTCTATTTTTATCTTCTACACATCAGATTCTCTCTTCCATGTCTTGTATTCCATTGGTGATGCTTGAGTCTGTAGTTCCTGTTCTCTTCCCTGGGTTTTTCATCTCCAGGATTCCCTCATTTTGGTGTTTTCTTTATTGTTTCTATTTCCATTTTCAGGTCTTGAACAGTTTTGTTCATTTCCTTCACTTGTTTGTATTTACCTACGTTTCATTAAGGATTTGTTCATCTTTTTTTCTTTAAAGATCTCTATCATTTTTATAAGATTGGATTGAAGGTCATTGTCTTGTGCTTCAGGACTTGCTGTAGTAGGAATAGCAAGGCTTTGGTGGTGTCATATTGCCCCGGCTATTGTTGATTCTGTTTATATGCACACCTCTACTCATTGGGTTTGGGGTTTTATTATATGTTCAAGTGCTGATTTCTGAGTTTATATTTGTTAGACTGGTGGGTTTTGGAGATTTTGTTGTTGTTTGTTTTGTTGTTGTAATTGGGTTGTTTGTTTGTTGTTTGCCTTAGTTTCTGTTTCCTCTCTGGTCTTTTAGACTGAGTAGCCTGGGGTTCTGGTGACAAGTGAGTCTTAAGGTTCAGCAGGGGGTCTCCAATGGGTTTCTTGTGGTGGCTTCCTCCTCTTCTTCCTCCTCCTTCTCCTCTTCCTCCTCCTCCTTCTTCTTCTTCTTTTTCCCTCCCCCTTCTCTTCCTTTTTTTGCATGACTTCTGGGGTTTTGGGTGCCAACATTGTCTTTGGGGTTCCTAGAACTGCTATGGGCTCTGGTTTTCTGCTGAGTTGTGAGCAGAATATGGGACCCAGGGGATGGGTGCAGTTTACAGATGTTGGGTGTGCTTTAAGGGGAGTTGGTGGGCATAGAAATAGGGTGGGTCTTACCTGGGGTCCCTGGTACCCAAGTGGCCTTGAGAAGAGCAAGCAGAGTTGTGTGCTGGAAAATGGAGACCAGGGGATGGGTTATGTGACGCCCTTTAAAAAAGAAAAATGAAGAAAGGTAAAGAAAACCATCTATGTGACATATCTCTGTGTGTGGACACAGAGTATGGTAATGTAGAGTGGGCTTAAAGATGGCTGACATAGATTCTGACATTCTTACAACAAAAAGATATATTGTCAAATTGATGGATTTATTGATTAACTCAACCCAATACAATAAAAATGTGCATATTGTATTCCACAAATACACATATTTATTATTTTTAACCAAAATAGAAATGAAAAAATTTCCAAAAGAGCACTCAGATTTCCATGCAGCACATTAACACTCCACTCTCACTACTGGCCAGACCTTCCACTTTCTTCTCCAGCATCAAGTCCTTCATCAAATAACACTTCTTTTTGCAACAGATGGGTACCATTACAGAAAACCACAACCAGAGTTGTGAGACCCAGTCTCACTAGATAAAAAAACACCCCAACACCTAAGACTCAGAATATTGTGGAAGAGAGGGTAGGAAAATGTAAGAGACAGAGAATCAAGGAGTTTGTCTCCTAGTAATGTCAGAAGCTACACCTATAAAGTCTTACCAATATGGCTGCTTAAGCATGAGATACACAAGAACAAGAACAATAGATATGCCAGATTGGATGTAGGGAGGACTTCTGCACAAAAATTTACAGGAAACCACCAGGGAGTGCTGAGGGTTGGAGAAATCATCCTTCCCAGGGAAGCATACAGCAGTCAGTCAGATCAGTGGTCAGCCCTAAAAACATATAGACAGGGAACATTATACGGACAGAGAAGATGGTACTTAGGAGTGTATGCGTGCTTGTGTGTGTGTGTGTGTGTGTGTGTGTGTGTGTGTGTGTGTAACACATATACATAATGTATAACACACATGAACACTCATGCATGCATGTGCATATACACAGACACGCACACACACACGCACACACACACACAAATAACAATTAATGGGAAAAGAAGTCATGAATCTGAAAGAAAGAAGAAACAAGTATATGGAAAAGTTTGAAAGGAGGAAATTAATTATATTATAATCTCAAAAAATGCAATGATAAGACAGAGAAGGACTCTGTCAGAGTTTCAACCTTCTTTCCAAGTTTTGGAAAAGGGAGAAGAAAATTGAGTTAGTCCTGATGTTTTGAGGGAACTAACTAGAGGTACAAATGCCTAATGCTACTTGTGTTTAAGAAAGGTGTTAATGGAGTGATTTTTAGAAATATAACAATGTATAATAAGAGCCAACCACATCAATCACTTCCCTCCCTTTGGACTAAGATCAAGAGTATTATCTGCTCTTATCATTTTAATAGTAACTGAGCATAGAAAAGACATTTGTTCAATGGACAATAAATAGGAAAATGAGTTGATTAAAATATATACAACTCTATCAAATATCACAAAATATTTATTAAAGTATGATATGCATGTTAAAATGTCTTCTATCATGTATAAGGTAGAAACATCTAAAACAAAAAACAATCATTGACCATGTTTAAAATGGAAATCAGAAAAAGAAAACATGGCAAGTTTTGCAATTATCTTAGAGGAAATTTTAACTCAAATTAAAAAAATAAGGAAAAATTGACAAAACCAACTAGATAAAATTTAATTATTTCCATATGTAACTACATAAAGTCTAACGACAAGCATAAATCCAAGAAAAATAATTGCAGCAGGTACAGTAGAAGGTCATGAAGAATTGTCATTGGCCATCATTCCATACCTTAATTTCCTTAGGATGACAGACCACACAGACATCTGCAGTGATGTTTTATAGTGAAGGACAAACTGTAACAGTGAAAATTCAAGCACCAAATATGTCCATAAATATATTTCTGGTACGTGAACACTGAAAATGTGTAAAATGTGTAATTGTATATTTATTTGATTTATTTAATTTCCTCTCATATCCACCTATATCCCTACATTTTATGACTCTATATTATATTACATATATATTATTTTTATATAGTTTTGAACTATATCATTCTCTTCCAACCTGATTTTTAAACTTGATAGTATGTTCTGACAGGTTTATCTATTTTGCTTCATGTAAATCAAATTCATTAATTTTTATTACTCATAAATATCCTGTTATTTTGCTTATAATCAGTATTCATTTTCCTATACATCAGCCACAAATTGATTTCAAAATAAACTAAAAAATTAGAATCTGAAAACCAAACCAACCAAACAAACACCCAGAAATCAAGGAATCTCTCCATGTAGTTGACTATATGCCGCCTATGTACATACCTGGGTAGAGTATTCATTGTAAAGAATTAAAAATACAGATTTACAGAACTGGAAAGATTGCTCTGTAATTCAGACTGCCTACTGTCTTACAGAGGACCTGAGTTGAGTTCCCAGCACCCGAATCAAGGAAGCTCACATCTGCCTGTAAATCCAGCTTTAGACAACTGAACACCCTCTTCTGGCCTCCACAGGCACTACACTTACATGTATGTGCATACATACATACACACATACACACTTAAATAAAATAATTCTCTCAAAATGTATACATTTACAGTGGATTATTTTTGCATCCACTGGTATTATAGGATTGTGTGTTTTGTGTGTGTAAGTAAAGATCCATTCCTTCACCCCATTGTGAAAGCATCAGAGCACCCAAGCTTGTGTTTTCTAAGTTAACATTTGAGTCTGGCTTAAGGAATATTGAGAGAAGTCCTCCATCTTCCCATCATCCTTCTATCTAGCTGAAAACAAGCCAGGCCTTGCCAATGCTCCTGAAGAAACCCTGCAGGACCATATACATACTTTCTCTAATGAACAATTTAGAGCCAGGTGCTCATGGTTTCCATCTGAGACTCAATGGCCATGTGACTGTCATGATTTCATCCAGGGACTGGGTCTACTCTTATGTCTCTGCTGACTGCTGTATACAGCACCATAAAGTGAAGTCATATGGGAAACATCTGGCATAAATTATGCATGAAGAAACATTATTTTACTTTAGTTAAGCCATTATTACTTACCTGCCTATCTTTACTAATTTTAATCTCAACTATTTTCCCTGAACTCAGTATTGACCAATTAAACTTATACGTTTAAGCCCCAAGTCCAATCTTAGTAGATGTCTCCTAGATGTCTCTTGGCAGAGTGAATTTAAGTTCCTTTGCTCTGGGTCCCATAGTTCCCTTTCTTGCCTCTGTTGTCTCGTGGCTCGAGGGCACTCTATCACTAGAAGGAATGGTGGAAAGATTGAGTGACTCATGGCTTGAGGGTGTACTTGGTGGAGGGATTGACTTGTGTCCTGAGGGTACTCTAACTCAGCAGAATGGATGATGGAGGGACCTTGCTCACATCTACACAGACTGGATGGATGGAAAGCCAAGGGAATGAATGCGCATATCCAGCTTTCTTCTTTTCTCCTCTTTTTTCCATCCCATTCTCTAGCCCATGGGATGGTGTCATACACATTCAGAGCTAACTTCTCATAAGACATCCTCACAGACATGAGCTGTGTCTCTTAGGTAATTTTAAACCAAGTCAAGCTGACAATGCTGACTAAGCATAATGCTGACTTATAAATGCCTTTATTTAACCTTGATGAGGGATCTGCTACATGTGAGGCCTCATGCAGGTATGCACTACATATGAGGTCCTATATATTGGAGGCATAAAGACAAGTACAATATGACTATAGTTCTTAATGTGACTATAGTTTTTACTATATCTCAAATCTGGCATAGTGCATGCATAACATATCAAATCTCTCACCAAAATGTGGACCAAATAATTCATAGCCCAGCCCTCATTCATCTCTGTGCAGTTAGCACAGGCATACCATGTAGAGCATTGATAAATGTGGCTTGAATTGAATTGAATTACAGAAAACATGGACTGGCATTTAGTCTTTTTAATGCAACTCTATGCATAGTTGAAGCGCCTCTGTGAAGATGGGCCAAGATGGCTCTGTGGCTTGGCAGGGCTCTATGGAGGGTAGAGATGTCCAGTTTGGCTTTGGTCTTGCTCGAATGCAGTTGGCCATTGGCTGAACTTCTTTTTCAATCATCCTTCTCTCTAAAGAGGACAACATGTTCCTTTTTGGAACAAAGTATGGAATGGGATATTCCATCTTTTGACTTCTCTGCTCATCTTCTCCAACCATATCTGGGGTTCTGTGATCTATAACAGCTGTAACATGGAGTTCTTCTCTTCCAGGCTCCTTGAGGACCATACTTTTTGATCAGTGTAAGTTGGGGGTAACAAGACTCTCTTACTTTTTTTTCAATAGGAAAGGAATGGCATTGAAACCACACAAATTATTTAAGTCCTGAGTGTAACCTTTTCACTAAAACCGTTCAGTCTCCTGTGTGGTTCATTTTCACACACCTTTTGGCAACCCGGTAGACTAAGTAAGAAGCTGCATGAGTGGTGAGTAAGGAGATGCATGAGTGGTGAGTAAGGAGCTGTGTTGGGAGCCGACTTTTAGCAGAAAGCGGCTATCAGCTTTGCAGCCATCTCAAGCCATATACCCTGACGTGAGCCTTGTTTTTCAACAGCCTACAATAGCTGAAGCACACTCTGATATCCCACATATTTTGTTTTGCTGTTTACTGCCCCCAGCTGCAAGGCGCACGTGGTAGTCACACCTGCAAGGCATGGAGTTCATGTGCTATCCATGCCATACATGCCTGTAAGGCACACGTGGTATCCAAGCCTGCAAGGCGCACGGTGCACATGCTATCCATGCTATAGACGCCTGTAAGGCTTACGTCATATCCACACCTGCAAGGCACGTGGCAAAAGCCTATAAATACCCCAGATTTCCCTTCAATAGAGAGAATATGGGAGGCAATGAGAGAGAGAGAGAATACAGGAGACAATGAGAGAGACAATAAAGGAGAGAGAGACACAATAAACGAGACTTGAGACTTCACCACACACCCTGTCTTGTCTCCATTCTTCGTGTCGCTTGTCTCTCTCTCTCTCTCTCTCTCTCTCTCTCTCTCTCTCTCTCTCTCTCTCTCGCTCGCTCGCTAGACCCGGACCTGCGGAACAGAGTGGGTCATTACAGTTTGGCCGCCCAACGTGGGGCAGCTCGGGCATTACAGAGCTGGATGAGTGCTGAGTAAGGAGCTGCATGAGTGCTGAGTAAGGAGATACATAAGGGCTGAGTAAGGAGATGCTTGTGTGCTGAGTAAGGAGCTGCATGAGTGCTGAGTAAGGAGAGACATAAGGGTTGAGTAAGGAGCTGCATGAGTGCTGAGTAAGGAGATGCATGTGTGCTGAGTAAGGAGATGCATGTGTGCTGAGTAAGGAGATACATGAATACTGAGTAAGGAGATGCTTGTGTGCTGAGTAAGGAGCTGTATGAGTGCTGAGTAAGGAGATACATAAGGGCCAAGTAAGGAGATGCATGTGTGCTGACTGGCACTAGAGAAACAGAAGCAATTCACTGCTCTAACACAGTGACCCAGGAAAAGGGCTGAAGAATCTTTTGTTTCAAAATGTAAGTTCAAAGTGGACTATTGTGATGGTTTGTAAATGCTCAGCCTAGGAAGTGTCACTATTAGGAGGTGTGGCCATGCTGGAGTAGGTGTGTCACTGTGGGTGTGGGTTTTAAGACCCTTATCCTAGCTGCCTAGAAACCAGTATTCTGCTAGCAGCCTTCAGATGAAGATGTAGAACTCTCAGCTCCTCCTGCACCATGCCTGCCTGGACACTGCCATGTTCCCATCATGATGGTAATGGACTGAACCTCTGAACCTGTAAGACAGCCCCTTATAAATGTTGTCCTTATAAAAGCTGCCTTGCCATGGTATCTGTTTACAGCAATAAAACTAAGACAATCACCTCAAAAATATATCAGAGAGAATAGCCCATATAAGATCCTGGAGGTGACTCTCTGGAGAGAAAGGGAAAGAAAATATGTAAACAATATCACCACACCAAAGGGAGGGAGAATTCAGGCCTAATTCCTAGTGTTGGCATAACAAGGTGGTCAGGAATGAGCATCTTAACAGTGGATGCCGGCTTCTCGATCTGAGAGCAGGCTAGAATACATGGGTCTTTCTGAGGGTTGAAGGGAACTTTGATCTGTGCCCGGATCCCATGCTTTGGCTACTTTTTTCTGGTAACAGCATTTAAAGACACCATCCTGCACCAACTCAGTGCATTCTCTCTCTCTCTCTCTCTCTCTCTCTCTCTCTCTCTCTCTCTCTCTCTCCCTCTCCCTTCTGTCTCCCACTCTCCTCCCTCTCTCACCCTGTCCCCCTGCCCACCTCCTCCCCCTCTTTCTCTCCCTCTTTCCCCCTCCCCTTCTCCCTGTGGTCTTCTTCTCTCTCTCTCTCCCCCTCCCTCTTTTCCTCCCTCCCACTTCCTCTCTCTCTCTCTCTCTCTCTCTCTCTCTCTCTCTCTCGTGCATCTGCTATGATAACAGAAAACGGAAGACTAGGTAATTGATGAGGAAGAGTGTTTCTTGCCATTATGAAGGCCACAAAGTCTATGGTCTTGGCTTCAGTCTCTTTTCAGTTTCTTCATGTTTTAATGTGGTGGAATTACAATGAACATGCATGAGACAGAAAGAAGGAAAATGAGGAGAAACAGGTAAAACAAATCCACCCTCATAACTGACCCACTCCATTGATTACAGTGTTAATCCACCCCCTTAAATGACCCAATTCCTAAGGCCATCACAATGATAATTGCATTTTAACCTGATTCAAACCATAGCAACTAACTTAAGATTTTGTATATTAATTATACAAAACAATTTGTTTCATTTTGATATTTTTATATGTGTGTATAAAGAGTTCTGGTGGTGTTTGTCCCCTCCCACTGGATTTCTTCCCAATCACTGACACTTCTGATTTCAAGCCTTGCAAAAACTCTATATAAGAAAAGCATTCAAAGCTTAGCTTCCTGGGTCAATCTCTGTTGGGAGCCAAGTCCTAGAAGAAAGCTGCTATCATCTTTGTAGCCATCTCGGACCATATACCCTGACAAGAGACTTGTTTTCAACAGCCTCCAACAGCTGAGCACACTCTGATAAACATCTTGTTTTGCCCACATATCTTGTTTTGTTGTTTAATGCCCCCAGATGCAAGGCGCACGTGGTAAAGTGTCTTCAGCTGTGCTCCCCTGCTTGTGCTTATAAATATCCAGGATTTTCTTTCAATAACTGAGACAGGAGACTACCGACTTGACCACACACCCTGCCTTGTCTCCATTCTTTGTGTCTCTTGCCCCTCCATCCTTACTCTCTCTCTCTTGCTAAACCCTGTTGTCTGATCCCCTTGGACCAGAGCACTTAGCCCCAAAGCGTGGGGCAGTGTGGTCCAGGACACAGTGGTCCCCAAGCCTGGCAGTGTGGGCTGTGACATTGTGGCTCCCAAGCGAGGGGCAGGGTGAGTCTCAACAAGGCTCATGTCACTTAACATGATCTCCAGTTTCAGCCTGTTCCCACCAGTCACTCAAATTGCTCGTCATAGCATTAAGCAGTGCTTTTGGTGTATATGCTGCCTCTCCTCTGTCTATCCATCCAACGATGACTGCCGAGACTGAGCCCAAGGCTTGGTGGCTGTGAACAGTGCAGCACATACATGGATGTGTCTTTGTGGATGTGATTTAGGGCCCTTTGGATATATGTCTAGGAGAGGTGTGACTGGTTATATGTAGTGCTATTTTCGGTTTTCTGAGGAATTTCCATATTGTTTGTCATAGAGCCTGTGCTAACTCACATGCCACCAGCAGTTCATAGAGCCCTTTATACTATATCCTCACTGATAATTATAGTTTTGGGGGCGAGGGGTTGTTTGTTCTTGTTTTTGTTTTCCCTTAGCTGTTCTTACTCTTGTGTGACGTCTTCAGTTCCCACGCATGATGAGCCCCTTGCCTTCCTACGGTCAGTTGATTAAGACCACAGGCCCAGTTATAAGAGAAATTTCATTTATCCCTCTTAGGCACATTTAAGTTGTTTTTAACTGTTCACAGATAAAAAAAAAAAAAAAAAAAAAAAAAAAAAAAAAAAAAAAAAAAAAAAAAAAAAAAAAAAAAACCAAACTTGTACTAACTTCTCATTCTCCCAGACATTCTTAAGCCAACAAATGTTCTTCAGTTTCAGATATCAAAAATCCCAATCCATCTAGTATGAAAATCTCTATCTCTGATTCAAATTATTACATTCTGCACCCCCCAAAGTCAAGCTTAGAACCTTTACCCTTAGTACCTAAACAGTTAGTTTACTTCCTCTGAGATCTGACTTTCTTCCTGGTTCATCTTACTTCTGGATCATCTAATTGTTGTTCTGTCCAACACATCAGTTATATTGGCAGTATAAACAGTTACAGACAATTACAGTTATGTGTAGTAATTGCTAACACTAGATGTCACAGACGCCCCTAGAACCACCTGACTAGATTAGACTTGGCTGCCCTGAACTGTATCCTAGAAGAATACAAATCTACTCTGAGTCTTGAAGAACAAAGGAGAGAAACAGGCATTAAGCAGGGATAAAGTTCTCTGCAAAGAGAAGTGAGTTCTCAAAGCCCAATAGAAAAGGATAAGCCACACCTGGAGAGGGGGTAAACAGAGTTTATAAATAGCAGAAGCATAATAGCAACGACTGTGTGTTTTCACATTGATCATTAACCCCTGTCCTAAACTATTTGAGACATTGACTAAAAATACTTACATGCTTTTAACAGTGAGTAGACATGAACTATACAGCTGTCATTTATGCCTTTCCGACATTATATTTTATAGTCACTTATGAACATCCCAGCATCTTTGGGTAACACAATTTTTTTTTTCTGAAAATCAAATGTTATAGGTACATTAGAGAAACTGATAGACCTGACTTCCCAAGCTCTTTTTTTCCCTACAAGAAATAAAATTATTGATTTAAAAAAATCAGAATCAATCCTTTCAAAACTGGAATTAACCAAAGGCTTATAAAAATATAGAACATTTATTTGAAAAAAATAAATAACTGGACATCAGCAGCGACAAGATTTGTAGCATTTTAGTTTGTCACTGTCCAATTTCCCCTTTCCTGACGCCATGGTCTTTGAAGACTTACAGCCCATAATCACAATGAAAACTAGCAATCTGCTGACCACTGTATGGGAAATAATGGGACTGGAGAGTTTTCAAAACCTCATTCCCAGAGAATTCTGATTTTTCCCTCTCTAGTGGTTTCCTGGAAGACCCCACTTGCAAGGCTGCCTCTGTATTACCTAAATCTGAGCTCACTCAATATGAATGAACAGCTTCATTCCTCAGATGCCTGGGGCAGGGGATGAAAACAAAAACACAAAAGCAGTTGTCTAATGGGACAACTGTCTCTTAAGAAGTGGACAAAAGTTATAATAAACAGGAGGTCATGGAAAGTGCTTAAGAATAAAACTGGAGAATAAGATGTCTGTACCAAGCTTTGCAGAGCTCTGGCATGCTCCTTGAGATCTAGGAGGCCATGCACATGTAAGGCCTTTATCATTCCAGGGCTGTATTTATACTAAGAAAGGTCTAAAGGCCCTAAAATTGTATTCCTGGCTAACATGAGGTTTTGTAAAAGTGGGAAGTTTGGACCAAGGTAGAGTTGCAAAAGTGCCTGTTTGAGTGTTGAAAGCTGCTTAAAATCCACAGAAGTCCTCAGCAGACACTGGGTAACCCAGTCCCTGTAGCTGCCCAGTTACTAGCAGATCGTTCAGCAAACCAAGTTGAGCCTTTGACTGCCAAATGTGACAGATATACGCTTTCCAGAACTCATACAAAAACGTTGCTAAACCAACAAAGTGCTCCTTGGAAGCCATGACAATCACACAGAGGTGACAGAATTGGATTGTGAGAATTTCTGACCTACCCCCAATATTAACACACACACACACACACACACACACACACACACACATCGATCAAGAAAAGGTGAGAAATTGACCAAAAGAAAGCTCAACTTTCTGGTTTACTATATAAAGGCTTTACATTGGAGAGCTTAAAAAGTTTGTTGAAGAGAAAGCTGCATCTGAAGACCTAAAGAAAGGAGGCACATGCCCTCTTATTACCTAGAAAATATCACTGAAGAAATAAAAATATAAAGAACAAGTTGAAATTTATAAGGGAAATTAAATAATCACTACACACCCTCAGAATCAGATTAAGAAGATAAAGAAGAGCCAGGAAGGAAATCAATTGACATAGCCCAGTCTAAGGAATGAAAGAAAGGGAGGGAGAGAGAGAGGAGGGAGAGAGGAGAGGAGAGGAGAGGAGAGGAGAGAGAGAGAGAGAGAGAGAGAGAGAGAGAGATCCTCTGTGAGCTACAACCAAGGTATTCACAGGAAAACTGTACTAAGATGCATACGATAGAAGTCCCAGATGGCAAGAGAGAAACAAAATGATATCTAGACCAAAGGTTCTCAACCTTCCTAATATTGCAATCATTTAATACAGTCCTCATGCTGTGGTGACCCCCCCCCCATTATAAAATTAATTTGTTGCTACTTCATAACGGTTATTTTGCTACTGTTATAAATCACAATGTAAAGATTTTGGAGATAAATATTTGCTAAAGGGGCCACAACCCACAGAGTGGGAACCATTTATAAAGGAATAGTTAGACACTTATCACATTTATTAACAATCATTAATCTGCACATATAAGAAACTCAGTGAGAATCTCGTATCTGTACTCCACTTCCTGGGCCACAGCTCTGCCTGCCTTCCAGGAGGCCTGCTGCCACTCAGGACAAGCAAGCAAGATACCCATGCCCCAATACCCTACCTGCTGTGGCCCTGGAAAACTCAGCAGCCATGAGACCTTCCCTGTCCTGTCTGTGATCCATCTTCTAGTCCACACCTCTGCCTTCAAATCTCAGATCTGCCCTCCACACTCCAGGCCACAGCTCTGCCTGCCTCCTGGGAGTCCTGTTGCCATCTGGGACAACCTGTCCCAGCGGCCTGCTATTACCAGGAACTACCAGGCCAGCCAACATCAGAGATAACCAGATGGCTATAAGCAAGCACAAGAACACAAAAACAAAAGCCAGTGCAATATGGCACCATCAGAACACAGCCATTCTACTACAGCAAACCCTGGATATCCTAACACACATGAAGAACAGGACTATGACCTTAAATATCATATGAAGATGAAAGAGGCATTTGAAGAAGAAATACATATCTTCTTTTGGGGTTGTTGGAAGATTACTTCCTTGCTTTTTCTAGGTTGTAGTTTCCCTCCTTGTGTTGAAGTTTTCTACCAATTATCCTTTGAAATGCTAGATTTGTGGGAAGATGTTGTGTAAATTTGGTTTTGTCATGGAATATCTTGGTTTCTCCATCAATAGAGATTGAGAGTTTTGCTGGGTATAGTAGTCTGGGCTGGCATTTGTGTTCTCTTAGGGTCAAGCAATCCCACTAAGATCAGGGACTAGACAAGGCTGCCCACTCTCACCCTACCTATAGTAGGTAGTCCTACTACCAATATAGTACTAGAAGTCCTAGCCAGAGCAATTAAACAAAATGAAGTCAAAGGGATACAAATAGGAAAGGAAGAAGTAAAAATTTCACTATTTGCAGATGATATGATAGTATACTTAAGTGACCCTAACACTTCCACCAGAGAACTCCTGTACATGATAAACAACTTCAGCAAAGTGGTTGGATATAAAATCAACTCAAACAAATCAGTAGCCTTCCTTTACTCAAGGGATAAACAGGCTGAGAAAAAAAATTAGGGAAATGACACCCTTCACAATAGTCACAAATAATATAAAATATCTTGGAGTGAATCTAACCAAGCAACTGAAAGATCTGTATGACAAGAACTTCAAGTCTCTGAAGAAAAAAACCGAAGAAGATCTCAGAAGATGGAAAGATCTTCAATGCTCATGGATTGGCAGGATTAATTTAGTAAAAATGGCCATCTTGCCAAAAGCAATCTACAGATTCAATGCAATCCCCATCAAAATTCCAAATCAATTCTTCATAGAGATAGAAAGCAATTTGCAAATTCATTTGGAATAACAAAAAACCTAGGATAGTGAGAACTATTCTCAACAATAAAAGAACTTCTGGGGGAATCACCATCCCTGACCTCAAGCTATACTACAGAGCAATAGTGATAAAAACTGCATGGTATTGGTACAGAGACAGGCAGGGAGATCAATGGAATAGAATTGAAGATCCAGAAATGAACCCACACACCTATGGTCACTTGATCTTTGACAAAAGAGCTAAAACCATCCAGTGGAAAGAGGACAGCATTTTCAACAAATGGTGCTGATTCAACTGGAAGTCAGCATGTAGAAGAATGCAAATTAATCCATTCTTATCTCCTTGTACAAAGCTGAAGTCCAAGTGGATAAAGGACCTTCATATAAAACTAGATACACTGAAACTAATAGAAGAGAAGGTGGAGAAGGCCCTTGAATACCTGGGCACTGGGGAAAAGTTCCTGAACAGAAAACCAATGGCTTATGTTCTAAGGTCAAGATTGACAAATGGGATCTCATAAAATTGCAAAGCTTCTGTAAGGCAAAGGACACTGTCAATAGGAAAAATCGGCAACCAACAGATTGGGAAAAGATCATTACCAATCCTACATCCCATAGAGGGCTACTATCCAATATATACAAAGAACTCAAGAAATTAGACTCTAGACAACCAAATAACCCTATTTAAAAATGGGGTACAGAGGTAAACAAAGAATTCTCAACTGAGGAAACTCGAATGGCTGAGAAGCACCTTAAGAAATGCTCAATATCCTTAGTCATCAGGGAAATGCAAATCAAAACAACCATGAGATACCACCTCACACCAGTCAGAATGTCTAAGATCAAAAACTCAGGTGATAGTAGATGCTGGTGAAGATGTGGAGAAAGAGAAACACTCCTTCGTTGTTGGTGGGATTGCAAGCTGGTACAACCACTCTGGAAATCAGTCTGGCAGTTCCTCAGAAAATTGGACATAGCATTACCCGAAGACCTAGCTATTACACTCCTGGGCATATACCCAGAAGATACTCCAACATATAACAAAGACATATGCTCCATTATGTTCATAGCAGCCTTATTTATAATAGCCAGAAGCTGGAAAGAACCCAGATGTCCTTCAACAGAGGAATGGATACAAAAATGTGGTACATTTACACAATGGAGTATTACTCAGCTATTAAAAACAACGGATTCGAGAAATTCTTAGGTAAATGGATGAAACTAGAAAATATCATCCTGAGTGAGATAACCCAATCACAAAAGAACACACATGGTACTTACTCACTGATAAGTGGATATTATCCCAAAAGCTTGAATTAGGCAAGATTCAACTCACAGACCACATGAAGCTCATGAAGAAGGAAGACCAAGTGTGGCTGCCTCGGTCCTACTTAGAAGGAGTAACACAATACTCAAGGGAGCAAATATGGAGAGAAAGTATGGGACAGAAACTGAAGCAGGGCTTATCTGGAGACTGTCACACCTGGGTATCCATCCCATGTGCAGTCACCAAAGGCAGACACTGATGTGGATGTCAGGAAGTGCATGCTGTCAAGAGCCTGATATAGCTGTCTCCTTAGAGGTCTGCCAGAGTCTGACATATTCAGAGGCCTATGCTCACAGCTAACCATTGATTTGATCAAGGGGTTCCTAATGGAGGAGTTAGAGAGAAGACTGAAGGAGCTGAAAAGGTTTGTGGCCCCCATGAGGAGAGCAACAATACCAACTAACCAGAGCTCCCCAGAGTCTAAACCACCAGCCTGGGAGCACATAGGTAGGGACCCATGACTCCAGCTGTATATGTAGGGGAGGATGGCCTTGTCAGGCATAGGTGGGAGAGGAGATCCTTGGTCCCATAAAGGCTGGACACCAAGTGGGGGGGGGATTTGAGGATGGGGAGGTGGGAGTGGGGGGGTAGATGGGGGCACATCCTCATAGAATCAGGAGGAGGGGGATGGGATAGGGGATTCCTGGGTGGGGGATAATGGGGTAAGGGGATAAAATCTGAAATGTAAATATAATATGCAATAAAAAAAAGAAAAGAAAGAGTACAAAAAAAGTCACCAAAAAAAGGAAATAAATAAATCCCTAATGAAATACAGGAAATACAATCAAATAGGTGAAGAAAATGAATAAAACTGTTCAAAGCCTGAAAATAGAAATAGAAGCAATAAAGAAAACACAAATGGAGGCAACCCTGGAGATAGAAAACCTAAGAAAGAGAACAGGAACTAAAGACCCAAACATCACCAACAGAATACAAGAGATGGGAGATAGAGTATCTTCTATCAGGAGTAGAAGATACTATAGAAGAAATTGATACATTGGTCAAAGAAAATGCCAAATCTAAAAAGTTTTCTAACACAAAACATCTATGAAATTTGGGACACTATGAAAAGACCAAACCTAAGAATAATACGAATATAAAAAGGAGAAGATTCCCAGCTCAAAGCCCAGAAAATACCTTCAAAAAATCAGAAGAAAACTCCCCTAACCAAAAGAAACAGATGGCCATAAACATACACGAAGTCTACAGAACACCAAATAGATTGGGCCAGAAAAGAAAATCCTCCCACCATATAGTACTCAGAATACTAAATGTACAGAATAAAGAAAGAATACAAAAAGATGCAAGGGGAAAAGGCCAAGTAACATATAAAGAAAGACTTATAAGAATTACACTTGACTTCTCAATACAGACTGTAAAAGCCAAAAGGTCCTGGACAGATGTTTCACAGACCCTAAGAGACCACAGATGTCAGCCCAGACTACTATACCCAGCAAAACTTTTAATCACCATAGATGGAGAAACCAAGATACTCCATGACAAAACCAAATTTAAACAATATCTTTCCACTAATCCATCCCTATATATGATAATAGAAGGGAAATTTCGACACAAGGAAGGTAACAAAACCCAAGAAAACACAGGAAATAGATACTTCCACACCATCAAAGCCCAAAGAAGAGAAACACACATACCACCACCAACAACATCAAAGTAACAAAAACCAACACTCTTTGGTCATTAATATCTCTCAAGATCAATGAACTCAATTCACCAATAAAAAGTCGCAGGCTAACAGATTGGATATATAAACAGAATCCATCATTTTGCTGCATACAAAAACATATCTATGCAACAAAGACAGACAGTACCTCAGAGTTATGTGCTGAAAAAGGGGTTTCCAAGCAAATGGACCCAAGAAACAAGCTGTAGTAGCCATTGTTAGGGGGGATGGGATAGGGAGTTTCTGGGGGTGGGAATGGGGAAAGGAGATAACATCTGAAATGTAAATAAAATATCCAACAATAATTTTTAAAAAATCTTGCAGAGATCAGGGTTACAAGGGACATGCCTAAACATAATAAAGGCAATCGACAGCAAACCAAAACCCAACATCAAATTAAATGGAGAGATATTTAAAGCAACTGCACTACAATCGGGGACAGGATGAGGCTGTCCACTCTCTCCCTAGTTATTCAATATAGTACATGAAGTTTTAGCTAGCCCAGTAAAATAACTAAAGGAGATCAATGGGATACATATGGGAAAAAATAAGCCGAAGTATCACTATTCACAGATGATATGATACTATACATAAACAACCCCCAAAATTCTACCAGAGAACTCCTACAGCTGATAAACAACTTCAGCAAAGTGGCTGGATACAGAATTAACTAAAAATAAAAAAACTAGTATCCTTCATTTATAGAAATGATAGACAGGCTAAGAAAGAAATTAGGGAAACAACTCCCTTCACAAATAATATAAAAAACCTTGGTGTAAGTCTAACCAAACAAGTTAAACACCTGTATGATAAAAACTTTAAGTCTCTGGAAAAAGAAAATGCAGAAGACATCCAAAGATGGAGAGATCTCCTATGCTCATGGATCTGTAGGGTTAACATAGAGAAAATGGCCATCTTACCAAAAGCAATCTACAGATTCAATGCAATTTGTTGTTTTATAAAAATAAAGAGAGAAGCAATATGTTTGGTGGGTCTGCAGTCAGATGTGGGGGAAGGGGGTGCCTCTGAGGGCCCATGCTGAAGCATCCCTTCTCCCTGAGGGGAAGCCAAGCCTGAGGGACCAGCCAAGCATACAGAGTTTACTGGGGCGTGGGGAGAGGAGCTGAGAGGGTAGTAGAGATGGAAAGAGAGAGGGTAAGGGGGGAGAGGGGAGGGGGAGGGAGATGGAGAGGGAGAGAGGAGAAAGAGAAAGCACAAGCAGAGGAGTAGAGGCCAGCCATGAGCATGTGGAGTGAAAGCGGGGAGGGGAATGGAGAGAGAAGGGAAAAGAGGGGAGGACAGCCAGAGCAAGAAGGCAAGAGATCTAGGAGGGGCCAAGTAGCCCCTTTTATTGTGAGTCAGGCACACCTGGCTGTTGCCAGGTAACTGCACAGCAAAGCTGTCCTGGCCCATACTGCCCAGCTTTGTGGGCCAAAATGTTGCGGCCTGCTCCGCTCCACGCTTGGCAGCCACTGTGTCCTGGCCCAAGCTGCCGCTCCGGTCCGAGGGTCAGGGTCTAGAGAGAGAGAGTGTTGATAAAGGGGAAGAGACATGAAGAATGGAGACAAAACAGAGGTTCTGATCAAGTCTCTTACCAAGTCTCTTTTATCAAGTCTCTTTTTTTGAAGGGAATTCTGAGGTATTTATACGCTTTTGCCATGTGCCTTGTAGGCGCGTGGATACCACGTGCCTTGCAGGTGTTGATATGACGTAAGCCTTACAGGCATCTATAGCGTGGATGGCACGTGCACTATGTGCCTTGCAGGCGTGGCTACCACGTGCACCTGGCAGCTGGGGGCAGTAAACAGTAACACAAAATATGTGGGGTATCAGAGTGTGCTTCAGCTGTTGTAGGCTATTGAAAACCAAATCTCTTATCAGGGTATATGGTTCCAGATGGCTACAAAGATAATCTAGCCGCTTTCTGCTAAAAGTCGGATTCCCAACAGGTCCCCCTTTTTAAATTTTTTTTCAAAAGGGAAGGCTGGGAAATCTTATGGAAACCATGCCTGTCCTAGGTTGGAACAAAGGACCCCAGCCTCACTTAAGATGGTGAAGCCTCCCTTATTTTAGGGCAAGGGTCTTGAAGTGTTCCTTTACCTGTCATTGGCTATCCGGCTTACCATGTAAGTTAGGGGTTAATCCTCGTCTGTCTTGATGACAGAGGTTTAAGAGTCCCCTGCTTCCAGCCTGTAATAGCGGACCTGTATAGGTTTCATTTGAATAGCATCTATCTGTTGTCATACAAAAGCCATCAGTCTATTGAACAGCATGAACCCGAGAGACAAGAGACTTAATGCTTAAATAGTTGATATAAAAGCAACACTCTTTAAGGCAACACACAACTTCCCCTGTTGGAGAAGTAAAAGGTCTAAGCCTTGTACGCACAAATTTTCAATAGAAGAAATTATACCAATGAAATCTTTGAATTTGTATCAGCTTAGTAACAATTATACAGATTTAGACAGCCTAATATTAACCACCTCAGTCCCCAAGTCCAGGGAATTGGGGCGCCGACTCTTCATTAACTTCTTCAAGCTGAACATGGGCGTTGACTTTTAGAAGAGGAATGAGGGGAAGGGTAAATTGATAAGCATCTGAAGTCTGTCTTAACTGCATCCAGCTGGAAGTCCACGGCATCAGTGAACATGCAGGTGATAAGAAGATTCATTCACCAAGGCTGTGTATTCTGTAATATACAAATCTCAAAACAAGTTTTAGTATCAAGATAATTATTTTGATTCTCTGAAATCTAGTGTTCTGGAGGCCTACCTCTGTCATGTCTGATCCATATAATTCTGGAAGACATAACTACTACCTTAATGACCTCCTCAGAAAACACATAGAAAAACTTTTTCTAAATCAGCCTTTCCTTAAGCTAGTAACCAGAAAAACCTTTACATTAAGTTTTTATCCAGAAAAATATAACTATATAACTCAGAATCACACCCATTTTGAAAGTTAAATCAATTAACATTATCATTCTGCTTAGCTCTCTGTCTAGAGCAGCCTTCTATTTATTCCTCGCGTCTTTAAAGCCTTTTTCATCTGTTTTTACTCACTTATTTCTTGCCCCATTTTCGTTACTATAACCTTTATTTATCTGTTTGGCTCTCTTTACTCAGAGCAGCCTGCAATTTACTCCTTGCATCTTTAAAACTTTTTTCATCTGTTTCTGCTTATTTTTTGCCCCATTTTTGTTACTATGCAATCACCTTTGTTTCACTTCTGAATTCAGCCAGCTCCGTCAGTCGACTGGTTCTCCAGCGCAGGGTGTCTTCCACTGTATCCTGCTTACTGGAGCTCTAATGTTGAGACTCTGTCAGTCGGACTGGTTCTCCAGCGCAGGGTGTCTTCCACTATATCTCGATTACTGGAGCCCGACGTTGAACGCCACAAATGTTGGCACCTGTACTCTGCCTCAATGCTTTGGCAGCCACTGTGTCCTGGCCCAAGCTGCCGCTCCGGTCCGAGGGTCAGGGTCTAGCGAGAGAGAGTGTGGGGCAAGCGACGCGAAGAATGGAGACAAGACAGGGTGTGATCAAGTCTCTTTTCTCATGTCTCATTTATTGAAGGGAATTCTGAGGTATTTATACGCTTTTGCCATGTGCCTTGTAGGTGCGTGGATACCACGTGCCTTGCAGGTGTTGATATGACATAAGCCTTACAGGCATCTATAGTGTGGATAGCACATGCACTGTGTGCCTTGCAGGTGTGGCTACCACGTGCGCCTTGCAGCTGGGGGCAGTAAACAGTAACACAAAATATGTGGGATATCAGAGTGTGCTTCAGCTGTTGTAGGCTATTGAAAACCAAATCTCTTATCAGGGTATATGGTTCCAGATGGCTGCAAAGATAATCTAGCCGCTTTCTGCTAACAGTCGGCTCCCAACACAAAGCCTAGACAAAATGCTAACAAAATTCCCATCAAAATTCCAACACAATTTTTTTTACAGACTTTGAAAGAGCAATCTCAACTTCATATGGAAAAACAAAAAACCCAAATAGCAAAAAAAAAACAACAAAAAAGAAAACAGTCCTGAATAATAAAAGAACTTCTGGAGGTATCACTATTTCTTATCTTAAGCTGTATTATAGAGTAATGGTAATAAAAATTGCATGGTATTAGTATAGAAACAGGCAGGTTGATCAATGGAATCAAATAGAAGACCCACAAATAAAGCCATACACCTACGGGCACTTGATTTTTGTCAAAGCCAAAACTGTACCACAGAAAAAAGAAAACATCTTCAAGAATGATGCTGGTCTAACTGGATGCCTGCATGTAGAAGAATGCTAATAAATTCATATTTTTACTCTGCACAAAACTCAAGTCCAAGTGGATCAAAGACCTCAATAAAAAAAAAAAACTAGATACAGTAAATCTAATAGAAGAGAGTTGGAAATAGCATTGAACAAACACATTAGTACAGAAGACAATTTCCTGACCAGAACACCAAGATCTAAGATCAACAATTGATAAATGGAACATCATGACACAGAAGAGCTCCTGTAAGGCAAGAGACATGATCAACAGAACAAAACAGCAGCCTTCAATATGGGAAAAGATCTTCACCAGCCTTACATCTGACAGAGGGCTAATATCCAAAATACATATAGAACTCAAGAAGTTAGACACCAACAACCCAAATAACCCAAGTTTAAAATGGGGTAAAAAGCAAAACAGAAAATTCTTCTTCTTCTTCTTCTTTTTTTTTTTTTTTTTTTTTTTTTTTTTTTTTTTGGTTTTTCTGAGACAGGGTTTCTCTGTGTAGCCCTGGCTGTCCTGGTCACTCTGTAGACCAGGCTGGCCTCGAACTCAGAAATCCGCCTGCCTCTGCCTCCCAAGTGCTGGGATTAAAGGCTTGCGCCACCACGGCCTGGCAAAACAGAGAATTCTTAACAAAGGAGTCGCAAGTGGCCAAGAAGAATTTACAGATATGTTCCACATCCTTAGTCATCAGGAAAATACAAATCGAAACGACCTTAAGGTTCCACCTCACACTCATCAGAAGGGCTAAGGTCAAAAACTCAAGAAATCAAGCTATAGCACATGCTGGGGAGGATGTGGAGCAAGGGGAACACACCTCCATTGCTGGGGGCAGTGAAAACTTGTACAACCATTCTGGAAATCAATTTGGTGGTTTCTCAGAAAATTGTGAATAGTTCTGCCTGAAGACCCAGCTATATCACTGCTGGGCACATACCCAAAAGATTCTCCACCATACCATAAAGACATGTGCTCCCCTATGTTCATAGCAGCTTTATTTATAATAGCCAGAAACTGGAAACAACCCAGATGCCTCTCACCAAAAGAAAATGTGGTTTATTTACATACTAGGGTACTATTGTAATGTAATGCTATTAAAAATGAGGACATCATGAATTTTTTTGCAGGCAAATGGATGGAACTAGAAAAATATCATCTTGACTGAGGTTACCCACGCCCAAAAGAACATGCATGGTATGTACTCCCTTATAAGTAGATGTTAGCAATAAAGTACAGGATACCCACACTAAGTCCACAGACCCAAAGAAGCTAAACAAGAAGGAAGGCCCAAGTGAAGATGCTTGAATCTCACTTGGGGGGGGTGGATAAAAGAGTCATAGGGGGCAGATAAGGAAGGAGGGAACTGGGTGAAATGGGGTTGGAGAGGAGAATGGGGAGGCAAAATCAGGTATGGGAAGAGATAGGAGAGAGGGCCAGAGGGCCAGGAAAAGGAATAGAAATATGCAGCTGTCAGGGGTTGAGGGTGGACATCTCTAGGACATGCCACAAACCTGGGATGAAGGAGGCTCCTAAGAATCTATGGGAATGACTTTAGCTGAGACTCATTGCAGTGGAGATATGGAACCTGAAGAAGCTAATTCCTATAACCAGCAGGATCTCCAGTGGAGGGCTAAGGACACCAACCCGTCCACAAAACTTTCTACCAAAATGTTGTCCTGCCTAAAAGAAAGGCAGAGACAAAGGGAGTGGCCAACTAATAACTGGCCCAACGTGAGACCCATCCCATGGGCAAGCACCAATTCCTGACGCTATTAATAATACTCTGTGATGTTTGCAGACAGGAGCCTAGCATTATTGTCCTCTGAGAGTCTACACCCAGCAGCTGACTGAAACAGATGCAGAGACCCACAGCCAACCCCTGGAAGGAATTCGGGGACACTTATGGAAGAATTGGAAGAAGGATTGAGGCACCCAAAGGGGATAGGAACTCCCATAAAAACCAACAGGGTCAACCTGGACCCTTAGGGCTCTCAGAGACTGAATCACCAAAGAGCATATATGGGCTGGACTGAGGCCCCTGCCACATATGTAGCAGATGTGCAGCTTGGTCTTCATGCAGGTTCCTCAACAACTAGAGCAGGGGCTCTCCCCAAAGCTGTTGCTTGTCTGTGGAATCTGTTCCCCAACAGGGATGCGTTGTCTAGCCTCAGTGGAAGAGGGTGCAACTAGCCCTGTAGAGACTTGATATGCCAGGGTTGGGGGATACCCAGGCAGGGAGGCTTCCACCCTCTGATGGGAGAATGGGAGGGGGAAGGGACTGTGTGAGGGTATATGGGGCAGTGATTTGAATATAAAGTGAATAAATAATTAAGTGGGGGGACTTAATAAGCTGAAGGAGCTCATATCTAGATGGTTTAAAACCAGACGAATTCTGTCAAGACAGGGGGACCCTTTAACGAGACAAAAGAAACATCAGGGCTACATAAGAAAGTCCACAATAAGATTATTTATTAGAAACTACCAAGACCAACAGGCCATGTTCTGTCATAGAAGGTTGTAAATCAAAAATTCCATTTCCTACTAAAACAACAACAAAAAAACAACAACATAACCTAAAAAACAAATGCACTCTGAAAATGTAGGGCATGAGATATTATAAGATAAGCCTGAACAGAGAGAATTTTTACTAACAACCCCATTGTGCTGGTTTATTTTATTTTGGCCTGACACAAGCTTATGTCATCAGAGAATAGGGAGCCTCAGTTGAGGAAATGCCTCCGTAAGATCTGGCTGTAGGCAAGAGCTCAGCCACTGGGCTGGTGACCCTGGGTTCTATAAGAAAGCAGGCTGAGCAAGCCAGGGGAAGCAAGCCAATAGGCAGCACCCTCCATGGCTTCTGCATCAGCTTGTGACTACAGGTTCCTGCCTGTGTGAGTTGTCGTTCTCACTGCTTCACATGAACTGTTGCATGGAACTGTGAGTGACATAAACCCTTTCTTCCTCAAGATGCTTTTGGTAATGGGGTTTCATCACAGAAATAGTAACCCTAACTGGCATACCTGTTCTACAAGAAATACTAAATGAACCCTTCAGCTAAAACAAAGGAGAACTACATAGTAGCTTGAATGAACTTGGATAAACTCTGAAGACAGCTGAAGTTAACTCTGAATATAGAAAAAAAATGTAGTATTTTGTATCCAACTACTTTTTCCCACTTTACATAAAATACGATGACATAAAGCAGTGATTATAAGTATAAGCTATGGGGAACATGAAGTGTAGATACATAATTTGTATGAAAATAATAGCCAACACAAAGAATAAAAGAAAAATTCTGCAAAATATTGAAAAGCAATTCAGCCTTTTACAAATGAAAAAATTAATTAATGTAATGCTTGACACAACAATAAGAAAATAAAACAAAAACACAGTAAATGAAAAGCATAAAGATAGCACCTTTCACTAAAGGTACATTAGAAAATGTCCATCGCAAAGGACCAGTGACAGACAAATTGACAAAAAAAAAGATATGAGTTTAGAAACAAATAGCAAAATGTCAGACATTGCTCCCAACCTACTGTCAATTGCATTAAATATAAGTGGATTATATTCTCAAATTAAGAGGCAGAAATTGATGAGTTTGGATAGCGTCCCAATTGTCTACGGTCTAAAATGTATTTTAGATACAAAGACAAAACCTTTAAATCATATACATGTGTGTTATGTTATTCATCTAAGTAATAAATGTAGTAGCCAATCATTGTTCTATACATGTGAAATGAAAGAATAAGCAATTAAATAATAAAAGCAATTCCTTGAATCTTGGTGTTTTGTGTAGCACTTCTATATGTCTTTTGTGGCTTATATGCAACTGCTGATTGAGTTTAGAATATATATTTTTTTCAAAATTAAGCTGAGGGGGAGGGGAAATAACTGCGACATGTCGGCTCAGAATATTTCCCCTGAAATACTTCAGCTTTAATTGAGTATCTTTTTAGTCTTACCCCAAAGATGAGGCTGCCCAACAAGACAAGATTCAGCATTCCATCAATCTTAAAAGAAATTAAAGGACATTTAGGATTAAAAACCAAACCACAGAGATTATTTTATTAGAAAACAATGTAATTCAAGTTCTTACCCTAGTGTTAAGGGTATAGTATGTGTGGGTTTGTTCTTCATTGTGAGAAGTCTTGTGTGCTTCTGGCAATCCATTACTGTAAAAATAGGAAAGATAGCCTGAGGGAAGGAGAGGAGAAACATTGTTACTGTAGGCACTAGTAAAGCAACAATGTGTTTGTTAGGCCTGTCTGAAGTAATGTTTCATAAGCGAGACCTCTGCCACCATAGAGCAACTGGATCCACAGGAGTATCCATGAAATGGTGGAAGATGACTTGGGAAGATATTAAAAAATATTTCACATCCCAGACACAAAGCCCAAGGGTGAGAAGAAAAAACTCAGTTAATGCCCATGGATCGACCTGATGTCACTTGTCCTCACCGAGGACAAGACTTGTTTTCAATAAGGAGGGGGCTACCCCTCCCTCTCTTGGAAAGTCTGTCTAACACCCCAGGAATGGTCTTGGCCTGTTATACCTCGAGAGGAAACCTGAGGAAGTTTTTAGGCCACAAGCATCACATTTAGCAGTAATTACCTAGAAACTCAGCAAGCGATAGAGTTTAAAGAAGCCTCCACTGGTGACTAAGTTTTTCCTCAAATAGTTCCCAAGCTCTGTAAAAAGGTAGCTTACTCTGTGTCAACATCACCAAGTATGTTTTTGAGTGAAGTGAAGAGAGAAGTGTTTGGGTGGTAGGGACACGAAGAGGAGATTTAGGGAACAGTAAGACCAGCTCCAAACAGAATTGCCATGATGAAAGAGTAGTCTACACTGGCAGGCCAACACAGCTGATTGACAGGAGTCTGGGGACCCTTAACCAAAGCCATGTAAATAAAACTTCCCAAAGACTGTTTGGTAATAAAGAACAAGGCGAGAGCCTCAGAGCAACACCCAGAAATTTCAGGAGGGAGTTATGTTACAGCTCAAAAGCAGACATCAGAAAAATGGAGGTGCTTGGAGAATCAAATCATCTGGAGGCTTGGGGGCAATCATGGCTTGCCTGTAAGTGGAAAAGAGACCCTTTTTATAAACAGTTGTTGGCCACATAGAACCAAGCCGATGGTAAATGACAGCCCAGAGCCCTTCTCCAGCCCCAACTCTCTTGAAGGCCAAAGTTGGAATTCTCCATTGAAGGCTCCCCAGGCCTCAAGTTTCAGTGCCCCTAACACTGCCAGATTTTCACTTATGAATTTGTTATTCAGTCTCACGGGGAGTTTTCTGAAACATCAACAAATTCTATCCACACACGTGTGACTCACTCTGGGAATAGTGAGGGAGCCAGGACTCCCCATGCTCCATGTTACCTAGGGCTCCCAATGGGGGCCTTGGACTATCTCCCATGGGTGGGGACTGTGGGAACCCTTCACACAGCCTCTAGTGGAATAGGTTCCCAGTGGAGACTGCTTTGGCTGGAGATGGATTCCCAGGTTTGTCTCATCACCAATCACTAAGGATGGTGGTCCTTGTTGGCATGGCCACCCACTGGCAGTGACTGCATTATCCCTGTCAACACCATTCATCCACCCACCCACGCCATTTTCCGTTTTGTGTCAGTCTCTTGATGACTGGTAGGGACAGTTAAGCACTACCATGGACTGCTGCCTTTGGTTGGGACCCAGCTGAACATTCTGTTAGGAGTTACTTCACACTCTTCTGTGACTGAACATGTCGGCCAGCTGAACATCACCTTTGTCTCAGGTCATTGAGACCCAGAGCCTGGAGTCATGGACTCTCTCTGAGTTTGAATGGCTGTACCATTCAGAAGGCTAGAACTTACATCACATTTAGATCAGGATAGACATTTGCCAAAAGACAGGTGGGAGAGCAAGCCAGCAGGTGTGAGTTTTAGTCCCACTTAAGAACTGCGATTTCTCAGATTCCTAACTTGCTTAACAACCTGGCTCACGGTGTTTCCTAACCTCATTATGAGATGCTTGTCTCATAATAAGAGCCACATTAATTTCACAGATACTTGGTCTCTTGTTATTTATTCCTCTTAACAGAAGGAAATGAACCCAAACAGACAATAATCACATTCTTCCAGGCTGGTGAACTCTGGTTGAGGTGGCAGGAGGTGAGAGCCACTGGAAAGAGCCCCTTGCCCCTTCTCCTAGGTGAAGGCTTTAATTAATTAATCAATTAATTAATATTCCAAACTCCACCCTCAAAAATAACAAAAAGACCAAAAAACAAACAAAAAAAAAAAAAAAAAAAAAAAAGGTAACTGAGCTGCACGACTGCAACATATGTGTATGGGGTGGGGGGGACTTGTTCCAGCCCACATACACTCTTTGGTTGGTGGCTAGGTCTCTAAGAGCTCTCAGGGGTCCAAGTTAGTTGACACTGTGGAGTTGACACTGTGGAGTCCCTATCCCATCCAAGACCCTCTTTCCCACAACTCTTCCATAAGAGTCCCTGAACTGTTAAAGACAAGAACATCCTAAATTTTGCAGGCAAATGGATAGAACTTGAGACCATCATCCTGAGTGAGGTAACCAGACCCAAAAGTACATCTGTGGTATGTACTTCTAAGTGGATATTAGCTATAAAGTACAGGATACCTATGATATACCCCACAGAGCCAGAGAAGTTAAACAAGGAGAATACTTGAAATCTCACTTACAAAGGGGAACTAAATAGTCATGGGAAGCAGAGCGAGGGAGGGAACTGGGTAGGAGAGGGAATGGAGAGGAGAATGGGGCAGCAGGAGCAGATGTGGGGAGAGACAGGAGAGAGGGCCAGAGGGCCAGGAGAATGAACAGAAATCTGCAGCTGTCAGGGCTGGGGGTGTGAGGGAAATCTCTAGGAAGTCCCAGAGACCTGGGATGAGGGAGGCACCCAGGAGTCAATGCAGGTGACCATAGCCAAGATGCCTAACATTGAGGACATGGAATGTGAAGGGTCCACCTCCTTTAGCAAGGCTTCTTTATCTACTGGTGTTTAGGCTTTTGTAGAACCTGCCCTTGCTGAAGAGTAGACAGCTCTTATAAGGTCTATCTGACCATATCATCCAGGAGCCAAAGGAGTCAGCCCAGCCCTTGAGGGCATGTGGCTTTGGATTCCTGGGTAAAGAGTCTTAGGAGAAGGACTAGGGTTTGGGGGTACATTCAGGAGCTGTAGGTGACACCATGTAGTGTTCAGAAGGACATGGCTTCTGGCTATGTACCCCATGACTTCTGACTGTGCACCCCAGGAGGTAACAGTGTGCAGTGGGGAAAAGAGGGGACATACCCCCTTTCACTGTGGTTCTAAAAGGAATGAGCATGGGGTGGGGCTCCTGGCTAATTGTTAATTCCAGTGCTCTAAAAAGTTCTTCCCAATCCTATGTAGCAGCACACACCTGAACTCACAACATTTGGGAAGTGGAGGCAGGAGGATCAGAAGTTCAGGACCATCTGGCTACAGAGTGAATTTGAGGCCAGACTCAGTTACTAGAGCCCACTTCTCACAAAACAAATCAAAAGGGAGAGTCAGCTCTCCTTGCTAAAGGGGGCCATGATGAGAGTCATTCATTTCTTTCCTGTTGGCTGGAACACAGCTAAGTGTTTCTGGTACCTTGGTGGCCAGGCCTACGAGGTTTTGCACAAAGAACTAAAGGAGAAATGAATTGTTCATTAGAAGTAGTTGGTACTTATAGAATGTCTGTTGTTCCAGGCAGAATACAGCAATAGTAACAAGCTGTACTACAGAAAGACAGACTCAGCAAAGGAAGGTGTCCAGGACGGAAGACCTAGGAGAGGGGTTTGAGGGGCCATGAGTTGTCTGGTTGGATTTTGATATGAGCTCCTGGAGGACCAGGACCAGTCTTGATTCCTGCAGACTGCACAGCTCTAGTCACCTTCAGCATAATTGTCCTTCAGGACACTGTGCTGTCTGTCATGGGAAGTTTTCAGGAGGAATCTGGCAGTGTCCATGGAACAGAGAAACAAAGGGTAGCCTGGGGTAGACAGGAATTACTGTGAACACGTGTGAGCTGCCCACAGGAACACCAGGAGCTACAGGGAATCTCTGTCTGTAAGAATCTGCAGCAGAGATTCCACTGGTGAGGCTGTACTACAAAGGGTCCCACACAGGAGCATGAGCTAGCATTTGAGGTTTGGACAGTTAGAGATGACAATGAGAGGCACAGAGAGGTAGAATCTGAGTCTGCCTGTGGCCCACACCAGAAGCATCATCTTCTCACCAGAGTTGGGGATGGAAGCTTGGAAGAATAGGCATTTGAGGAAGTGGGCAACACAAATGTCACTAATCCCCAGAGCTCTAACGTGGCCATTAGAGCTGAGGAGGTCCTCACATCTGAAGGACACACAGCCTCACTATCCCCTTCACACTGTGTCCATCCATGTGTACTCTGCACAGTGACCAGCACAGTGACCATTTTCAGTCTTACCCCTTTGTGAGTGTGTGTGTGTGTGTCTGTCTGTCTGTCTGTCTGTCTGTCTTCTGCCTGTCTTCGTCAGGGTTTTACTGCTGTGAACAGACACCATGATCGAGGCAAGTCTTATAAGGAAAATATTTAACTGGGGCTGGCTTACAGGTTCAGAGGTTCAGTCCGTTACCATCAAGGCAGGAACATGACAGCATCCAGACAGGCATGGTTCAGGAAGAGCTGAGAGTTCTACGTCTTCATCTGAAGGAAGCCAGGAACATCCTCGGGCAGCTAGGAAAAAGATCTCCAAGCCCACCCCCACAGTGATACACTTCCTCCAACAAGCTACACCTTCTAATAGTGCCACTCCCTGGGACAAGCATATGCAAACCACCACAGTGCCTATCTGTAGAGTGTGTACGTATGTGCAGCGTGTATGTGTGTGGGTGATATGCCCATATGTAGAGTGCACGCACATATGTCTATGTGTGTATGTGCAGAGTATGTGTGTCTGCATGCCTAAGTGCGGAGAAAGAGACAGAGAGAGATAGAGAGAGGGCGAGGGAGAGCATTTGCATATGTATGTGGAAGCCATAGGTCAGCCTTGGCTATTGGTCCACAGAAGCCATCCACTTTGTTTTTTGTTTTGTTTTTGTTGTTGTTGGCTTTCTTGGAGGTGGTGGCTTGGTTTGGTCTTTTGGTTTTTGAGACAGGGTTTCTCTGTGTAGTCCTACCTGTTTTAGAGATCACTCTGTAGACCAGGCTGGCCCTCAAACTCAGAGATCTGCCTGCCTGTGCCCCAAGTGCTTAAAGGTGTGTCTCACCACCACCTGGTTCACTGGGACCTGAAATCTAACAATTAGGCTAGCATGGCTGACCAGCAAGCTCCAGAGACCTCCTGTGTGCAGCAGTGGGATTGGAGGCATGAGCTACCACCCTGGCTTGATGTGGGAATTAGAAATTGAACTCACATCCTCATGCTTGCAAGGCGAGGACTTTACTGACTAAATCATCTCCACAGCCTCAATCCTATTTATTCTGTTAATTCATAAATAGCAACATTACCATGTGCTTCCGAGGGTACACATTTCAGATCAACCTTATATCCCCAGTGACCAAGTTAATTTTGACCAGTGCAACTTAATGCCATCATCACCACCCGGGGGTGGGGGTGGGGGTGGGGGAGGGAACTAAGTCTATCACCCTACATTCTCCAGGTGATGTTGCTGCTGCTACTTCCTGAACTACATCTTGAGTTTCAGCAACTTAAAATCTACCCTTGGTTTCCCTAACTGTGAGACAGGGCCAACAATATTTAGGTTACAGTGAAGCCAGAATAGAATAACCCACTTAGTACAGTGTCCAGCAAAGTTTGTAATAATATAAAGTGCTTTAACGCTACCTGTTGGATTCATTTTGTGTGAGACCTGTGATGTTTGACCAGGTGCCTTTGATGAGACTGAATGTGTATGTATGTTCTAGAACAAATATCCTATTGAACATTTTTTTAACATTTCCAAGCATTGCAGTAATTCCTTTAAGTGGTTATTTTTGGTTGTTTGCACAGTCTCCTCTGGTGCAGTGGATAAATTTATTAGTAGAAATAATAAAAAATAATCATGCACTTGCATTTGACGCAATGTATCAACTCTCCTAGTATGCAGGCTTCTGGATAAGCTACAAAAGGGAGTAGACCTTTCTTCTCCCCTGGTGGCCTTGTCCCTGATCCGGTGCTGTCAACACTGTAAATGTTTGTCCTGCTGTACACTATAGAGTTACCTTTTACATACAGAACAGCTCAGTTACAGACCTCTCAATACCAGTAACAAACTGCTGTGGGATTTATAGCAGTTTAGGGTAAACAGTAAGCAAAAGGCAACATTGTAAAAGGCAACATTGTAAATTTATAAAATGGTATTTATCTCAAAATAGCTTTAAGTTTCTTTAGTGTGCACATCAATGCCTAACATACTTTCCCTTTGGAGTGCTAAAAAGAAGATTAACATTTTAACAGGTTCTGCTTGATCATCTCTTCATTTACATGTAATAATTATTTTGACTTATTTTAAGAGATTTTTTTATTGCTCTTGTTTCTGCCTCAAAGTTTGTACACAGCTATATTGGAGAGTGTCTGGGTAATAAATCTTAAACATTTTTTGAGCCATGACAAAAATCTCTGTCCTTGGGAGGCAGTGTCAGGATGATATCTATGAGTCTGAGGTCAGCCTGAACTATATCATTAGCTCCAGGTGAGGCTGAGCTACACAGAGAGACACTAAAAATCCCCCAAATCAAAACAACAAAATAAAATAAATTTTGATAGCATTCAGAATTGTGATGCAAAACATGGTATACCTACACAATGGAATACTACTCAGCCATTAAAAACAAGGACATCATGAATTTTACACACAAATGGAACTAGAAAATATCATTCTGAGTGAGGTAACCCAGACCCAAAGGACATGCTTGGTATGTACTCACTTATAAGTGGACTTTATCCACAAACTACAGGATAACCATGCTATAATCAAAAGACCCAAAGAAGCCAAATAGCAAGGAGGTCCCAAGAGAAGATTGTTGAATCTTTCTTGGAAGGAGGAACAAAATAGATAACAGAGATCAATAGAAGGAGGGAACTTGGTGGAAGAGGGGATGGGGAGGAGGGATCATATGTAGGGAGAGCATGGGAGAGAGAAGGGAGATCAGGAGTTTGAGGGGCAATCTCTAGAATGTGCCAGAGACCTTGGTTGGGAAGAGGCTCCAGAGGGTCTATGGGGGTGACTATAGCTGAGACTCCTAACAGTGGGGTATACAGAGCCTGAAGAGGCCACTTTCTGTAGCCAGGCAGGACTCCCAGCAGAAAGATAAAGATAGTAACCCACCCACAAAACCTTTGACCCCAATCTGTCCTGCCTAAAAGAAGTGCAGGGGCAAAGATGGAGCAGAGACTAGGGAAATGACCAACCAATGACTGGCCCAACTTGAGAACCATCCCTGACACTATTAATGATACTCCGTTATGCTTGCTCACAGGAGCCTAGCATTAACTGTCTCCTGAGAGGCTTCACCCAGCAGCCAATGGGAAGGAGACGCAGAGACTCATGCTCAAATATTAGATGGAGCTCGGGAGTCTTACTGAAGAGTTAGGAGAAGGATTGAGGGACTCCATAGGAAGACCAACATAGTCGACTAACTTGGGCCCTTGGGGGTTCCCAGAGACTGAATCGCCAGCCAAAGAGTGAGCACAGGCTGGACCTAGGTCCTCTGCACATTCGCAGCAGATAAACAGCTTGGTCTACATGCATGTCCCTCAGCAACTAGAGCAGGGACTGTCCCTGAACCTGTGGATCTTGGGCCCCTAAATGGGCTGCCTTGTCTGGCCTCAGTAGGAGAAGACACACCTAATGCTTCAGTAATTTGATGTGTGTGTGGTGGGGGGGGGGGAGACTTAATAGGGGATGAGACCCAGAAAGGAGCTTCCCCTTCTCAAAAGAAAAGGGAAACGTAGAATGGGGAGAGGACTTGCATGAGGGGGTTCTGGGAGAAGAAGGGCTGATATCGGGTTGTAAAGTGAATACACAAATAAGTTTTTAAAAACCATCCCAAAGTAAATAAATGAATGAATGAATATATATATATATATATATATATGCATATGACCTTCACAGAACCCATGGAACCACATCCTGTGTCTTTATCAGAGCTGAGGCCAGGAGAGGGAGAGCCACACACAGTGGTTTCTTTTCTCCAGCACGGGGAGGGGGAGGGGTGGCTGAGCCCTGAGGGTACATGAATGAACCGTTCTTTCTGGACTGGCACCTTCCTCCTCCTGAAGGCTGAAGCACTGTGTCTTGTTTTTCCTTCCTTGGGATGGTGCTCACTCTTACTCAGCTGTGATCTAGGAGATCCAACACCAGACTGCCCATTGAGTCACCCGCAGAGATCCAGATGCAAGAAACCCAGACCTCCCCAGGCTAACAGAATCAAAATCTTAATGCCCCAATGATTCTGATGCATGCGGCACACTGCCTGAAAAGCACTTGCTAACACAAGAAATAGAACACCACATTCAAAATGACACAAGGTAACTATGTATTGTTAAGGGGAGAGTCTTCAATAGTTCTCACAAGTGTGAGATCAGCATGTTTGGTCAGCTTCGATGTGTGCTCGAGAGAGGAATCAGCCCATTTGTCACAGTATCCAGATGAGTGACAGGTTCATGAACTGAATTCAGAGCTGTCTAGCCCCCAGTCCAGGCACACTCCCCTAAGCCATACTCCAGAAAGTGAAAGTTAAATGATTAAATGAATTACTCATTTAGGATTGTAGTGATAGCAATTACTTCCTGTACTCTAGACAGTTATATTGCAATCTGGGCCTAAGAAGGCCTAAAAGGTTATATGTTTATGAAGAAAGGAGAAAAAATTCCTGAGATGTTTGTAGGCTTGGTAATCAAAAATAGGCTAAAGAAAAACAAATATCAATGGCACTTCTGATATATAAATGTGCAGTGAAGTCCATCTATAGCAGGCAGGGTTCACTAGGGAATGCAACCAGTAGGGTGACTGTGTGTTATGAGAAGATATATGTTTGATTGGCTTACATGACAGGAGCTGGGTGGGTGAATATCCAATAGCTGCTCAGCCTGTAAAGCTAGATGCCTCAGGGGTCCTAATTCAGTATATGTTAGAAGGCCAAAGGAGTTGGAGTGTGGTGTCAGCCGAGTATGATGCCCCCACCAGCAATAGCAGTGACTGACTGATACATTTGCCCAGAATAAAGGGAAGGCAGGCCACACTGTTGTCCCCAGCCTCTGGATAGTTAACTCAGCCACTGGAAAGTACCCCCAACTCATAGACATGCCCAACACTGTGTCTCCTAGGTGATTCCAGATCCCATCAAACTGACAGTCAATACTGGTCATCACCACTGGCTAAAGACTTTATTTAATATCCTGAAGTCTCCTTTGATGACTGAGACAGAGAGCTTGAGAGCAAACCCTAGTCAGAACTAAGCATATGATCTAAGGAAGGTGAAGCCTACCATCATAAGATCTGAAGAAAGCAGGTGTAGTCGTGTGTCCATCATGTTGGGATGCCAACATCCAACATGACACATTCACTTCACCTTTCAGATCTTTGACTCCAACGCCGTACAAGATCAAAAGAGCAAATTCAATCACCTGCTTCCGATGTCTCATTTTTAAAAAGCTGTTGTTGTGTCTACTTGACGGTCTGTCATAATTTTCCAGGGAAGCTTCGTGCATAAGCCAAGGGTTGAATCTCAGAAAATGTGTGTCTCAAACAGTAAGGTGAACATGCTTTGGCTCCACAAGGAATTTCAGCCCTTCAAGAAGCTTCAATCATGGGGCTTCTGTGTTGGGACAGGAAAGGCATCACCACAGACCTGTGTCTGTGAAGAGCCTGTGGTTGTGGCCATGCAAGTCTCAGCTAGGAGAGGAGCTACTGTCAGCCAGTCTGTGTAACTGGAACAGACTCCACCCTGAGACTCAGTCATTTGTCCCAGCTCCAGCACTCTCTAAGCTGAAGTGTTTGTCACTTAATAGCACCTTCAGAATTACCACAAAGAGGTTGGGAGCTCAACTGGTAGAAGCAGGAGCCATGCAGCGGCACTGCTCACCCCGAGCTTCAGGTTCAATCCAAGTACAATAAGACTCCATCATTGCATTTTGAGGGCAAGAATCATGGAGTGTTGGCACAGGCAGTTATAGCACTGACTCCTGTCACAAGTAGTGACAGGAAAATGTTTTGTGATCATACAGTTCCATTGGGCAACAATGCTTAAGGCTAAAGTGTTAAAATACTACATAAATAACAACTTAAATGCAAATAGTTGACAGCAATTTGTCCACACAGTCCCTCCACACACACACACACACACACACACACACACACACACACACACACACTCCACATCCAGTACTGATCCCTTTCTTTCCAGGCAACTGGAGTTTGAAAAACGTTAGAAGCAGAGGGGTCAAATATTCACCTGCCGCCAAGTTTTCTTTTCACATAAATTGGGGTGTGTGTGTGTGTGTGTGTGTGTGTGTGTGTGTGTGTGTGTAAGACAGAATGTATCCTGGGAAGATGGTCTTTAAGGGTCCTCAGAAATGTTATGTGCCTTAATAGTGAAGACAGGCTCTGTGATTTAACTAGGCTGACCAAATTACTGATCTCCCAACCTCTGACTCCTCAGTGGTAAGGTTTTAAGTATGTACTATCATATCGGGTTTCTTTCTTTCTTTCTTTCTTTCTTTCTTTCTTTCTTTCTTTCTTTCTTTCTTTCCTTCTTTTCTTTTCTTTTCTTTTCTTTTCTTTCTTTTTGCTGTTGTTAATGTGGGTGCGGGAGATTGAATTCACATTGTGAGTGTTTGACAAGCATTTTGTGACCAAGCTTTTCTCGGGTCCCTACCCTGTCAATCCTCCTTTTAACCCTACAGCTGTTTGTCATCTCTAGAAGAATGTTCTCCGGTGAGCCCACTGTGTCCTTAGGATTCATTTTTCAACCTGTGGCTTCTGGCTTCCTTTTCCAAGAGACTTCAGCCAGGCCCTGCCCACTTCCCTGTTGCTCTCAGCCTGGCATCTCTTCACCCGGCTTGTCAGCAGAACCCATTGTGCAGTCTCAGCCTCTAGACTGGGGAGTGAGTCATAGCACCAGGACATCATGGCTCCAAGGGGTTCTCCCACATTTGCTCCTTCTAATGTTTTCAAACACAGTGTTCTGAGACATCATGAACCATTAACCAAATCTTCCTGTTTTTTCTCCTCATGTCTGCTTGGCTTTCTGTTTCCTTCCCTTCGAATTCTCTAACAAACAAAGTGCGTCTTCTTATGCTTGCTTCCACCTTGGTACTGTTCCTCCAATAAGTAAACATTTATTGACTGGCATGATTCCATCTTAGACATCTAAAAGGAGCTGAGGATGGGATCCAGGGCCTCCTGCACAGTAGGCCAGCGCTCTACAAACTGAGCTATATCTCCAGCCATGCTTGTGCTTTGTTTCACTCTAATCTAGAGCCAGTTGTGTCACACGGTATAAAATCCATCTTCACATGCCATATGGACCCATTTTCTGCTGGTCACAATTCTGACTTCACTAACTCACCATTGTCATGTCTTTCAGTGGAACCTGAGAGACAAGCTTCCCAAAAAGGAATGTCTATCTAACACCAGCACCTGCTGGGCTGCGTGGAAGATGTGTGTGTTCAGAGACCCAAAACCTCTTTTAAAAAGTTACCACTTATGATAAGTGTTGCTGTCCTAAGCACCATGTCAACAACTAAGACACAGAGTCCCAGCTAACGGAAAGACCATGGCCTTCCATGTTCTAAAACTCCATGGGTTACTATCCAGACAGACCTCTGAGAGGGCGATGTCAGCAGGAGTCTCTGCAGGGTGGTAGCCCACTGGATTATAAAATCATCTTTGTAATAAGACACTTCTGACCTCTAGTGCGTGGGAGAAGTCACGGATGAGCAAATGGGAAGATCTGACTTTATTCTGGAAGGGGTCTTGGAGGTTGGGGTCATTCTGGGGCAAGGAGGTGTGGCAGAAGCTTGGACTCTGGCTGGGTGACTTAACTCTGATGACCAGAACACTGGAGGCTTGCCTTGACATTCTCATGTTCTCATAGACAGCCCGCAGGCATAAGCAGGGAAGAGTCTTAAGCTGGGCTTATGCACCAAAGAGCAGACCTCTGTGCCCTGAATTGTCCAGTTTCTTAGCAAATGTTCCTCCACCATGGAGCAACACACAGAACATAGACTGCCTTGTTTTCCCTCCTTATCTCTGACACACTGATGAAAAAAGGGTTTCCAGAGAGTGGAGAGAAATGCAGACAGTAATAATGTTACCCCTCTTTTCCAGGCCAGGGAAATAACTGTGCCTCCTGCTATGCCTTTCTGAACAAGCCACAGCCAGATAAGAAATGAGAGCAGGTTATGAACCAAGGAAATGGGATGACCTATTATTTATTTACTTTAAAATTTTTCAACATTACTTTTTTTTTAAAGGCTCACTTTGAATTCCATGTTGACCTCCTGCCTCAGCTTTCTATGTGCTAGGATCACAGGCATGCACTACTAGGCCTACCTTGAGTGCAGCCTGTACAAATGCTGCTTTTCAAAGTGATTGTCTTTTGTGGTAAAGAGCCCCAAGAGAGCTCCCTTTGGGAAACTCTGTTCTAGGCCAGGAATAGAAAGTTCTTCATCTTTCCCACACTATAGATTCTATCCTTTGAGTTCCTCTCATCTACAGAGATGAAGAGCCAGTGAGGAGGAGCTCTGGGAGTGCAGAGTCTCTGAGCTCAGTGAAACAGAGTGATGGAAAAGTCTGTCACAGGGGTCTGAATCTCTCTGGTCCCACATGAGTTAGGCTTCTAGAAGTCTTGCCAGTGTCCCAACTGCCACACTGCTGTGTTTCTCCTGATCTCAGAGCTTTTCCTGGCATCTTCAACTCCCTGGACTGTTGTATTTCTAGCTGAGCACATCTGTCCTTGTGTGACCTTACTCCACTGTGGTGGTTTGAAACAGGAATGTCCACCATAAACTCTTATGTTTGAATGCTTGGTCCATAGGGAGTGGCACTATTAGGAGGTATGGCCTTGTTGGAGTAGGTGTGTTCTTGTTGAAGGAAGTGTGTCACCACCAAGATTCTGCTGTGATAGACTCTACCTATAGACTGTGAGCCAAACCTTTCCCCTTTTAAGTTGCTTTCATCAGGTATTTTGTCTCAGCAATGAGAAAAGTAAGTAATACATTTTCTAAAGCCTACAAAAAATAAGTTGAGGAAGGTACGGATGTGATTAAGTGGCTTGCATGAAAGATAGTATCTTCAATGGACTGCAAGTACAGTATGGGCAATAATAAAACAAGAGTCTGAAACCACAAGAAAGCTGGAGAATAAGCATGGATGACCCAGTTCGAGGCAAATCAACAGTCTTTGATTAATGCTTGTAAAGGGAATCATAGACTTGAGTGAGGCTGAATCCATAAACACCTTATCCCCTGTGAGACAACCGACCAGCCATATGCACTAAAATGTGAATGGACATCACACACTGATGCAATAAGAATGGTGTGAGTCACTGGACTGTAACTCAGGAGTTTTGTATGTTCATAAAATGTTCTTTTCCAAATTCTTATCATTAAAAATAATTCTGATTTATTTGATAAGACTGAACACTTTTCTTGGCTGATAATTCGTCTTTAGCTGGTCACCTGACTCTTGAGGTAGACAAGACCCTTAAAAATGTGCATATTCCTAGTACTCCAGTCACCCCTTATGTAAATAGAACTTTCTCCTACCTACACAGAACTTCACCCACTGGCCATCCCCCACCTGCCTCCTCAGCACTGTCTCTGTTTCTCACTATTTTTTCAGTGATTTAGAGTCCACAGAGAAAAAAAAGAAGGAAAGGTTTTGAAGGCTAAGTCAAACCCTTGATTGGTTCTTCTTTTCAGTTATTTCTCTTTTCTTATTGTTGCTGCTCTATTTGGTGCCATGAACTTGGGAGAGCGGCACTTAAAAACAAGGTGGGCTAAAGTCTCATGCAATAACCAGTTTTATTCAGGCTACCAGACAATTTATATTCTGAGCAAGGAAGGTTAAGCAAGGCCATGTGAGTAAAGTTCACTTGAGTTCCAGTTGTATACAGTCACAAGGACAAGGTCACATGAGTTTAGCTGTATATAGTCAGGAAGACAACAGTCTGAATCATAACGGGTAAAATGATGGGCAACCTGAAGGAAATGCCCTCCTATTTACTATATTTGGGAGAGGTACAAAAGCACACTCCAAGAACAAATGCATGTTATAAAGGAAGAGAGGTTACGAGACTCTTGTCTTGTTTTCCTGAAGTTTTGTCACAAGCTCTCAGAAAGGTCACACAGCTTCATCCATGGAATGTGTTGACATCTCCACCCCCCCACACACTTTTATTTTTTAAATGCAATATGTCCAGAGTGGTTTTGTTTCAAAATGTTGTTGATAAATCTAATTGTCTTCTAAGTGTAGATACAATATATAGACACAAAGTATACACACAATGAAACTTACTGTAACTATTTAACATCAGAACATAAATTCCCTCACAAATCTTGTAAATGCTATTTAATCTGTTCCCATGAGTAATTTGTAATTACACAATTGACTGTTATCCAAAGAACAGTTCAAAACATATCTTCCATGAGGACCCATTAATTAACATGCTACCACCATGTTGAATGATTTTTCCTTTTCCACTCTAATATCTGAACCAAAAAACAAGAATATACTTACAATTTTCTTAAGAAACAGTAGCATAAACAGAATCTAAACTACATCCTGTACTATTATATAGTAGTTATATAATATTAAAATAATAATTATATATTACAGTATATCATGTATTAATATTATATATAATGATGATAACATTATTATATTGGTCAGGAAAGTCCAGAGAATAGTTTGAAGAGAGACTCATGTGATAAATAATTCTGGTGTTAGGTGAAACAGTTTTTCTGTCATATTTGCCTTCTAATAGGAATATAAATTTTATGATGTCCTATGCAAATAAGAAGTGATTAAAATTCAAAGGAAAATTAAATGCTATCCCTTCTTCAGATGGATGAATAAGTCTATTATGGTTCCAAGATCCAGGCATAAATACAGAGTCATTAGTAAAGATAGCAGAAGCTGATAGACTTGGTGAGAGGCATGTGCTTACCACAGGTGTGTAGGTCAAAGCAGCTAGCAGTGCCAGAAAAAGATTCTCATGTGACATAAGGCTCTACATGCTTTGCAGAATATGTTATCTCTTGGGGCATAGGGCCTTAGCTTGGCCCTAGGTAGGCAGACTTGATGTCTAATGATAAGGTCAATATCTCCTTTTGCCTCTCAGTTATAGTTTTTGATCTCTGTGGTATCTACCACTGTCCGCATGCCCTCCACACATTTTCTTTGATGGCCTGAGGCCACAGGAGCTAGAGAGGAATTCATAATGGCTCAGTGGATCCATCTGCAAGAGCAGATACATATCCACATATCCACAGATTGACACATCCACACATCCACACATCCACACATCCCCTTCAAATCTCTCTCAATCAAGCAGCCTTCTAAGTTTTAAACCACACAGGACTGTCTAAAGGCAGTTTAGAATGTTCTGTGGATAAATGTTTTTAAACTCTTGAATGTGTTACCTTTGTTGGGATCCAGGAGTCACCCCACAAACTACACGTGTCTGATCTCAGTCAGACAGGGATAGTTTATTGAGCATTTGTCCCAGGACTGAAAAATCAGGGTCATAGACCAGACTAGGGAACTGACTATGACCCCAATCCAGAATTCTACAGAACTTTTAAGCCTGTAATCCACAAACATCTCTGCCAAGTTAGTCCACCAATCAGGATTTAGGGATAGGAAACTCCTTAGGAACATGTCTTTGCTATACATTTATCCTGTTCCCATTGGTTAGGTTCTTCAACTGTGGTGGAGTGACTTAACTTACCTAGCATTCATGTCTCAACTTGTCAACCAAGATGTCAGTTACTCACATACATGTCTCCTTCTGCCAAGTAGGATATCAATTTCTAGGGAGGTCTCAAGTCCAAGCTTATTGTGGCTAACTATACAAAGCAGTTCTAAGTGACCTCTATTGCGATTGGTTTCCAAGAACACCAAAGCATAGAATATAACAGAATATGCAATCAACTCAGGCATGAACAAGTTTCCTTGTAACATTAGTAACCGCATAAAATGGCTGACTGGACAGGCCACACTTACCCAGGCCTTAAAAACCTTGAGGCATTTTCTTTTTTTAATTAAGAGTAAATAAAAGGAAAGTCCAAGAATATCTTTGGTATGCACTTCCCTTTATTTTTAAATAATTGTTATTTTAATATTCTGCCTCTTTTAATTATGCTCTGACCTTGAGAATTGTAAGGAATTTCTGTAACATGATTAATATTCCAATTTTTTACAGAAATTTTAAAACGTTTTACTATCATAGGCTGACCCACAGACAGTTTCTATAGACATAGGCACTCCCATCACAGCAGAAGTTTGTATAAGAGAACTGGCACAATCTTTGCTGTTTGGGGATTTAAATCCTCTAATTTTTCACATTCATTTGCTCTGAGGGCTGTTTACTTTAATCTCCCACAGTCCCAGTGATAGACAACCCTCTGCACAACACTTTGGAGCAGCTTTTTAGCTTTTTAACATCAATAGCTACATTTGTTCCTGACATTTCTCCTGAGTGGGTCTGTCCTGACTTTCCTTCTGGGCAGGTTTGTCCTGCTTTTGTTCTTTAAAAACAGAGGCACTAGTATATCAATGTTACAGTCATGTTTTAACAGGATTTGAATAGTTAAAAAGAATTTGTTTTCACTTTTTATTTTGAAAGCAAGAAAACTCATCTGAAGGAGCACACTAACCCTTTATTCCTTTCTTATCTTTCTTCCATTTCTGCGTCTGAGCTACTCAGGTCTCATCCATTCCAACTTTGTTTATTGGACTCCATCCTCAAGGCCTCTTTAAATGTTTCCTTTCATGATAAGCTTTCTACATATACATCCCTTCTGCAACCTTTGCTTTCTCTTGTTAAGTCAGTTTCCATTCTTAGTAACATTGTTCCTAAGTACAGTTGTTACGACTGTGGATACATTGTTCCAGTATCCTTCATGTGCTAACTTACATATGAGGTCAGTTGATGTTGAACCCCAGTCTTCTTTCAGGATGAAGGTGTGCAAACTGGGTTCCAACGCTGCCCGTCATGACTGGAAGACTCTGATTCTTCTTAGTTCACCCAATAAACTGTCATCTGCATTTAAATAAATAGCAGAGTCAGTAAAAAATATTCACTGAATTCTGAAAGTTCCTATCTTGGCAATGGGGACGCATGAGAGCATGCACTGCCTCTCTCTCTCTCTCTCTCTCTCTCTCTCTCTCTCTCTCTCTCTCCCTCCCAATTATTTCTTGGCAATCTTCATTGGCACTACCAAAAGTTAATTGTTTTAATAATAACTTTTACATTTCCTCCTTTACTTGCTTTGCAATAGCATCTTTGACTCTCCCTATGAAATCAGTATAAGGCTCAGAAGACCTTGTATAACTTTTGTATAACAGAAACTTAGCATTTTTTAAAAATGTTATTGGATATTTTATTTACATTTCAGATGCCATCTCCTTTCCCCATTTCCCCTCCCTAGAAAACCCCTATCCCATCCGCCTTCTCCTTTTTGCTTTTATACAATTTTTTAAAATGTTAATCAAAGGCTTTATAAGTTTGGTAATGCTCAATAACAAGATGCCCATACAATCAGAAGTGTAACCCAATACCCAACCTAGGTATATCAAGTATCTTTGACTGGCAGAGACAAGCAAACATCTGCCTCCATGTTCCTCCTCCCCCATGCCCCATCACCTAGATCCTCCTCTCCTTCTCCTCCTCTCCTTACTCCTCCTCTTTCTCTCCTTACTCCTCCCACCTTAGCTCCTCCTAGATATCACCCTCCCTGTTAAAATAAAACTTTTCTCTTAAAATACAATTAGAGCATAACTATACCAATTTGTGTCAGTACGGTACAAGATAGACCTAATACCCAGTCCATCATTTTGTTGACTAACCAGAACCTCTGGTATCCTTCCTAACTAAAAGATTTAGTTCTGAACCTGGCTTTTATTCTTGGCTTTAGAATGAATGCCAGCTAAAAACCATCCTCTCAAATCTTTTCTCTCAAAGTAAACAGCTGGGATTGGCTATGAGACTATAAGTCTTCAACCCCGTCAGAAATCCAGAATGACTGAGTTAACTGAAATTATGGGAAGCACAAGGCATAGCTTCTAAAACTTAGCCAATTTATAGAGACTGCTAAACACCTGCACAGTCCCTATACTACAAATCTTTGGAGCATCCGATCTTCAGCCTTCTGGCTCAGGATCATCTGACAGACCTAGTGATGCAGAATTATTAAGGGCTGATTACTCTGTCTTGGCAGATATAATCAGTCGACTATTCCGCAAGTGTGTCCTTTTCTGGACGGTAATTTGTCTGTAGATGGAAAGAGGCAATTCTTGCCTAGTGGCTGTCTCACCACAACTGGAGTAACTCCAAAGATGCTCAATTTCTTCTTAGAATCCAAGACAGGAAGCTGTCAGGAGCAGACAGGTCTCTAATCAAAATGAACATTAATACAGAAATGTTTGTAATGTCAATTCTGTGGACTTCTGATGTTTTGAAAACCAACTATCCATGTAAGGTAATCTGGACTGTTGTCTGCTAACTCCTCTCAGCTATTTCTAAATAAAATATAGAAAACATCCTAACAATAAACTCAGAGCCATGAATTTGCTATAGGCCCTTAACTCACAGGCTAACCATCTCAAATCAGGTAGAAAAGTTAAAGAAGGACTGGGTCTAAGCTTTGTATTCCTAAATGTGTTATATATTTATGCACAATGCCTATGAGAGTAACAATATTAATCTCACTTTCATATTAATAAGAAGCTCATACCAATGAAAACCTTAACTTTGACATCAAAGTAAATTTTGTACCATTTAAGAAATTATAACTTCAGCTTAATAACAATTATACATATTTCTACCAATAGGTTATGGCCATGCAATAAATCCTAGCTAATCCTACATGTTCCAACAAAACCACTACTTTTCCCTAGAAAGACAGCCCATTATTAACCACCTCATTCTCCAAGCCCAGGAAATAGGGGTACCAACTCTTCATTAACTTCTTCAAGCTGATTATGGGCGTTGAAATATTAGAAGAGGGGCAGGAGGAAGAGTAAATTGATAAGCCTCTGATACACCGAGGCAGTGTATTCTGCAATATACAATTCTCAAAACAAATTGTAGTATCAAGACAACTTTTTGTTTGAATTCTGGAATCTAGACTTCTCGTGGCCTGCCTCTGTCATGTCTAATGCTTATAATTCTGGGAGTTTCTATGAGAGTGTGCTCCCACCATCCTCCCATTCCCACCTCCCTGCTCTCGAATTCCCCAACACTAGGGAATCCAAACTTTCAGGCACCAAGGCCCTCCACTTCCACTGATGCCTAACCCCTTATCCCATCCACCCTCCTCTAATTACTATGAGGGTGTGCTCCCACCATCCTTCCATTCCTGCCTGCCTACTCTGGAAATTCTTCAACACTAGGGAATCCAAACTTTCAGGCACCAAGGCCCTCCACTTCCACTGATGCCTGGCAAGACCACCCTAAACTACCTATACAGGTGGAGCCATGAATCCTTCTCTTTGTGTTCTTGAGCTGGAGATTTTAGAATGGCTACTCCAGCTTGTTTCTTAGGACCATTTGCTTGAAAATTTATTTTCCAGCCTTTTACTCTAAGGTAAATTCTGTCTTTGTCACTGAGGTGTGTTTCCTGTATGCAGCAAAATGCTGGGTCCTGTTTACGTATCCAATCAATTAGCCTATGTCTTTTATTGGGGAATTGAGTCCATTGATGTTAAGAGATATTAAGGAACAGTGATTGTTGCTTCCTGTTATTTTTGTTAGTAGAGGTGGAATTATCTTTGTGTGGCTATCTTCTTTTGGATTTGTTGGAAGAAGATTACTTTGTTGCTCTTTCTAGAGTATAATTTCCCTCCTTGTATTGGAGCTTTCCCCGCTATTATGCTTTGTAATGCTGTGTTTGTGGAAAGATATTGTGTAAATTTGGTTTTGTCATGGAATATCTTGGTTTCTCCATCTATGGTAATTGAGAGTTTTGCTAGGTATAGTAGCCTGGGCTGGCATTTGTGATCTCTTAAGGTCTGTATGACATCTGTCCAGCATCTTCTAGCTTTTAAAGTATCTGATGAGAAGTCTGGTGTAATTCTGATAGGTCTGCCTTTATATGTTACCTGGCCCTTTTCCCCTTACTGCATATAATATTCTTTCTTTGTTTTGTGCACTTGGTGTTTTGATTATTATGTGATGGGAGGTATTTCTTTTCTGGTCTATTTGGAATTCTATAGGCTTCTTGTATGTTTATGGGCATCTCGTTCTTTAGATTAGGGAAGTTTTTTTCTATAATTTTGTTGAAGATATTTATTGGCCTTTTAAGTTGGGAATCTTCACTCTCATCTATATCTATTATCCTTAGGTTTGGTCTTCTCATTGTTTCCTGGAATTCCTGGATGTTTTGTGTTAAGAACGTTTTGCATTTTGCATTTTCTTTGACAGTTGTGTCAATATTTTCTATGGTATCTTCTGCACCTGAGATTCTCTTTTCTCTCTCTTGTATTCTGTTGGTGATGCTTGCATCTATGACTCCTGATTTCTTTCCTAAATTTTCTATCTTTAGGGTAGTCTCCCTTTGTGATTTCTTTATTGTTTCTACTTCCATTTTAATGTCCTGGATGGTTTTGTTCAATTCCTTTACCTTTTTGTTTGTGGTCTCTTGTAATTCTTTAAGGGATTTTTGTGCTTCCTCTTTAAGGGCTTCTACCTGTTTACCTGTGCTTTTCTCAAATTCTTTGAGAGTGTTATTTATGTCCTTCTTAAAGTCCTCTATCATCATCATTAGAAGTGATTTTAAATCTGAATCTTGCTTTCCTAGTGATATGAGGAATTCAGGACTTTCTTGTGTGGGAGAACTGGGTTGTAATGATGCCAAGTACCCTGGGTTGCTGATGCTTATGTTCTTGCACTTGCCTTTCACCATCTGGATCTCCTTAGTGCTACCTGCCCTGTCTCTGACTGGAGCCTATCTTTCTTATTATTTTGTTTGTATCAGAACTGTGTGGGGTGGGTGTTACTACTGGGGTTAGAGCTGGGGCCCAAGATCTGTTCAGTGTTCAGGCGCAGACAGGAAGGGATCAGTGCTCCAGGCTAGGAATGACTTCCTGGGTCCTAGTGGGTCCCAGTTACTCCCTGTTTGGGGTGGGTGTTGCTGTATCCTTACCTAAGATACTGCCCGGGTTAGAGCTCCTGGGAGGCCCGCTTCCTCAAAACTTAGCATTTTCATAGCACCCCCTAAATCCTTATGGTTGCACAATGAAAATCTTATCTTCCTTAAGTATTTCCAAGTGACCCAAAACTGGGCGGGGATATCTTCCCCTTGCCTATTATATCTTTTTAATATTCTTTTGAACTCTGTTCCATGCTTCTTTACCTAACGTTCCTTTTTCTAGAAACTAGGACCTATAATCACAAACAACTTTCAAATAGTCTAATAGTTGTGATTCTTGTACTGTGCTCCTCTTTTCTAAAAAAAAAAAAAAAAAAAAAAAAAAAAAAGATGCACAAAACCAAAACCAGATGTAAGGCAAATAATTCCCAGGCTTTGTCCCCATTATGCCCACTTACCTCTTTCTGTGAGGGTTCCCTGTCTCTATTTTTGTAGCTGAATTCAAGTCCCTGTTTGAACATTGCTTCCTGGAGCTCTATTTGGCAGCATGAACCTGGGAGAGTGGAGCCTAAAAGTGAGGTGAACTAAAGTCTCGTGAATTTTATTCAGGGCACCAAACAATTTATATTCTGAGGATTAGGCAAACTCATGTGAGCAAAGTTCACTTAAGTTTAAGTTGTACACAGTCACAAGGGCAAGGTCACATGAGTTTATGCTGTAGATAATCAGGAAGACAATATCATTTAGAATCATTTTATGTATGTGAGTACAGTGTTGCTGTCTTCAGACACACCAGAAGAGGGCATCAGAACCCATTACATGTGGTTTTGAGCCACAATGTGGTTGCTGGGAATTGAACTCAGGACCTCTGGAAGAGCAGACAGTGCTCTTAATCACTGAGCCATCTCTCCAGTCTCATTCTGAATCATAATGGGTAAGATGATGGGTAATCTGAAGTAAAGTTCAATCCTATTATTATACCTGGCAGGAGCACAAGAGCACATTCTAAGAAGAAATCCACATTATAGAGGATCAGAGGTTACAAGGCTCTTGTCTTGCTTACTTGGAGTTTTCTCCAAGTTCTCAGAAATCTCCTCACGAGGCTTCATTCATGAACTGTGTTCTGACACTTATTTGATTTCTCTTCTATCAACTACTTCCCCATCAGACTCAATGATGTCTCTGTAGTTTCTGCAGTGTTTGCTGTGAAAGAAATCAGAGAAACAGTATGTTTGCCTCCTTTCCCCCCTCATTGTTAACTAATACTATGCATACATGGTAAGAGCCAGTATCCTCATGAAAAAAGTTTGAGAACTTTCAACCAATACGCTTGATATTTGTTCCAAGTATCTTTCTGGCTTTTGTTTTTAACCAAGGAAAGATAATGTGTTATTCTTCACTTCCTAAACATATTTTCATTAGTAGTTTGCATCCAAGGGTAAGTTAAAACCCAGTGTTTGACTTCCTCTGCCCTGCCCCCTTTCCCCTTCGATAGCCATTATTTGGGTGACCTCCCACATTGTGTCTTCTTGTCTCATGTAGCTTTCAAAGTTGCTATCTTCTGCTCCCATAAAGACCCTGAAACTCAAGCCTGTGGGTTATTAAGACTTAAGCGTTCCCTACCGTCATCCTGTTCCTCACCCTGTGTGTCAAACTGTACAGGTCTCTCTGTCTCTGTCTCTGTCTCTGTCTCTGTCTCTGTCTCTGTCTCTCTCTCTCTCTCTCTCTCTCTCTCTGTGTGTGTGTGTGTGTGTGTGTGTGTGTGTGTGTGTCTGTGTCTGTGTGTGTCTCTCTGTGTGTGAGAGAGAGACAGAGACAGGCAGACAGAGACATACACAGGGATATATTTCTTTTTGTTCTTACAAAGTTGTGTGTTTAAATTATGGCACCTGATCCAGCATTTTTAGTGCCTGTAGAAAGTTGATGTTCAACTTATCATCTAATCAGGCTAAGACATTACTAAGACTGGAAATTCTTCAGCTGATTCATGGTAGCTCAAGTGCAAGAGGAAATGAAGGAGGAAGCAGTGGAAGAACATGGTGAGCATGCTGGCTCCTCATCCCCTCCTCCATGAAGGCCCATTCAGTGCCTGATACTGGCTCTGACTGAGCTTTCCAATTAGTTGCTGTCTTTACTTCTTTTGCATTTATTCATGAAACGGTACCTTGCCTAAAGCTACAGAGTATAGTCTCCTATTAAGAAAAAAACAAGAAGAAAGAAAGAAGAAAAAAATCCCAGCAAAGTATGTTCGGTTATCTTTTTGTTGTTTTTTTAAAGATTTATATGGGTGCTTTTTCTGCCTGCATGCCTGCAAACCCAGAAGATTAGACTGCATTACAGATAGTTGTGAACTACCATATGGTTTCTGAGATTGAACTCAAGACCTCTGGAAGGGTAGCCAGTGTTCTTAACTGGCTGAGCCATCTCTGCAGCACCCCTTGAATACCTCTTTTAAACTCTATTTTACTTTTTAAATAGAAAGGAAGGTTCTTGTAAGTGAACCAGCAGCGCACCTCTCCTCTCTTCCTGAGTGCAAAGCAAAGGTGGGAGTAAAAGCAGATACTGGCTCCTTCCTCCTGCCAACTAGGGGCTAAGTTTAGGACAGTCTGTGTCACACAGAAACCCTGAGTTATAACACAGGAGGCAAACTCCATCAGTTAAAAAAACTCTCATAGTAGGATTTGCTACATAAGGAAAGAAGACTTTAAGTGGAATTTGGGTGATGATACAGAGACACAGGGAGAAATATGCAATTAGTCCCAAAGCTGAAGCCAAAGAAGGCCAGGTAATGTTGATCAGATGTCTAAGATGGTCTTGTTGGCTCACAGGGCAAATCAGCTCACAGCTAATGGGAACATATCAGGGAATTTTGAGGGATTGGAGGATGGGCTCCAAAGTTGGTTTCTTTTGTCATACCCTTTCTTAACTTTATAGAGGGGTTTGTACTTCTAAGCCCATTAATGAAGCTCTGATCATTTTCAGTGAAGACACCCCCTTACATTTTAAAGCCAGTAAAGGTACCCCACTACGTCTTAGTCAGTGAAGGCATCCCATTACATACAGTCAGGCATTGCAGTACCATGTTATTTTAAATTCCTTACATATATCAATTTATGTGACCATCACTGAGGCCATATGAAGTAGCTGCAGTTTTTCTTTCCTGCCCCTTGGCCTGCCCTCACTAAATGCCGATGATTCCTACAGATCTGGTATTTTCTGTTACCAGCAACTTTCCACGGTGTTCATCTTGAACTATAGGTAAATACACACTTTCGCCTCTGACTTGGCTATTACACTTTAGTAGACACATCTTATTTCCTCTTCTCCTTCAAGGAGGATCTATTTCACAACATCTAGGTGACCTGGTTAGGATATTGCAAATGAAGAAAGGTGGGTGGTGTTAGAAGGAACTCAAGCCAAGGCAAACCTTCAAGCCCAACAGCTCTGATGCTTCTCCAACACAGGGCACAATTCTGTTTAGTTCACCCAGCCCTCCAAGTAACTTGTCACTGCCTGGTTCACATAAGAGTGTACTGTGTGAGAGCGTGTGTGTGCATAAAACTAAGTTTCCTTCCTCCTTGTATTCCAATCCAAATGGCTCCAGGGACATAACTTGAGAGGACTGTACATGGAAACAGTTCCAAGTTGCTTTTCTATCACACGTTTCTATGTAGAAACTCATTTGTATTTAAAAAAAAGTCACCAGAGAAAAATACTATTTTTAGTTTATATATAAAAATAAGTTATTACTTTTCAACTTTGAAGTACTGAACTGTTGTGAATTGATTATAGCAAGACTCCTATAAGTAATGTCAGTGAGCCTTGCTCTGTGAATATGCATGAGAGAATTAAAGTTAGCAGTGGGGTTGAATTATTTCGTAATAAAAACTCTGCCTTGTTAGTTAGGAATGACAGTATTTCCACCATGCACTCAGAAATTTGAATATTTGATTCCCAGTTGGTGGTGCTATTAAGGGAGCTTAGGCAGTGTGGGCTTGCAGGAAGAAGTGCTCCATTGGGGTTGGCTTTGAGGTTTCGAAGCCTTTTTCAATTCCCGGTTAACTAAATTGTAACTAAAAGTTAAAAAATGTAACTAATACATTTCCTGTCTTTGAACAGGATTCTCTGCACCTTATCAGTGGAATTCGTAATATCAGGTGTTTATGCCTTAAGAGGGTTTATTCTTTCATTCTTACTCATCTGTTTACTCAAACAAGGTTCTCGGAGTCAGCTGAAGGTCTTGTTCTAGGGCAGGGCATGGAATTGTAAACATATAGCCTTTGGAGACACTTCTAGAATAAAAGCTGAAGCGTACAGCAGCACACAAAGATTTTTCAATCACCGAAAAGTCAGGGAGGGCATCCTGAGGGCAGAGGAGGGGATGGTAATACAGAGGGCTTCTCAGGAGGGTAATTACAGAGTTGCTTCAAAGGTGGTTATCACATGGGGAAGAATGAGGAGGCTCCGTGGTCAGAACTGGAATTCTGTGTAGAGAAAGACCATTCTGGAAGATGGTCGTGTGGTAGAATTGGAGCGATTCTGGCTGTATACGAATTGAAAGGAGTGAGACCAACATACTAAGGGCAGATCATGATTGCTATATTTTCTGATAAAGAATCTAGACTTTTCTGGGTGGGGTGGCTCAGGCCTTTGACACCAGAACTCAGGAGGCAGAGGCAGGTGAATAGTTCATCCAGGTCTACACAGTGAGTTCCAAGCCAACTAGGGCTACACAGTGAGTTCTAGGCCAGCGGAGGCTACACAGTCAAGTGAGCTTCAGGCCAGCTGGGTTTCATGCTATCAGTTTTGAAGAGTTATGTGCATGAATGGGGAGAGGGGAAATGGGATAAAGAGTTGGGTAGGAACAGGTGGGTTATGTTTATATTCTAACAAAGATAGTAACAGCAATTTGAAGCAGAACCAAGGAACAGAATACTGCTTTTCTCCTTCAAGTTGAATTTAGTCCTTTTTATTTTACAATGAAGGATGCAGATTTACGAGAGTTTTTTTTTTTTATTTCAAAACACAAATTTATTCTCTAAAATGGGACACTTGTGACTTCCTTTGGTTCTAACTATAACATGACTCTTATTGTTTCTTTGTGTTTGCACCTGCCAAACTTCCTACCCCAGTTCTTGTAGCTTACTCCCCAGTCAAAAGCTGTGAGGTGAACTTTACATCCTTCTAAAGATGAGGATGAACAATGCAAACAACAGTGCAACCAGCGCAAAGAGGATTTTTTGGTAATTAAAAAGTTTTTGCAGTTTAAATAGGCTCCAAGCAGCAGAGTGCTTTCTCCAGTGGTGTTTGTAATGGCAGCTCTCTAATGCAAAAGCAGCGGGTGGTGATGGAAAAGCCCGCCTTGGCAGAAAGAGAAAGATGGGTTTAGCAGTTTGAAGAGCCACAAAAAAAGCATTTCTAAATTAGCGCATAAATCAGTCAACTTTTATTTTAATTAGTCTAGCCAAAAACACTTGTATTAAAAATAAAAATCCTTGCTGTGGTTCAGGACAAACTCTAAATCATTCACTGATTTAAAGTTATATAATACACATACAAGTAATGCAGGGATGACACACATACTGTGGACATCCATAAGAGAATGAACACGTCCTGACCTTTGTCCAGATGCAGAAAACATTACTGCAACCCAAGAAGACACGCTCTGACTCTCTCCCCCTCTCTCCATTCCACAGCGATCACATTTTTTTTTTTTTTTTTTTTTTTTTTTTTTTTTTTAGTTTCAAGTGCGCTGATTAGTTTTCCCATAATAAACAGGTGGGCTGGACGGCACTTTCTTGTTTGTCTTCTTTTGTTTGCTGTCAATTTTCTGAGATAAATTCAGATTTTTAAGAAACATTTTAGAGCTCATTTCTTTGTCATCATCATATAGTACTCCACTGTATAAATATACTGATGTTTAATGTTGTTTTATTTTAATTGTTTTAAAGATTTCACTTTATTAATTGTATATATATATATATAATTTTATGTAATTATATGTATATAATTTGTGTGTGTGTGTGTTGTAGAGAAATTTTAATCCAGCAACATGGCTACTCTGGCAAGGGCTCACATCCAGAGACCTTCTAGGTCTGTGTGATCTGGCTGGAATACAGACAGGTATCATACACCTTTAAACCCTCTGGCTAGAATACAGACATGCCTGAGTACACAACTCTAAGACCAAATGATGATGTCTAATTGAGGGACAGACAAAGTGATGAATCAGAGAAAGATTTGACAGAATGTGTCAGAGATAGGATACACCCAACTCTCATGATAACAGCACAGGAAAGAGGGGTGACTTATGAAAGGTACAGAGAGGGGGTGGGGATAGAGATCTGTTTTTTTCAGGAGATTTTACAGAGACAAGCTGCAGGTGAAGACAGAGCAAGACAGAAAGTAAGAAGGAATCAGAAGATCAGAAAATCTTCTAGAGAACTTCCAGAGCTAGCTTGAGGCCAGACAGAGCAATTCAGTCAGAAGCTGAGAGAAGTCAGCTTGAACCAGTCAGCTTGGAGAAGAGTTTGAGCTAGAACAGCTGAACTGAACTAGCCAGCTACAGTTCAGAAATAGCTAGAAAAAGATGAGTTTATTCAGTAAGTCTCAGAGATGACAATTACATCTGTCAAGGAAAGGAAGTTTTATGATATGTGGGGTATGAGGGAGGGGTCATCTGCATACGAGTACAGATGCCCATGGAGGTCAGAAGAGGCTCCAGAGATAAAGTTATAAATGATGGTGAGCATCTGGGAGCTCAGATCCTCTGTAGGAGCAGCAAGGCTTTTGACTGCTGAGCCATCTCTACAGCTCACTTTCTTTTAATTGTGGATATTTGAGTCATGGCCCAGTCTGAACCGTTCCTGACAGAACAACTAGGAACATCTTATTATATAAAGCTCAGGGGCATAATTTTCTGTTAGGTATGTGTCTAGGAGTAGAATACCTATGTCACTCATTTATGTTCAGCTTCAGTATTAATGCTAATTAATCTCTGTTTACAGTATATGAATGTGACCACTGTTCCTAAGTCTGTCAGTGTTCAGTGTTTTCTGCTTCCTTATTTTAGTCCTGCTGCCATGAGCTAGGCTTCTGTGTGACTGGTAAACGCCGCCCCCCCCCCCCCCCCCCCCGAGAAGTCTTTGAGTCACTTCTTTCTTACTATGACTTTGAGGTGTTTTTTGGTTTTTGGTTTTTGTCTTTTGTTTGTTTTTTTTTATAGTGGCTTTATATGACAGATGCAGTAAGTAATTAGGTGTACTCATGTAGCCACAAGTCCTCTGTTAAAGGTAATGAATTATTTTTGCCACTCCGTGGGTTGCCTTTTTACTCATAACTGCATTTTGGTGAATGTGAGTTTTACATGTTAAAATAATCATACACTTACCTTGTATTCATGACTAGCATGCTTGAGGTCCTTTTTAAAAGCTTATTATTTGTTTTATATTTAGAGCAAAAGCCGCTGTGATTGGTCTAAATTTCGACAAAGGGGATTGCAATATTTACATGTTCGCATATGCTTTTGCCTAGTATTATTTATTGAAAAGATGTTCCCCTATCTCGTTGCATTGTCTATGATTCTTTAACAGACTGAGTGATGTATTACAATGGTCTGCTCATTATCTCTGCATGTTCTTTGTGCTCCTGTGATTGGTTTAGCCAGCTCATAATAGAATTGCGATTGATGAAGGTTGTGTTCCCTTCATGTGTGTTGGTTTTCTTTAATTTGTTGTGGTGATATTTGTTATTTCGGGGAAATATTACATTTATTTTTTATTTATTAATGTTGCTTACATGTAGATGTCTAAGTGAGATTTTCAAATTTACCTCATAGTCAAAAGGACTATCGATTTCACCGGTTTCACTCTTACATAGTTTGGATCAGTAAATGAAAGTTTGAAATCATAAGATAATAATATAGCATGCCACTGTCTTTTGCACTTATTGAAGACTTTGTACTTTCTTCTGGAAGTTCTTTCATGTCATTCTCAATATTTAAAATTAAATATTACTGAAGATATGAAAAAGGTTCTTCTATCTGTACTTTGGGATTTTTAAGGCACACAATTTTGCCATTCCCAAGGAATTTGATTTCTACACTTTAAAAACTCTGCCTTGCTTTCCAGGCTGTCTAGGGCTGAATTCCATGCATTGGTGAACACTGTGAACTTCTAGACTTCATTCTCAATTTCTAGGCCAAACTTCCAATATTTCATCATTTGATACGTTGATACATGACTTTTTAGGTTTGGGGTTTTGTTTTTTCAGAGCAAGAACTTTTAATATCTGTCTCCCTGAGATGCATGTGACTGCAATCAGTGTGCTTCCTGCATATTTAAGGTTGGTGGGATTCTCTCTTTGCTCTCAATTCAATATATTGATTACTAATACTAAGCAATCGTTCGGTCCTTACCTGAGTTCAGTGAGTTTGAGATCTAGCCTCTTTTGCACATTTCATTGCTTCTAACAGGTCTAGCATATCTGCATGTAAGTTCTTGAAAGACTGATAATTTTCTTTCCTGTAATATCTTGTCAAACTTGTGTTTATGATGAAAAATGGAGTCAAAACTGTTTGTGTATTTCAGCTCTCTGGGAATGTTTATGCAAATAAAAGTTGGTTCCTTCTTAGATATTTAGTATAATCTACTAATGAACTGTATGAGCAAGCATGGAAGTACTAGGGATGCATTCAATTTAATAACTGTGTAGCTATGCAGATCTTCTATGTATTGTATAGAGCTCTGCCAAGAATTGAATAATTTTTTTCTTTTCAAATTTACTGATATAAATTCAGTATTGCTAGCTGTGATGTCTACATGGTTTGCTTTGGTGATTTGCCTCTCATTCTTGATATTAATTGAGCCTTTCTCCCATTTTAATAATATTACACAGATTTTGCATGATTTAGTGAAAGCATGTTGTTTATCTATTTTTAAAAAGATTTATAGAGAGAATTTTCATTTCTTAAAAAAAAAAAAAAAAAAAAAAACAGTTACGGTAAGTGAATATATTTTTCTTTTTGTTTTAATTCCTGGTGTGGCATATGGGGTTACTTCAGATTGCTCACAGCAGCTGACTATGATTTGTCTCATGCTCTGGCAAGGGTGTGATTCTGCCAGTTGAAGATAGTTTACGTTTGGAATTCTGGGGACTCTTGAGAAGCTATGAAATGCTAGAGGCAGCTGCTTCTGCTGCTGCTCCTCATTGAAGTTGTTCTGATTTGTCAAGAGGTCCTAAGCAAAGAGACGAGAAGAAGAAATTTAATATCCTGACGATGAATATTAGACTTGCCTCAAGGAACTCGATGCCCCTAATCAGCAGGAAGTAGTCTAAAGAGGTCTCCACCCCTTTTCTCCTCTAAACTTTTCTCTCACCTGCCTAGTGTTGGGGGGATGGAAAGGGCTGGTGTGGTAGGTAAAAGAACCCAATAAAGTAGCCAAAAAGTATGGTAACAAAAACTTAATTTTATTTTTGCATGAGAGTATTTTGCTTAAATATATGTCTGTGTATCCTGTGGCTGCCTGCAGAGGCCAGAAGAGGGAGAGGGATGCTCTGGAACTGGAGTTACAGACTTTTGCGAGCCATAATGTAGGTGCTGAGAACTGAACTCCATTCCCCTGCAAAATCAGCCAGTGCTCTTAGCTACTGAGCCATCATCTCTCCAGCCCTGCTTACCTGATTTGCTGTTGTTTTACTGTTTCCTTCATTCTACATCCTTGTATTTAATCATCTGTTCTTGGGTTAGATGGGTGGACTTCCATCTTTCCTCTTCCCTGATATGTGGCTGAGCAGCAAGCATCCCTTGCAGTTACCACTGCTCTCCCAAGCTTTGACTTGTCACTAATTTTAATCACTGAGTATTTATGTCACTGCAGTGTGAGTTGTTATTTATGGCTCTTAACTACTAAGAACCTGGCAATTTTCTCAAATCCTGCTGTCAATACGAGATTGAAAAGACAATCAATATTGTACTTTTTAAGAGTGGTACGTAATCTTTTGTTGGGGTCACAAAGGTTGTTGTGCCCAAAGATCACTAGGAAAAACAGAAATGTTAAACACTCTGGGGTCTCTCCTCAAAGGAGAAATTATCTGTTTTCTGCCAGAAGGATGGGAGTGGATTTTGTTAACAACTTGATGATCTTTTTGCCATCTGTTGTGGCAGACCTCACGGAGTCCCCCAGAATGATCATCCCAGACCCTCCCTCCCTAGACCTTTAGCTTTAGCTTCCAGTTAATAGAAATCACCCTTAGAAGGGATGTCACATGTACTTTATAGCCTGCTGACATCCATACTATCTCACTCAGAGACCATGTCAGATCCTAGGTCCTTTAGCTAGAACCCACCTGCATGGCCACACGCATGCTGCAAAAGAGTTTTTATGTAATCACACCTTAAGCTTTATTGTGCATTTGGGATGATTGGAAATGATTGTTACCTGAAAACTTTTTATCAGATTGTAATGTGTTTTGAATTTGCTGACAACAAACCACCTAGCATCAGGCTCCCCAAGTCTGATCCAAGTTGACAAAATCAATCAGAACTGAGTTTTCATGCTCATGTCTTTGCTGTTTGCATCCTTGCCTGGATACCTGCAGGGCCCCCCTTCCACCTTTCAATATTTCTCCAACTAAGGTGTCCATGAGATTTTTATAGATAATGTGTTATGCAGTTAGAGAAGCAAACTCTAAACATAAGGATATGTTTAGTCCCATTAATTCAGAACATTTCCTCTTTCCTCAATTGTGATATAAACTTAATCTATACAAAAAGAGAAAAAAGAAAGGAAAAGAGAGAGAGAGAAGAGAAGGAAGGAAGGAAGGAAGGAAGGAAGGAAGGAAGGAAGGAAGGAAAAGAAGCTTAGGGCTTGCAAACCAATATATGACAGAGTTTCTGAATTCTCCTCAGCCCAATGAATAATGAATATTTTGACAAACCACCTTATTTGAAAAAAAAAAAAAAAAAAAAAACTAGACAGATTGTTCCTCTGGGGAAGGCTTCCCTAAAACAGGTTTCTAAGCTCTGTTAGAAGACTCTCTTCCCTGGAGAGGCATAAACAAATGTCTCCCTCTCTTTAAAGACCTTAAACTACAAACCCAAATAGAGTTCTATCAAAGCCTACTTTGGGGAACCAATGAGGTCATTGGGTTTAGTTACAGAGGGTGGGTGAGGGGTTACCCCACAGCATATGCAGCCCTAGAAAGTCTTACATGGTACTTTCCCTATTATTGCCTAACTGGTCTTTCTTATAAGATAATCTCTCACTCATGTTACACTCATTCACATGAGGTCACTAGCGATCAGGGCAGAATTACATACTAAGAGGTACAGGAGGGAGCAGCCCAACTGTCAGGTGGCTTTTCCCATCCCAGCCCTCCTATAGGAATGTCAATACACCCCATCTCTGGATTCTATTCTAAGAAGTCAGTTCTGATTAAAACAGTGGCCATTATGCTCAAAAGACTGCTCTCTATAGCAGGCTGGTTCACACCCGAGAGCTTATGGAAGGAAGGAAAGGTTCTATATCACCTTTTCTTTAGTTAAACATGTCTGTTCTTTGCCCTCCACTCCCAGCCAACTCTGCCACCAGAGACAGAAGATCTGATATTAACTACTTCATTTCTACCAGGTAAGCCTTTAGAGCAGGACACATTTACAGGTACCTTTGGGAACATAGTGTTTGTTCTGGGGCTGTCCTTCTGCCACAGAAGGGCATCCCTAGTATGATCATTCTTCCCTGAAGGCTACCTGGTGGGAGGCATTCTCTCTCATTGGTTTTTTACAAATGAGAGTAGTTTCCTTCTCACCACCTTTAAAGGGTAGAGAACACTGGCCTGAATAAAGTGTGGAAATAGATATCTTCATTTAAAAATGTTTATTTTGTTATTTGTAATTATGTTGTATCTATGTGGACTATACACATGATTGCCAGGGCTCTGGAACAGGTGGTGCAAGCCATCTGACATGAGGGCTGGGCATTGAAATTGGAGTCCTTTACAAGAGCAGCAAGTACTCTTAACTGGTGAGCTATCTGTGTAGCTACTCACAGCCTGATTACTGTAGATGGTAAAGAAAAACAATGTCAGCTGACTCAGGATACTGTGACTGGTTTTCATTTATTTCCAACTTCATTTGTCTCCTCTAACATCCTAATAGCGATGTCAGATGTTCTTCTTCCATCTCCTCTGGTTTATTTTTCAACACCCAGAGTCCCTCCCAGCTATCCAAGTAGCTGATAAACCTCTCTGTGACCAGCACAAATCTTTCTTTGTCTCGGGAGAGGAGTGATCACTCCTGGCAATTCCAGGATTCCAGAGAAGATAGAGGAATTTGCCTTTAACCTTGGCTTAGCTTCAGTGGCTTCCACCCTTTGTGATATGACTCTGTTCTTTACAGATTTTTTAAATATCTACCTCAAATCATAAAATGATTCAGTGTGAGTCAAGGGTGGTTTGTTGGGGGTTGTTTTTGCACTATGTATTCAAATGCTGATTTTTCTACCCAGAGTTCTGGTTGTAGTCTGAACTTTGGTATTGTCAGTATCATGAAGCATCCCCTGACTCAAAGTTTTGTAAAACATCGTTCTCTACCTTCTTCTGATTGGTCAATAAAGAGCTGATAAGCCTGTAGCTGGGAAGGAGAGGAAAAGGTGAGGTTGTAGTCTAAACTTTGGTATTGTCAGTATCATGAAGCATCCCCTGACTCAAAGTTTTGTAAAACATCGTTCTCTACCTTCTTCTGATTGGTCAATAAAGAGCTGATAAGCCTGTAGCTGGGAAGGAGAGGAAAAGGTGAGACTTCCAAGCCCGGAGACAGGGTCTCAGGTAAGATCTGGAGAGTTGCCATGGGACATGAATGGAGAAGGAGGTGCCAGAGAGGGACTAAGATGGTTGTAACAGACCACATGGCTGGGAAGTAGGCCAGACCAGCATTGTCTGGTTATAATAGCTCAGTATCTGCACAGCTACAGTGCTTGAAGCTTTTAATAAATATAAGGGTCTTCTTGTCATTGTTCCAGAACAAGGGAGGGCATAGATAGCCCCTTTATTTACAGTGGTCTGTTAATTAGGCATCCATCCATGCCATCTGATATAAAGGTGAGCAAACATTTCTTTACAACTATGAGAGTATAAATCACCTTCTCCCCAGTATCTATGAACACATTAGTTAAAGTCAATTTTCATATCAGATGTGATGGTTGATCTCTTCAATTTGACTAGATTCAGAATCATCATAGACACATGCCTCTTGAAAAGCCAGTTGAACTGTACAGGGAAGATCGGCCCTAAATGTGATGGCACTCCCTGTGGCCGGAGAAAATGAGCTAGTGAGATGGCTGTGGGCAAGGGTATTCCACCAACCCTGACAACCTGCTTTCAATCCCTGGCACCCAGATGGTGAAAAGAGAGAACCAGCTCCCACAAACTATCCTACCACCAGAAAAGCACATACCTTGCCTGCTCCTAACAAAATAAATAATGATAAACACAATGTTCTTAAAGGAGAAATAAGTTGGTCTGTCTCCCCTCTCTGTCTCTCTGTCTCTCTCTGTCATCTCCCTGTCTCTCTCCTCTTTTCTCTCTCTCTCTCTCTCTCTCTCTCTCTCTCTCTCTCTCTCTCTCTCTCTCTCTCTCTCCTTCCTGCATGGACGGTGTGCCCATCTGCCTCAAGCCCTGTTCCCAAATCAGCCTTTTCTTCCCTAATCTTGCCTTCTCAGTTATATTGTCACAACAAGAAAAGTAATTCAGCCAGGTTAATATTTGTATCCCCAAAATAGCTTTTATAGAAAATCAAAACAGAACTGATTTGTACTTTTTTTTTTCTTTCAAAGAGCAGTTGTTTTGCATAGGACAAAGTGTTTGTTCTGTCCTTCCAACTTTCTGTGACTGAGGGAAGATACCATGGTCACCATGATGATTCTGTAGTTCCATTTGTGCCCTTGATAAGTTCTCTCAGTTCCTTCTTTCTCCTCTTTCTTTCCTCCTACCTCTCTCCTAACTGGCACCAGGAGCAGGCATGTAAGGGCTGACCTATGAAAGCTCCCCTGTACTGAAGCAAACAGAGGATTTGGGATGGAACCAAGGGTTCAATATGAGAGCCAACTTCTGTTCCATTCACTTCATGTGCATTTCTCAAGAGAGACACATTTGCCTTCAAGATTCTCAGACCACCTATGTAGCAGGCTAGAGATCTGTGGCCTCCTCAGGTAGGTCTTTGCTGGGCACAGGTTTTTTTTTTTTTTCTCTAGGATGGGATGGGAGTTACATTATGTTAGTTATATTAGTTATATTAGTTATGTTAGTGATGTTAATTGTGTTAGTTATGTGAGTAGTTATATTAGTTATGTTAGTTATATTACTTATGTTAGTGATGTTAGTTATATTATTTGTTAGTTATGTTAGTTATATTAGTTATGTTAGTTATATTAGTTATGTTAGCGATGTTAGTTATATTAGTGATGTTAGTTATGTTAGTAGTTATATTAGTTATTTAGTTATGTTATGTTAGTGATGTTAGTTATATTAGTTATGTTAGTGATGTTAATTGTGTTAGTTATGTGAGTAGTTATGTTAGTTATGTTAGTTATGTTAGTTATGTATGTTAGTTATGTTGCACAGCAGCTTCTAGGTATTCAAACTTTAAAACAAACAGACTGAAGGAGTTGGGGAAGATGGTCTCCAACAATCCCTCTAAAACATGCCTTTCCAAATACCATCTGGTTTGCCCAGACTCCCTCTTCTCATTTATTCCTGACCCCACACACGCTGAGTCCCTGCAACAAGGGACCTGACTTGCTTCAGAGTCAGTGTGCAGACTTGAGAACCAACTCTGTCCAAGTCTCTGTGGTTGGCACATTCATTACTCATGAAAGAACCAGGGAACCCCCATTCTCCATGGAGCCTTTGGTCTTTATTTATTTGTTTATTGATTTTGCCACAGCTCACCCTGGACCTCAGGGAGGCTCTGTCGTCTCGACCAAGTCTGTGAGCCTTGCTAGAAAGAGCCAACCAGTCTAGTGTCTTAATCAGTCTTGAAATGTTTTATTTTCTATTTTCTTGAAATAACCTCAACAACATTAAAGATGTACATGCAGCCTTTCCTGAATACTCACGCTACGATGCTTTTAAACACTATTGGTAAAGGTGCAGGGAAAAGGCCTTTGCCTGTGTAACAGTACTTAAAATAACAATGCTGAATGTAAATAAAAAGGGAAGGTACTTCCTGTAAGCTGCTGAAAGGTTCTGAAAATAGCTCAGAGCCCAAGCCAGAGTTAACACAGGTTCACAGCCAGAATCCGCATGAAAGCTTGGGGACCCTGGCTGTTTGTTCTAGTAAAGTCTCACAAATATTCACACCAGGACCGCTTTGCTCACCAGAGCCTGGGAGCCTTTCACAGAGTGAGATTCCTAGGTCTGCTGCCCACTCTACCTCCCATTTCCCTATTTAAAAGGTGGCAGTCAAGCACCTTCTGATATTTCAAGGTTTTTAAACCTAGACTGTACTTTACAAAACAACATAAAACCTGGGAAAGCTACTAAGTCAACATCCTCTGAGTGTGTGTGCCTCTGTGCACACCTGTGCATGTGTCTTCATGTGCATATGTGTTTGTGTATATGTATCTGTGTGTCCATGTCCATGTCTAGCCCCCAGGATACCACTCTAGTAGGATGACAGTGAGCAGTGGAGGTCACATGACCCTCCTTTGCTTACAAAAGTGGTTTAGTCAGGCACTTCAAACTATGAACTCCATTTTTAAAAGGCCATCCAGTTTTCTCTATCCCTCCTCCAAAAACTAAAGAGTGAAAGTCTAGAACTATAGACTTTAGATGGAGGAAACCATAGTGGCAGAGGAAGGAGGGAATGTGGGTAATCTATAAAGAGGATTTGTTTGTTCTCTTCATTCTGTGAGACAAGAGTTGTGTTATGTATCTCAGCCTGGAACTCTCTCTGTGATTCAAGATGGCTTCAGACTCTCAGCCACCCTTCTGGCTCAGCCTCCCCCAGGCTACAATTACACTGGTGTGAAATTCTGACTTATGAGCAGAACTTTGTGGGGTTTTTTTTAATGTGATTTTAGTTGAGATGTGCTTTAGATAAGTAGCCCAGGCTAATCCTGAGCTCACATTCTACTATCTTAGTCTCATACAGGTTGAGCAGGGATGAAGTATGTTTGGGTAGAGACTGAAGGGTCATGCACAGGCTGTAGTAGTGTCTTGGTGCACAAAGCTTTACCTCACTACATATAAAATTGACCCTTGATCTTAATAATACCCAGAGCGTCTCTTGAGCCTCCTTCCTAAGCCTGGACTCTTAGTCACAGGGAGTTCTCTTTCCTACTAGTTTTTCTTAGTGGTGTGAGCATCAGAACTTACAGATCTTGCATTCTGGAAGGTCTCTCTTTAAAGTTTTTCTTTTATCTCATCTGAACCAGTAGGTATAGAATTGGCTACATTTTCTATGGCTGGCAAAAAACCTGCATCCAGTCACAGTATAATATTTCTAAGACCCAGGGAGACTATCATATAGACTGCCGTGCTTGAGAGTGATCAAAAGAACAAGGAAATCTACCTTTGAAATGCAGACATGGTTCTAAATGCAGAAACTATATTATTCAAGTAATCCCTTGGATTAAAGACTTTTCATTACAAACTAACTCTTCAGTCATTTGAAGTGGTTCAGTTCACTTTGGTGAAAATTATGTGAACTCAAGACATGTATAGTTATGTATCATTAGAGCAATGGTTCTCAGTCTTCCTACGCTGTAACCCTTTAACACACTTCCTCATGTTGTTGCAACCCCCAACCATAAGATTATTTTTGTTGCTGCTTCATAACTGCAATTTTACTACTGCTATGAATTGAATTGCAAATATCTATGGTTTCTTATGGTCTTAGGCAACCCCTGATGGGTCATGACTCACAGGTTGAGAACTACTTCATTAGACCATCTACCACATGCTTCAACAATTCCCAGAGGGACTCATGATCCTGATGACCACCTCTAATTTCCCTCCTCATGGCAACTTAACTTCTAAGATATAAAACTAAGATATGGGGATGGCTTTTTACATTGTTCTCAGTGAGGCCGAAAGATGAAGTCAGAAGGGTAGGAAGTTCAAGCCCACCCTCAGCTGCATGAGACCCTGTCTCAAAATTAAAGTATATATGATATATTACATACTTATATATGTGTAATATATATAATTAAATATAAGCTGTTCTGTCAGTATTAGCTTCTAAGTACATCCTTTATCTTGATTGCTTATTCCAAGGAGCAGGCAATGGTCTAACAGGCACTGTTTTCTATGGGAAAGACTTTTTTCTAGAACTTGGTTCAACCTGATACTATGTCTGGGTTCTGGACTTTCTGAAAGCTTAGTGTCATTCTACCATGGAAAGAACGTGTGTCTCCTCCAGCTCGGAAAGCCCTTTCTCGTGTGTGCGGCCTCCTCAATATCATTCTCCGTGGATGCCCACAGCGCATCCACACTTGCGTGGATATTGGAATCATTCACAATTCCGTCTCTTCCCCCCCGCCCCCCACCCTGACCCCCTTTACCACAATTTCCCTTTGCTCTGACTACTATGTATGCCCTCAGCTCACTCATCTCCACCTTGGCCATGCCCTTTGGTTTTGCCAGAAGTCATGAGTAGAAGTAGCAATGTATTCATTGTAAGTGAAGGCTTCAAAGGGCATGGCAAGTACTCATTAGTTCTGGAAAATCTTTTGTTAATGACCAAGCCTCAGGGAGACATCCTATAGCCTAGGTCTAAAATGGGGAGGAAAACAAGTGTGTACCTTAAAGCCTAATCCACCAGAAAGTGTAACCAAACTCAGCAGAGAGTCTCCCAATCTTAAAGCTAATTAACAAGAAAGGAATGTGTCGTAAATGACAAACCGCGTGTTCACCTTTAACTGTGCCTTCCACTTATCAAACTGACCTTTCCCAACAGCCTTTGCTCTTCCTGACCCCATTCGCCTTAAACATCCCAGGACAATCCCTCCAAATGTATGGAAGCTTATCTTGTCTCCAAGGTAACTCTTTAGTGTATATTAAATCTAGAGATTTACCTTTATTTCTCTTGAATAATGTAACTAGCAGTTGGGTGGGGTGCTGTGTACTTGTAAGACTAAGGCAAGAAGGTTATAAGTTCAAGGCCAGACTGGGTTATGGCCTTAATATAAAATATAAGTAATTTATATTTTAGTTTATGACTGCATACTTCAGAAAGCAGTTTATTAATGCTGCAGAAAGAACTTTGACATTGGACTGAAAGACAACAGCTCAAGTCCTGTTTCTCAAGGCTGTGACTGAGTACCTGACTAGACGCAGCATAAGTGTATTCTGGCTTACAGTTTGGAGTACAGTCTTTGACAGTGTGAAGGCGTGGCTTCAGGTGTGGCTTGAAGCTGTACAGACAGGAGTTTGAGACTGCTCACACACAACTGTGTGGATCAGGAAGCATAAAGTAGCTGGAAACGAGACTGCATTATAAGCCTCAACCCTGCCCACTACCATGACCCAGTGCCTCCAACTAGACCCTGCGCCTAATGTTTCCACAGTGTCCATAACTGTGTCACTATGTAGGAACTGAACAGTCAAACATTTTTGTTTTAATAAAAGTCTCCAGTGTGTGTGTGTGTGTGTGTGTGTGTGTGTGTGTGTGTGTGTGTGTGTATGTGTGTGTGTGCCAGCCATAAGAAAGCATTGGGTCTCCTGGAGAGTTACAGATGGTTGTGAGCTGACTGACACGGGATCTGGGTTCCCAACTCAAAACTTCCAGAAGAGTAAGTACTGTTGATCACTGAACCATATCTCAAGTTGTTCTTCTTTGTTCCCCCTTTCTCTCTCTCTCTTATTTCTGAGTTTTGAAGACATGTAAACTTCTGGTTGCCAAAGACAGGAGTAGAGTGGTCTCAACTTAAAGTCTAAAATCTAGAAGAATTGTTTAGAAATAAATGGTCGATAGTTCTTTGAATCACCTTGAAGCCCTTCCTTCCTTAAGTTGCTCCTTGTTGGGTGCTCGGCCCCAAGAAAAGTAACTAGAAGGCATGTGGCAGAGGCAAGACTTGTGCTGTCACCTTTCAGTTTAATGCCAAAGTACTTTCTACAAGAAACAGCTTTCCCAGTCCACAGACATAAACTAAACCACTAAACTAGAATGAATTAACTATATCTTCATTGGTTCACTTATTTTACTGTAGAAAAGAATTGAGATAAACCTAATTGCCCAATAGATGATTAGGTAATAAAAATTTGGAGTGGTGTGTGTGTGTGTGTGTGTGTGTGTGTGTGTGTGTGTGTATAAATGTTATGTACCTATAAAGGAAAATTAAGTTAAAATTTTGGCAGTAAAATGGATGGACTTAAAATGTATAATATTATCAAGAGAAGTCACATAATCGCAGAAAGGAAAAAAATTCTCTTATATATGGACTCTAATAAATAATATAGGAGTATGTGTAAATGAATGAATGTACATGTAGATATAGTACAAAATGAAGAAAAGAAAACAAGAAGCCTAAGTGAGAAAGAACTGGATGCAGGTAATGGACACAATTTAAGAAGTGATATAAGGTTTTCTAGTTCTAACTCTCACGGATTTCTTTGTTTTTGTGGTAGATAAGTGGTTAAAATATATTTAACACAAAATGTGTAAATTTTAATGTAGAATAAGCTTCCATTGCAAATGCCTATTCTAACTGCATATATGTTTGTTGATTTGCATAGACTTTGGGTCTGGTTAATTTTGATGCATGTTTTATTTAAGTGTCTTTACAGAATAAAGTTTATATACTTTTTAAAACGAGTATGGATTTGGAATAGACTTTAAATTACTCCATGGAGGATATAAACCACCACTACTTCTGCTGTCAAATCCTTTATGAGAAAAACTCAAGAGAAGTCTCAGGGAGGGTAGAGCCCCATGGGGAGGATAGAGCCCCACACTGAATGTGAATGGGAATATGGTATCTACCAGTGAAGACCCCTGCTCAGTCTCCACTGCTCACTCTTCCTCGGGTGAACTTTCTCTTTCCATCTCCTTTCAGTCCAGCCTCTTCCATTACTTTCAGAAGCCCCCTCTCTGGGCACTACTCCTGCAGACCTGTTTCATCTTTGCCTTCATAAGGTTTAGGTGATGAAATTTCCATTGTTTTCCATCATTTTGGTCTTTAACGCATTTCCTCGAATAATCATTTAGATGCTATAGACATAGCAGATAGCCATCATTTCCCAAAGGAGTTGATCTTCACAGAGCCAGAATGAACTGAGCTCCCAGAAAACCAACACTGTTAGTGACAATTCCAGGTGGACACTTTGACAGCATCTTTTGAAAGTAGGCACACAAAAAACCACCCCTTATACTGTTTTCATAGCAGGCGTCTAGACAGGACAAGCAAAACACTTTACAGAAGTCCGGGAATCAAGGGAGGAAGGGAGCTGTGGTGTAGTAGTCAAAATCCTGTGGCAGCCAAAGAAAACTAGAGTGAATCCTGGATACCCAGTGGCAGGTAAGACTCAAATGTTCAGTACAAGCAGCCTGCTTGCCTTCTTGGATAGTGCCAGACTATACATGCTGTTGGGGAGGTCAAGCACTGCACTCATGGAGAGAGCTGGGCGTCCTTTGCAAGCATGACCAAAATCAAGCATTCTGCTACAGCGTTCTCAGATGAACATAGAGTCATAGTTGTAGGACTTTCCCTACCTCACATAGTGACATTCAGTGGCTCAAGGGATAGACATAAGCATGAGGCATAAGAACTCAGTCAACGTATAAATACCTCAGGTTAATATGCATTATGTAATTTATTTGTGTGTGCTGTGTGTTTATATGTGAACATGTGTTGGGGTACTCATGAACCTGTGTGCATGTGGAGGTCAGAGGTCAACACCACTGGGTGTCTTCCTTGACCGCTCTTCACTGTGTTTTTACTTTTTTTTTTTTTTTTTTTTTTTTTTTTTGAGACAGTTTCTCTCACTGAACCTGCAGTTCATAGATTTGGATAGACTGCTGGCCAGTGAGCCCTTAAATCCTCCTGTGCCCGTTGTCCCAGCAGTGGGATTGTAGACGTACACTTCTTCACCCAGGATTTTATGTGAGCACTGGCTGGGGCAAACTTGGTCTTTGCTCTTGTACAGCAAACACTCTGCAGACTAAGCTTGTTCCAGCACCACTTGGCCAGTTATTAAACAGGTTTCATACTGCAAGGTAAGCAGAAGTCAGTGTTTTCTGAGAACTCATACTTCTCCTTTTCTCCACTCTCTGACACTTAGTTTTTCTTACAATCTTATCTATGCCATTTGCATGTATATTGTGTGGTTCAGTAAATCAAAGGCAATCTCTAAGTTATTTTATAGCTACTGCCCTCTTGACGCCCCTCAAGTGTTAATTTTCAGCCAACTTATTCAGATCTTGTCTGCTGGACCTGTGACCTGAGGACCCAAAATAATGGGGCAGACTACAGTCTAATGCTGTAGACTACCTTACTTCAGTTTCAGTGTACTTCTATACACAAATGTAACAAAGAAAGCAATGATCCAAGGAAGGTTGTCTGAGTTCAGAAAAACATGCAAATAAATGTCATTAATGCACATACTAAATATTAACAGAGCAGCCCTTTCCCAGAGCTTTCTTAGGACAGACCAATTTAAACACAATTGCCTGGGCACATACTACAAACTATCTTGGAAGGGACAAAAGCAAAGCAGAAGACCATATCCAGATTCAGGGCACATTGAAGACAGCACTCAGCATATCATTTTATCAGATTGGGTTTTATAGCTATGTTCCAACATCTAACAAGAATAAACATGTCTTATAAATTGAATGTAAATGTTTGTCATAGAAAGCATGAAATCACATCCAAGAACAATCCTCTGCCCTGGAGCCTGTCTCACAGTTCCCCCAATGCGTTGTCCACGGTGAGTCATTCTGTCCACACTCAAGGACACCTATTCCAAAAGACTCATTAAAAATGGAGTGAAAATCAACTTGACTGCTGGAGAAATCTGACAAGAGGGTGATACAGGCTCATAACATCCCTGGTAATAAATTCATGGTAGTAGTAGCCACGCTCACTGTCACACAGACATGATAGTCTTCCTTCACCAAAGCTGAACCCCACCCTAGCCATGAGACACTAGGAACTGATGGATAGTCTACAAATACCTGAGCTCTGCATCTTAAATAAATGAGATTATCAAGCCGCAGGGCATCCTGAGTTACTGTAATGGGTAGAGCATAAAGACATGTGACAGACATGTGAGGTGGTATGAGAGAAGGAGTTGACTGATTAGGTAGAAATGAGCTATCTGAGTAACGTGTGGCCTGTAGTTGGTCATCACTGTCAGTGTGGCTTTTCCGTTGTGACCAGTTTGTCACACTACTAGAAGGTGTTGGCAGGCCTGACTGGAAGCTGACTCTATAAGGACTCTCCATGTTATATTTGCTGACTTTTGAGGGATCAAGTCCTGTAGTAAAATAAAGAGTCCACTTACAGGGAGCAGTTATCATACCTTCTCCCACAAAGTCCGTGGAGCCCACCTTTAATCTAGCTACTGTTTGTAGGATCTGACTAAACACATAGACTTTTTTTTGTTCCTCTGCTGGTGTGTGTGTGTATGTATGTTTTATGTTAATCATGTCTCAGGTTTGAGTTGTACAGTCACTGTTCTAAGTTAGAAAGAGTCATCATGGTAATGGTCATATGCCCAAGAAGAGAAATTTGTATCTATTCCAGTATTTTTTACTGCTACTCCAACAGGCCTAGTCATGACTCTTTTCTGGAAAAATGAAGGCAAGGAAGCAGTGGTGGAAAGCAGAATTTATACTCCCAAAGCTGAAGCTATAAACACAGACAACCAACTTTCGCTCTCACAAGATAGAAAAAATAAATACATAAAATCCCACCTCCACCACCACCTACACTGCTCGAGGAGAGTGATCCTTGAAATTTGTTGAAAGGTTTGAGGTGCTAGGATGCTAGAGTCTACTACTCTTGCCTAAAGAAAACAAGAACAGGAAAATTCTAGTTTGTTTTCCCAGAGCAGCGTGTGCAAAAAACGTGTAGCCTGGTCCTTAGATATTCTCTTCAGTTGTAAAAGAACTACAGAAGGGAAGACCTTCCTTATTCATGAGACATCGAGGGCAGATAAAGCCACTGTTGGCTGAACTTTAATTATCTTTACTGAAAAGCCAGAGCTCGGTGCCTTCATTGATCTTAGTTAGAGCCAGGATCTCGTCTTTCTCTTTAATGCCACCAAACCCAGAAACTACTCTGGGAACAGCCATTTAACAAGAGAAGAAACAGGATTTTGTTTAGAAAAAAATCAAAAGTAATTCCCCAATGGTTCCCACAGCTCTTTTGGAGAAGCCTGGGCAGCCACAATAAGTTTATCGCACTGTTGATGGAGACAACAACAGAAACCACCCAAAGATCTGTGGGAATCGGGCCCCACAGAGCAGGAGAGATGGGGGCTTTCTGGGAGAAATTCCCAGGCAGCTTGTGTAAGCACAGCTCTAAATGAGACTAGTGGGAATTTCCAAAGGAGACGGCACTTTGTGGGGCGGGGGGCAAGGGAGGGCAGAGGAATGGGAAATCTGTTGCTTTTGGAGTGAAGCTGGTAATGTTTCTTTTGAGCTCAAGGACCCTCCAGTTGAAGCGGCTTCTCAGAGTTAAAATGATTAATTCCCGCAAGGAAACGAAGCAGCGCCTTCTCGTTGAGCTTTGTATTGGGATTCTTATGAATTTGCGTAAAATATTATGTGGGCTTAGTGTAGCCAGCCAGGAATTGAGCTGCAGGAGCCAAGCTGAGGGTGGGAGCTCAGCCAACAGGAGGAGGGGGAGATGCAGAGGCAGAGCCTGCTGCCAAGCCGAGGCAGAGGCTAGCTGGAGCTACAGTAGCACGGGAGAGCGCCACTCATCTGAGGGTGCTACTGAGAGTACTATTGCTATTGTTTAGGAAATGGGTTTCCCGCTGCCTCTTTCCACCAAATGAAGTGCTTACTGCTTTTTTGAGTATAGTGGAACATATGCTGTCTGAAGATGGCAATGAGGTCTGTTTGCCTTTTAGATTCAGTTTGGCTCAGCAAGACTGCATAAAGCTCCATGGAGTGAGAGATAGAGAAGTGGGAAGGAGGATGCTGTTCCAGCTGCCAAATGTCCAGAAGACAGAAGGTGGAGGAAGAAGGGAAAGAGAACAGGGAGACGGTAAATGCTTAGATGATAAGTAGATGATAGATAGTGGACAAATGCAATAGATTGATGATAGTAGGCAGAGTGATGATAAATAGCTATGTGATATATAAATGATAATATGTGGGCAAATAGATAATTGATTCATAAATCATAGGCAGAGAATATTAGATACATAATATTAAGGTCAATGATAGCAGACAGATGATAGCTAGATATATAATAGATAAATAACAAGGTAGGCAGATAGATGATAGATAATCATAGACCAATAATAAATACATGATAGGCAATGGGCAAATAGATAGTAGACTGATAAATGATAGGTAGGCAGATAGGTTGTAGATATATATAAATCATAGTGTGTAGGTAGGGAGATAAGTAGATGATAGTCCATACTAGCTGTGTTAGGATTTCATGTATATAAATGATAGTGTGTAGGTAAGAAGGTAGGTGGATGATAGTCCATACCACTGTGTTAGTGTTTCATGTTAGCCTCACTGATTTTGTCCAGAGAGTATGCATGTTTCTACTTCAAATTATTATGTCCTTGTCTTCTTCAGGCAGCTTCCTCATGGATACCACCAGCAGCCTCCATCTCACTGTTTGTAATTGAGTTTCTCAGCCATAGTCTATTGGGCTAAAACACAGGGGAGTCAAAAATTGGTGGCAGGGATCGCAGTCTGGTTTCGTATGCAAGAAACCTGCCGGTGAGGCCTGACTGGTCAGAATGCAATGTGCATCCACCATGGTGCTGCGGTCCTTTGTGGGAAGCAGAGGCTTGGAGGTGCAGGTGAGTCCTCTCCAGCAGCACCAAAGCCTTCCATCTTCCCCTCCTGCCCTCCACTGGGAAGCCAGAACTGAGAACGCCCAGCGATCTGTCAACAGCAGCTTCTGCAAGGCTGTTGAAGGGGCACCTCCCCCAGACTGAGCCAGTAGGAGCTGCCCTGCTGTCTCCACAGGGATTTTTCCTGGCTCATCCTCCAAACCCTATGCACAACATACACAGTGTACCAGTACAAGAAGTGAACCCCGGCTCTGAGGCCATCAGTCCAGAGTGGCTCCTGACTGGCGCCCCCACCCCCCCCACCCCCCCACACACATTGAAGAGTTCCACACTTTCAACAAGGACAGGAGCTGCTGAGGGTGACATTCTCCTCACCTCCAGCTGGGTGAAATCCACGCTCTTCTCATAAACACAAACTAAGAGATTCTTGTTTTCTGGAAAGAGACAGGGTGAAGTCTGGACTCTTGCCTTAAGCCATCATGGAGGGAGTTCCCCCTCTTGGAAAAGAACATCCTGCCAGCAAGGGTTGGCATCACAAGTACTAGAAATGGATGTTTCCAACAAAGTCTCTGCCTGGGACATTTTTTCCTCATCTGGTCCTGCTTCAAGAAAGCCAGCTTTTGGTTTGCAAGCATCCAGGAGGATAAGTTTTCCTGGTACTTCTGGTGATGCAGAGATGAGAGACCTGTGAGCTTCCTATGAAACATATCCCTGCCCACAACAGCCCTGAGTAATTACGGGGACATGGAGGAAGGCAGGGTGAGAGGAAGACAGGACAGGTTACATAATACAGCCACTTAGTCACAACTGGACACTTGCTCACTTCTCATTCATTCTCATGACAACTCATGAGATAAAAATAGTATTTACTTAATTGTTTATGTGTGTACACATGTGTATGCATATGTGTGTATGTGTCTGTCTCTGTATATGAATGTCTGCATGCTTATCTCTGTATGCCTGTCTATGCGTATGAATGTGTGCCTGTCTTTGTGTATGCATATGTGTGTGTGTGTCTGTCTCTGTGTTTAAATGTGTGCATGCCTGTCTGTGTATGCATGTGTGTGTGTGCCTGTCTTTGTGTGTGCATCTGTGTGTGTCTGAATATATGTATGCCTGTCTCTGCGTGAGCTTGTCTCTGTGTGTGCTTACCTTTCTCTGTGCCTGTCTTAGTCAATGTACTATCGCTGTGAAGAACTACCACAACCATGGCAACTCTTACAAAAAGAAATCATTTTATTGGGGCTTGCTTATAGTTTAGAGGTTTAGTTCACCGTGACCACAGTAGGATGCATGGAGGCATGCAGGCAGAAATGGAGCTGAGCTGAAAGCTCTACATCTGGATCTGTAGGCAACAGGAAAAGAGAGACCCCGGGCCTAGCCTGAGCTTTTGAAACCTCAAAACCCACCCCAATGGCACATTTTCCCAATCAAGCCATATCTACTCCAACAAGGCCATATATCTTAATCTTTTCAAATAATGCCATTTCTTATGAGCTTATTGGGACCATTTTCATTCAAGCCATAATGAATGTCTCTGTGTTTACATGTGTGTGTGCCTATCCTTGTGTGTGCATTTGTATATGCTTGTCTCTCTGTGTGTGCATGTGTGTGCTTACCTATGTGTGTACATCTGTGTGTGTCTATGTGTGCCTATCTGTGTGTGTGCATGTGTGTGCATGCCCAACTGTGTGTATATACATGTGTGTATGTCTATGTGTGCCTTTCTGTGTGTGTGTGTGTGTGTGTGTGTGTGTGTGCAAGTGTGTGTGTGTCTGTATATTGAGGCCAGAGAACAACATTGGGTTATATATTCAGGAAGAACATCCACCTTTATGTTTGCATAATTGTAGTTCTGCCTTTGATCACATTGTGTCTATCAATGTCCAAGGGCTCTATCTTCCAACAATGCTGGGTTCTGGGCAAATAATTGGTTAAATGGGTGAATAGAGAGCTTTGTCCTTTGATCAGAAAAAGCCCTAAAGAAGGCAGAACCCTAGTAGATACATGAGGTCAGGCTTTTACATCTTGAGAAATGAGTGCAGAGCAAGACTAAGCTCAGGATACAAGGTGTGGGCTGTGAATAGTTATGTTAGTAAGTTACTATTCTCACTATTCTGACTGAATACGTGACAAAAAGCAGTGTAAGGTAAGAAGCTCCTGGCTTGGGGTACATCTACCATGGCAAGAGGTGGCTCACAGCCCCAGTGGAAGGAACTTGTTCACATCTGAGGGGGCAGGAAGTAGAAGAGAGGAGTGCAGGTGCTTAGCTTGCTTCCTCCTTAACCTCTTTGCATCCAGCGTGATGCCCCAGGTCCTGAATAATGCCCATATTCAAGGTAGGTCTTAATCTTTAGTTAAACATCTTTGAAAAATCCCTTGCAGACACACCTAAAAGTGCATCTCATTGATGCCCAAGGAGTACCTTAATGTGATCTAATTGACAAGCAAGTAAACCATGACATAATCTCTGCACAGGAAGATAAGATGCTGGATGTTTCTTACTTACATTAATGTAATTGAGAAGAATGTAGTGTAGTTCAAACTGTTAGAACTACACTAACAGCCGTCTTTTTCTGACACCTTCACCCTTTACACAGGAATTACCCCCAAAAGGCAAATGTTGTCCTCTTGTAGAGTCTACTGATGAAGACCTGGCTCCACACTAAGGCTTTGTCAGTGATGCAGGAAATACAAGCAAGAAATGTGGTCCATCATTGTGAGACCGTCTTTACCATAGCACTTGGAAAGAGTAAGGCTGCCTGGCTACGCTGCCTGAATTTGTGTCTCCTCTGCCAGCTGTGGAGCCTGGGCCCATGTGTGGATGTTAGATCTGAAGTATACACAGAGCCATGTGTAGAAGGCTTGGTTCTAATATCGTAGAGCTACAGAGAACTGGGGTAACACTAGGGAGGTGAGGCTTAGAGGGAGGAAGTTAGGTTTTGGGAGGCACACCCTCGGAGAGGATATGGAAACATGGCCTCCGTCTATATTGGAGCTAACATGCACCAATAAAGTAAGAAGCTTTGCTCTACACTCTCTGCCATGTTGCTCTGGCTTGCTGTGGCCCAAATGCAATGGAGCTAGCTGGTCACCAAGATCTCTGAAACCAAGATCCAAATCAAACACTTTCTCCTTTAAGCTGAGAGCACACGGTGTTGATTGACAGTAACGGGAAGCTCTCTGGTAATTCTCGTATTCACTTTACTGGTCCCACTTTTCTCATGGTAATTAACATGAACATAAGATGAGATTGTATGCTTTACAGTCTCAGGGTATATTTTGCATGTGCTTAATAAATAAAACGCAGAAGTCTAAATGGCCCTATCCATGCAGGAAGGGCCGCTGTTTACATTTGTCTCCTGTGTGGCTGGAATTCTCACTGCAGAGACTTTAAAGTCTAAGACGAAACAAAACCCTAGGAAAAATTCCCACAGTGCCTCTCTAAAATGGACACATTATACAAACAAAATAAAGGGAGAAAGCACTGGATTATTAAATCCTGGGCTCAGCAGAAAAAAAATAGTTAATTAATTAAAAACCTCCAGTTACATCTCTTCACTCTGTCATTGTAGAATGAAGAAAGCAGGGTTCATGGGGGAAAAACTCTCAAAACTTAGAGTGAACACAAGGTGACTATGGTGACTATTTCTGCCCCTAATCCCTTGCCAAGATCACAGAACACTGAGGGTTTTTTTTGAAAGTCTTCAGAGAAAACTAAGACAGGGGCTTAAACTTATTTATTTCACTGCTACAACAGGATACCAAACAAAAACAACTTAAGGGAGGAGGGGGTGACTGGTTTATTTAGGACTTTAAGTTTAGAGGGTAGAGTCTGTCTGTCGTGGCAGAGACATGAGGGAAGCAGGAACCTGAGGCAGCTGGTCACACTGCATCTGCAGTCAGGAAGCAGAAAGACAGATACTGATGCTAAATTCCTTTCTCCCTTTTATTTAGTCCAAGACTCCAGCCAGTAGCATGGTACCACCCTCTTTTAGTGTGGATCTCCTATCTCAATTAACTTCACCCAGATGGTCCTTCACGTGCACACATAGAAGCTTGTCTCCTAGGTGACGATTCTACTTCCTATGACCTTGACAAGATCAGCCGTCTCAGCCAGTGAAAGAGAAGTGAAGAACACTGGGGTCATTGGTGTCTGAGACACAGCAAATTGTTTAAGGTGGGGATATCTCAGGCAACGATGAGAAAGATGGGAAGGGCAAGAGGACAACATTTGACTTTTGGGGATAATTCCTGTGTAAGGGGCGAAGGTGTCAGAAAAAGATGACCCTACATTTCTTGGAGGCTGGTTGAAAGGATAAGAAAAGGCAGAAGTGGGAATTGAGGAAGGAGTTGAAAAGGCTTTCCTAGGGGTATTTCTAGATCATGTAATCTGGAACTTAAGAGGAAAGAAGGGGACACTCAAACCCACTAAGTGTTCTGACAAACACTCAAAGAAACTGGAACTCAGAGGGATGGGTTTGTTCTTTTCTGTTTTTGTTTTTTTGGGTTTTTTTGTTTTGTTTTTTGTTTTTTTAGGGATTTTTGTTTGTTTGTGATTTTCTTAGATACTGAGTTTGAATAATGGAAAAAAATGTCTCAAGTCATGTGTTACTTTCCCCGGAACCCTGAAGGTTTTCCAAGTTCGAGTTTTCAGTGTAAATCGTGATCCTGAGATTCTAGAAGCACAACTCTTGAGTAGTGGCTTAGGGCCCTGATCAGCTTTGGCTTGGTGCTTACAGTGTTTCTGAAATATGTAAGCAACATGTTTTTATTGGTAAATTGGATTTTAATTTATGTTTATACTTTGCAGCTGATGCACTATGAGACTAGTAGTTTTCATAATTGGAGAGATTCAGGACACCAGATCTTCTGCTATATAATTTTTTTATGTAGACCTAAATGCCGTTAGACAAAACAAGAACCCAATTTAGCTACCCACCAGCCACAAAAGCATCTGGGCCACATAACATTTTTCTCTAGGGCCCGGATGACTGTTGCTTGGACTTGTTTGTTTGATCTGGAAAACACAACTTAGAAGCAGCATCTGGATTTCAGAGGTTCCTATATTTGCCCCGGAGTTTTCCTCCAGTAGGTGGTGTCCAAGTGACTCATCTTCAAGGACAGACGGTTGAGTCTCTTGGCAGAGACTAAAACTCGAGACTCTCTGGTTGCTCTCTGTGACCACCAAATCCCACAATCTGGGGCTGTGGGGCAGGGGACCTGGGTGAGGTTTTTCCAAAGCCACTAAGTTATTGGGAGGAGCACAGATCCTGTAGCCAGACGGCCAAATATGGAGTACTCCATCCTGATTGGGGATTGAGGTTTACAGTTCATTAGCCTTATTTAAGGATTTCCCTATAAGAACTGAGGCCAGGAGGAGACCAAGGAGAGAGGGGTTTCTTTTACTTGTTTAAAACTGTGCCTGAGAACAAGAGAATGTGTCTTTTCCCAAGAGTCCCCACAGCTGGAGGCAGCTTTCTGAGGTCTCACAGACAAATCTAACAGTTATAGCTTTACTCACTTCAGGTCTGAGTAGCTTGGAACAAGTGAAAAAATAGGCACCAAGAGGCTCTTCCTGAGCTCCAGAAACAGATGAATAAAGGACAGACCAGCATAATGCCAACTTGACCAGTAGCTCTGAGAAGCACAACAACTATGGTGTTTGTTAGGGGTTTACTGCTATGAAGAACACCATGACCAAGACAACTCTTATAAGGATGACATTTAATTGGGGGCTGGCTTATAGGTTCAGAGGTTCAGCCCATTATCATCAAGGTGGGAGCAACACAATATCTAGGCAGGCATGGCTCAGGAAGCAGATCACCTGCCCTACCCACAGAAACTGCCATTGTGAATGTTAGCAATGTGGAATCATATTCCAAGGCTAATATATTGTGTCAATACATAGTCCCCAGTGCAGCTGAAAAAGATAGAGCTAGCCACATGACAGGCCATATAGGTTAGATAGTTGGGATAAGTTTAGAGTAGCTGGGAGACTTCCCAAGCAAAAGGCCGTAGCTTTAAACTTTATTGGTCAGCTCGCTGTGGTTTATACTATTGGCCAGTCTAAGAAATCACACTAAGCCCCCATCTCTCTAGCTTCCTTTCTGTGTCTTTGTGTTGGGTATTCATTCTTGTGAGTTCATGTGTGTAGGTGCACAGAACAAGGATATGAAGGACAGAGATCACTCTCCTGTTCTGTGTCTTTCCTCAGATACTGTTCACCTCATCTTTTGATGAGGTCTCCTGCTGGGATCTAGGACTCCCCCAGTTAAGTAAGGCTGGATGACTAGTGAGCTACAGGAATCTCTCTCTCTCTCTCTCTCTCTCTCTCTCTCTCTCTCTCTCTCTCTCTCTCTCTCTCTCTCTCCCCCTGTTAATGGAATTACAAACGCCTGGACTTTTCACATGGGTTCTGGAGACTGAAGGCTGGTTTTTTGAGTTTTATGACAAACACTCTGACTGAGCTGTCTTTCCACTGCTCTTCATTCTTACTTTTTTAAAAAAGAAGGCAAATACAAGGAGAAAGGCTCCAGTCATTTTGTGCTTTGTGAATTCAGTTTCTATTTCTGCTTGAAGAATGTTGTAGATCTATTAACAATGAGAATAGTGCTGCATACTCAAAATGAATACAAGAGAGCAAGGTATGGTGGCTCCTGCCTGGAATCCCAGCACTGGAAGGCTTAGGCAGGACAACTGACTCAAGTTCAAAGCCATCCTGAACTACATAGGGGATGGAGAGGACGGAAGAAGAGGTAGAGGAAAGAGAATTATCAGAAGGCACTGTCTACAGAACGAATGCCTGTGCATCCTAGTTTAGGCCAGTTCCTCATTTTGTAACAAAGTCTTTTTGTTTTGTTTTGTTTTGTTTTGTTTTGTTTTGTTTTGTTTTGTTTTGTTGTTTTTTGAGACAGGGTTTCTCTGCGTAGCCCTGGCTGTCCTGGAACTCACTCTGTAGACCAGGCTGGCCTCAAACTCAGAAATCCACCTGCCTCTGCCTCCCAAGTGCTGGGATTAAAGGCATGCGCCACCACCACCCGGCTTTGTAACAAAGTCTTATTGTTAACGCCTGCTGTATTAGGAAACCATGAAGAGTTGAGAGGCAGTGGCCTTAGTGCTGGCATTCTCAGCTCTTAGAAGAGTGCTCACGACTAGCCTCATAAACACAAAGACCTCGGGGGCCCATGCAAAACAACCGGGCACCAAGGAAAGCATCTGACAGCTGTGTTCAAGCCATTTGGCCATGATATCACCCAAAAAGGAAGAGCAGGAGTGCTGGGGAGGTAGCTCAGTGGGCAAAATGCTTGCTCCAAAAGCACGAAGAATTCAGTTCAGATGCCAGCATCCACATGAGGAAGCTTGGCATGCCAGCCCATGTCCGTAATGACAGTGCTGGGAGTCAGTGACATGTGGATCTTAAGAACCTTATATCCAGTCAGACAACACAACACTGTGTGTGAATGTGTGTGTTTGTGTGTGTGTGTCTATATGTGATTTATGTATCTGTAAGGAATAACCGATTAAATTATTAATTTCATTTTGCATCTGATTTAAATATTTTAATTATTATTCATTTAAGAATATCTCCAGTTGCACCCACTTTCCAGTAAATGACATAATTTTAATCTTCCTTATGAAATAATAAAACTCCAATGGGTATGTATACCACATTTTCTTTCTTTATTTCATCTGTTGGCCAACACTTGGACTGTCAACAGTTGTTCACACGTCTCTGCACAATGTTTTCTTCGAGTCCCATAGAATCTGAGTGTTTTAGTTTCTAAAAGAAACATCTCTCTCTGCTGATGTCCATAATGATTGGTCCCAATATTAGATAGTTTCAAAGACCTTGATATTAAATAATGAAAAAAAACCCAGCAAAATAGCAGGACAGCCATGATGCCTTGATACTTTATTGACATCAACCAAGTGTCTGAAATGTTTGAGCCTTTGAGGATATGATCTGCAAGTCCACGTCAGGGTTGTGCAATGCTTCTGAAATTCTTTGTAAACAAAACCTCTAAAACCTACTTTTCTTGTCTCAGATCTGGTTGGAGACCCTTAGTGAAAACCCAACAAAGGAACAACGGGAAACCTCAGCTCTCAGAGTTTTCTAAGTGTAGCTAGACATGAAAGCTTCACTGGGAGATGTACAGTAATTTCTTTTTTTTACAAAAGTGGAGAAATAAACTTGGAGACCTCAAAGGGTAGAGACGACTTAGCTTTAAAAACACCATAATTGAGATTTGTGATATTTTACCTTGTCATGAGACTCTTTTGATGCAGCTCCCATTCTTAATTGGATAGATTTATATTCTGAACAGGACGTAATGAAGTTGAAAGGTCCCAAAACTCTGTAGCATATAAATTTAGCAAATGTTCAAATGAACCATAACAACTTGTTTGATTAATTTTCCCTTGTAAAAATATTTTTTCAAAAAAAAATGTACTCTGCATGGATGTACAAAGACAGAACCTGTGAAAATATTTAGTCTGAAATATTTATACATTTTGTTATTTAAAAAATACTAAAATGTATTCCAGAAACTTACTATGAAGTTGGCCTGAGGAAAGAATACTCCCTCGGTTAAGAATATTTTAAACTACAAAGAAAGACCAGTGTTAAGTGTCAATGATTCCAAACTTAGAAAGAGAATTCAAATTTGAAGGCAATTATATTTTTAAAAATTAACAAGACACTAATAGAAAACAAATTCTTTAATATAGTAACATTTGTAGTAAAGACAGCCAAGATACTAATTAAATGACATGGACATTACCAAAAATAAAATTTAAAAACTGAAAAGCTGGCTCATCAGTTAAGAGCACTGGCTGCTCCTGCAGGAGACCTGGGCTTGGTCTCAGCTCTCACATGGCAACCCACAACCATCTCTACCTCTAGTTCCAGGACATCCTACCTCCTTTTCTGGCCTCCATAGGCTCTGTGGCACATGTTTCACACCTACATACACAAGCAAAACACTCATATACATAGAATAAAACTAAGCAAATTGCTGAAAATGTGTGTTCATGATAAAGTGCTTACCTAGCATGCACAAAGCCCTGGGTACAACCCCCAATGCCACACACAAAAAAAATTAAATAAATAAATAAATATTTAAGGTGACTTCTATATACTCATACTCTATAAATAAACAATTATTATGTGTGTTAAGGAAAACGTGACATGCTATTTGTATTTTACGGGATTTTTTTTCTAGAAAGTAGACTTTCAATAAAACCATTTTACAAGCACCGCAAGATAATAAAATCAATTCTAGGTCAATAATAAACATTCCGAAAGTTATATTATTCAACTATCTGTAGTACCCCTCTTACTCACACAACCATCCAGTGGGGATTGTTAATTATATGGTCACTAAAGTTAGAAACAATGTTTAAAAAAAAAAAACCTTGAAATTTACATGAAAAACATGGGGGTGGGGGAATCCACATACCTAAAACATAGTTACCAAAGATGAAGAGGTAGCTACTAAGTATCTTCAGACCAAGAAAGGCTACCACTGAATGTTAGCAAATATCCAGGAAGAAACAGTACCACTTGTAAAGTACAGAAAATACAGAAAGCTCCCCGTCTATAATTTATGAGGCCAGGATAACCAGGAATACAGAACTTGACAAAGATGTGGAGCAGAAAACTTATGGGTTGACTTGACTCCAGCACAAAGAAGCAGAAGGAGAAGCACTGAACTGAGCTGAGATTAGTCAGCCTGAGCCATTCCATTTATGCCAGGAAGGAAAAACCGATTTAGCTGAAAAAAATCAATCATTGCAGTTCATCACCATAAAATAACGTTGGAGAAATGATACTTACCTAAACATTTGTTCAAAAATATTTGAAAAAAGCCAATTACACTAATGAAATTTGTAATTCCTAGCTAACCTGGAATATAAGTAAACGTGCTTAATCTTATTGGAGGTGCCAGAGTCATTTGCAACAATATTGAGGATTGCCATCCTTAATGGAAATGAATCCGAAAAGCTTACTCCTTGAGATCAGAAAGTCCTGGAATGCGCAATAGTAGACAAGAAAATTTAGAACTGGAAACAACCTTGTTGCCTTATTATTCACAATTGATACGATTACATGCAAAGGTGCAGTAATAATCCACTTCACTAAAATTGCTGGGAAAGATCAATAGAAGAACAAAATCAATTGTGTTGAAGATAACTACAGCAAATGAAAATGAAAATTAAATGGGGTGGGGGTGGGGTATGTGTTTTGCATACACACGGGTAAGTGTGCATGCACATGAAGGAGCAAGAAAAGGGTGCCACTCTCTCATATTCTAGGTTATTCCTCTGAGATAGGGACTGTCACTTAACCTGAAGCTAAGCTGGTGGCCAGGAAGCCCCAGCAATCCTCCTGTCAGCCCTGAACAGCAATGAAATTAAAGGTACCTATGGCCATCTTTACAGAAGCAGGGGCTGGGGAGAGGAGGGTTTGGATAGGGTATTTGAGGAGGAAAAACCCTGGGGGATAACAGTTGAAACGTAATAAATAAAGTAGCCAATAAAAAAATTTTAAAAAGAAAATAGTGTTGAAATGAGCATTTGAACATCAGTGGGCAGATTGTAAGTTTTAATGTAATACTCTTATGGACCTGAAGATTCAAGCTTAACTTTTATGGTTGGTAGTGGGGACACTGTACTAAGCAGTGCTTTTTAAGGTACACCAATGTCTCACAATAGATAAAACAAATAAAAGTGCTGAATTTGGTACTTCTGTTTTGGGAAAATTAAAGAGTTGATCAAACAGAATAGGATGTTCAAAGTAAACACTGAGAAATTCTTTTGAAAACAAGGCCACTATTTAGAATATTCTTTATTTATTTGCTATAGGATAGTGTGATTTGATTAAACATTCCAAGTCTTGCCTACTTTAGTATGAATAATCGATTCTGCCATTTATATAATCACTGTAATTAAGAGCAGCACTATTATGGAGTTTAGACCAGCTCACACATTGGTCTTGGCTTGGGTGACATATACTATCATCTTGGGCTTTCTTTGAGCTTAGTGCTTTATGTCAAACCCGTTGCCTTCTAAAGCGCTGTTCACCTCTGGTACTAAAGGGATGGGTGACAATTAGGATTTGGGAAGTATAACCAATTCTCCAAAATTATTTCACCAATTTATTCTCCCATGGCTATGCAATAACTTGTGCAATTACCCTTACAATATTCTAGTCAGCCTGGTCTATAGATAGGGCTTATAACACAACTCTGCATTGAATGCCTATGGTGAATAGATATATCAGACTCTGTTTCCAGTACTCAAAATGTAATGGATACAATATAAATGTTGATGAGTATTTGTCTCTATATAAATATAACCACTTTATATATAAGAAGATGCTCTCTCCCATTTATTACACTGCAAAGTGACAGTAACTCAGACAGTGTGCTGCTTCAAGAATCAACAGATAGACCAGTGGTAATGGGCATCTCAGTATGTGTGCTCTAGACTTACAGGTGGTAATGTGCCTTCCCAGGCTGGGGGAGGGGGTGGATCATCATTCCTTTAAGATGTGCTTGAAGCCAGGTACCCATGAAACAGCCCTCCCTCAATCCACACCAAAGTGGCCATTGCCCTGAAATGAAGATAAAGGAAAATGAACATTCTGAGTTGTTGTATTAAAGAGCCTGCCCTCTATACAAGGAAGGAAGGAAGGGAAGAGTGTAGGAAACCTTATCATCAAAGGGAGTTGCTAGTAAATTGAACCACATTAAAAGCACATATACTGTTGCTCAACACTGTGAAGAGTGTGAGACAGACATGCCGTGGAGGGGACGGGTTTCCTACACTGTAGAGTGACAGAATGGTGAAATCCTATATACTTGTGAAAGTTTGTTAGTAAGAGATGGCCAGAATCCTATGTCATAGGATGGAACATTCAGCTGGCCAATGAACACTGAGAAATATTCAGCCACACCACTGTCTAGGAAATGCAAATACATATCACAGTGTAATAGCACTGCAGTGCACTGGTCAGGACCACCATGCCATGGTCAGCATCTCACTGCACTGTCAAAGATCACAGTGCACAGGCTGGGATCACAGTGTACTCACCAGGGCTACAGTACACTCACCAGGATCATACTGTACTGGCCATGACCGGAGATCATTGACAGAAGCTGCTGAGGTCATAGAGATGGGCAGTATCTACTACCACTGATAAATGGTCTCTCAAAAGCCAGCCGTGGCACAAAAAGGCAAACACTTGAGTCTCTGGAAAGACACTAGTCACCATGAATCATCAGAAAGCATGTACAAACTCCTGGCTCTGACATGTTCATCTCTGTGAAATCTGTCATTGTAAACAAAGGACAGCTATACACACCCCAGGAAGACGCTCACAAATACAATTTTATAGAAAGCCCAGACTATACACTAAAGCACATAGTATGAGTACAAGTGTGAGCAGGCATGTATACACACACAAACATACACATCAACACACGCATGTATCTGATAAGAGAATTTTTTTCAGTTGAGGCTCCTTCTTCCCAGACTAACTCTAGTCAGGATGATAGAAATTTAACCAGCACAGATGTTGTAGATAAAAGAGGACGTTTAGCTAGTGGGTCCTTCATGGAAATCACACTCGTGGTCTTTGTCACACTCCCTATGTATACACAATAACCCATCCATACCTTTCTGTCCTTGTTAGAGATGGGCTTGAATTAGTCTCTGGGTGCAAAGAAAAGCTTGAAGAATAACTAGCCAAGAACAGAGGTCAAAGAAATTTGAAGAAATAGAACCCACGACCAAGAAATTGGGCCATGCATATTGGGTTTTTTTTTTTTTCACTTTTGTTAGGGGAAAGTGAATGTACTGTTTGTTTCCTATGACAGGTATGGGGTGTGGGTTGCAGGGAATGAGTGATGTGTGTGTGTGTGTGTGTGTGTGTGTGTGTGTGTGTGTGTGTGTGGTGTGTGTGGTGTGTGTGTGGTGTGTGTGTGGTGTGTGTGATGTGTGTGGTGTGTGTGTAATGTGTGTGATGTGTGTGATGTGTGGTGTGTGTGTGTGTGTGTGTGTGTGTGTGCGTGTGGTGGGTGTGGTGTGGGTGTGGTGTGTGTGTGTGTGTGTGTGTGTGTGTGTGTGTGTGTGTTTCTATCTAGTGGGGAGTTTAAAGGAAAAAGGTATGACTTCAACCTTCAAAAAGAAAAGGAAAGAGGGCAGCTGACCCTCCCTTGCCATGGGTAACATTACTGTTGTCCACACAGAGTTGTGGAAACAAAAGGGCTCATTTTTGATTTCCTGAAACTCCTATAATCTCTAACTGTGGGGGATGCAAAAAGACAACTCTTTCATCCTATATTTTTTGTAGAAGAAATTTAATCATGCCACCAATTGCCCAAATTACATAATAACTTTTAATTAAAAATGATCTGCCTGATTATTTTGTTCATAGAGTTGTAGATGTCAGAGACCCAAATGAGTACTAGGTTTTTGGGTTTGTTTGTTTGTTTGGCACATGTAAGATTAAAACCTGGAGATTTTCAAGCAGTTTAAGACAATCAAAGTCCTAAAAAACCAGACATTTTCAGAACAAACAGATCAGTAGACAATTATTCATTTGACAAAAGTCTGTTTTCCTAAGGCCTCTATTATAGAATTTCTTTTTGAAGTAACAGAATTTTCTGGTATATTTATGACTCAAAAAAAATTTTTTTCCATACCAGGGATTCCGACCAAGTGAAATATCAGGTCGGGTCACACTGGGTTTGGAGAGTATTTTGATGTTCTGGTTTTATTCCATTTCAATTTCCTTAGAGAAATGTGTAATATCAGTTGCAGCTCAGCCTGACTCAACAAGGCCTTCTGAAGAGAGGGCAGCTGAGACCAGAGGGGACCTGTGGTCTGTTCACGGTGCCATTGGAAAGATAATTCAAGGCTTCAATTTCTTTCAGGCTTGAATCTGTTAACGGAATTCTTCCTGCTCATGGTTTGGTATTGGCAAACACTCTTGATTTACATGCAATTTTTTAGAAAAGATTTTTTTTTTGCAGAAAATGAGGTCAATCTGAAACCCACATGGATCCCTCTAAAAGTAGAAGCCAATAAAATTGCAAATTTTATCATGATATGAAGCACACAGTGTGCGGCACTTCGGTCCTTTCTCTAAAGTGATTAGCTCAGGCATCATGAGCAACGCTTCCATCTCCTGACTTCTGTTTTCTGCTAGTTTTTGCTAAAACATCCATAACACCTCTTCTTTGTTGAAAGAGACAAACCTGCACCCAATCTATTATTAAAGGCTTATTAGAATCTAAGTATATGAAAAACCTTCATTTCCTGGCCACTGTTCTGTCCCATGCTTCAGACTATCTGGCTCTTCCACGTTTCCTGTCCTTTAAAAGGTAATGAGCCATGTGGATGTCTGTGGTCCGAGCTGCCACTGGCTGTTGTGGAAAAGGTGGTTTCTTTTGCAATGGAATGGGAGACTGCAGATTCACCATTGAGAATGAAAGACACTGGAGGCTTCTGTTACAACACCCGCCTCCCCAAAAGGAAACAGTCTAAACAGGAAGCCATTGAGAGTTCTTAAAAGTGGTGATAAAGATGCTGAAGTAAAGATGGCTTCTGGCAAAGGCATAGGCAAAGCACTCAGTTCTCTTTAAGGGGCTGGCCACTAGGAATATGACCATGCTCCAGTGAGTATACGGGCAACACAAATTTGACTTGGTGACACAAGTGTGGGAGAGTGAACCTGGAAGAAGGGGAAGTGAGTTTAATCTGGGTACATTGTATAAAATTCTAAATAATCAATAAAAATATTATGTTGTAAAAAATATAATAAGGTAGGTATGGGCTTTGTCTCCCAGGGCTTTAATAGATCATGTACCAACCTTACCTTATATTCTAATTCCTGAATTAAACCCTTGTATTTTCCCTATTAATTATCACTAGCCATGCATTTCTCTTTCATGAAAAGAATCTTCTGAGATTTTGGACCAATATAGAAGTTTAGTATCATCCAGACATCCTTTGAGTGACTTATTGTACTAATCACTGATATCAATGGAAAAAAAAAATAATGTCAGATTCAGAATTGTCAAAGCCCCATCCCTGCTCCCTCAGCACAGGTCAGGACTCGACAATGTTTCCATTTGACTGGAAGAGAAGGCATCTTATTCCAGAGAGCATGGAATTGGGATCCTAGAGCTCTGCATCTGTGTCTCAGTCTTAGTCATGCTTGTCATGTGTCCTTGAGACATTTGCCTAGCCTGCTTCAAGCCCAAGCTTGTGTCTATGCCTTTAACATGGGGGAACCACAGCAGTGAAGATTTCTCATCATTACAGAAATGGTTTAGTGTACACATGAATACCCAGTAAGCCTTCAACTGCTGTGTTTATAACCTTCTTTTACTCTGTGAATAAAGTGCTGATTTGTGAGAATGTGTAGGCCTGACAGAGAGGAGGGCTATTGATGGGTAAACAGAAAGAGAGTGCCAACAGGATGTCTTTGCTACTGAAACATTAAGTTCCCAATGGGTCTTCAGACCCCATTTCCCATCCCAGTGATTTATTTTTTCTTGCAGAGAGCTGACACGTCTATTCTGATAGCCGAATGGCAACAAGAATTTATTTGGGTCACCTGAGTAGAGAAGGATGATGGTCTCTGGAATTCTGGAAGGTTTTAAATCCTTGGCTGCTCCAAAAACATGTTTAAAAACAATAACAAGACAAATTGAATGTCATAGGAATAATTCAGTATTGGTAAGATTATTACAATATAAGGCATTGGGTTTAAACGGTTCCATGTTAGACCTACTCAAAAGGGGCTTCTAACTTAATGACACACACCAGATGTTCTCAAAGCAAGTAAGAAAATGTTTTTTAAATCTGAACATCATTGCTGGAGTACCAGACATGATCAAAAGTCAACATACATGCTCCCATGAAAGGTTTGAAGATACTGAGTAAAGAGGATTAAACAAGACATCAGGAATCTAAGGTCTGCAATCATTCTGAATGTGTGGCTTTGAACATCCCAGTGCAGTGGTTAATGCAGGAACTCATTCTACTCCACCACTGTAGTGAAACATGACTTCTGGCTACTTTATGAGTTCCCTCTTCTACCTCCTATCTCCACCCCCATTTCACATTTCCAACACCCCAACACTAGGTAGAAGAAAAAGACGGCCAGAGGGGAAAGGGAGCATCAATATCATTAGACTACTTCCTGCTGATTAGGGGCAGTGAGTTCCTTAGGGCAAATTTGGCTGTCAGGATATCCAATTTCTTCTTCCCATCTCTTTGCATATTACCAACTGACAAACTGCTACCCAGCAACCAGCAACAACAGCAGCTAGAGGAGGAGGAGCAGCAGTAGCTGAAGCCCCTCTCAGGACTCTAGCATTTATATACCCCCTCAAGAGTCCTCAGAATTTCAAACGTCATACACTTGCAGAAACTATTTGCAGCTGTCAAAATCACACCCCTGCTAGAGCGTGAGGCAAATCATAATCAGCTTCTGTGGACAATCTAAAACAAGCCCATATCCAACACCTGGGATTAAAACAAAAACATATTCCTATAACATTTCTGTGTTTTAAAAAAACCAAAATTCTCACTACAATGCAGTCTGGGTGGAATCATACGTCTCAATAAGAATTGTCATCCCTCAAGGTAAAACCTGAATTGGGAGGGGGTAGAGGTGTATTTCATCAGAACCACCAATAGAAACCACTCAAGTATTTGAAAAGCATGATGATGTGAGTCAAAAAAACAAAAAACAAAAAACATGGCAATCACTAGACAGATGTTGCTGGGTCATAGGGAGCAAACCATAGCTTAAGGTATAGTGGCTGGACTTGGTCTTTATTCCTGACACCCCATTACATATTCTGCTCACGGCTATGGTCTCTGAGGCCTTGGAGATGAATGTCCTGGTGTTTTGATAAGTCTGGGTCCACCCCAACTTCCTAGGACCTCACTTGTAGTTTATTTCAAATTTCATACTTTTAAAACATAGGACACAGTTTAATTCAAATCCTATTAAGGAAATAAAATGAATTGTCTCAGTCTATTTAAAAAAGGTGTGGAAACAGGAAGTGGAAACGGGAAGTGGAAATGCACATCTTATCTCCTGTGGGTGACAATGATCTATCTCTTTTCCTTTTCTTCCTTGGGCTACTTCAAAGTGAAGGCCTTTGCTCTGCACTTTCATCTCTGTGTGCTGCCCTTTGTGCTCCCAGTCCTGACCACCCTTTTCTCTTTTTGTCTGTTGATATTTTATTTGTGCTTTATAGTAAAAACAATAATAGATGTGTTCTTTCAAGCATGTGACCCATGATTGTCCCATTCTCTCAGCCACAGAGAACCAATTGTTCTCTGTTTCACCTACTCTATCCACCCATCTAACCTGTCAATAGCATCACTTGTGCTGTGGGGTTTTCATGGGTGGGAGTCAGATCTCAAGCAGGGCAGGTGAGTGAGGCTTCTATAGATCTTGGCAATTCTATGGGACACTAACAGGAAAGGCTGGAGGAGGGACAAGGGAAATGCATGTAAGTTTGCAATATGGCCTCCAATGGCATGACCAGGTCCCAGTGAGTGATGTGAGAGAAAGCAGAACATCTGCATGCCTTTCAAATGACTCTTCTGAGTCATCATGTGGCCCATAGAAGCTGCTCAGAACACTAGCTGGTCATGTCAATCTTCTTCATGAATATTCAACTATTTAGAAAATAATTTTAATTTTTCCTAGGACTCATCTAAATATGAAAGGTCAGTGGTGGCTTTAAACATGTCTCTAGTTTGGTTGGATCAAGACTGAGCAAACCAGAAGGCAGGAGCCTGCAAGGCTTACTCCTCCTTCCTGCAGGCTTAAGCATTGTTTTCTATTATCAGTGTCTTGTCTTTTCTTCAAAAATTACTTTAAGAGCACGTGGCTAATTTTTGACAGAGCTCCAGACACTCAGAACTTTTTATCTGGCTGTGTATACCAACCATTTTATTAAATACCAATGTTCCTAGTTTACGTATCTCCTTACATTTTAATGGGCAAACACATATTCTCTCTTGTGATTCTCAAACAAACCTCTTCAAAGAAGTGAGATAATTATTCTTGAGCCCATTATCTGTGTGGAAAGCTGAAGTCATTAGAAAGAAGCTGGTAAGTCAGAGTTCAAACTAGGTCTTCTCTTTGCCTCCCACAGTACAAAGACATATTACATCCTGATACTTTTTTATTTCAAACTTTACTCTGGAAACATCTAGAGAGCACTTGTGAGCTCAGGTTTCCTACATACCACCATCTCTTTCTTTCTTGACCACATCCCTTCAAAATGCCCTTTGCAGATGTTGACCTCAGGGTGTCTCTGAGCTTACATAATCTATTTGTTCTTCCCAGGGTAACCAAGTAAATTATAACAAATACAGGGAACAGCAGAGTGGGCAGACACAGATATGTGTTAGCCCATTAAATCACCCCCTCCTGAGAACAATGCTTCACAGAAAAGGAACTATGAAGTCATCTGACCAAGCCTCATGCCAAAGCAGGTTCAAGGCCAGAACACTGCTGCCAAGTTGCCCTTTGGCTTCCAGCTCTAGCTTTTGATGTTCTGAAGATTGTATCTGCTGCTGGACCTGCTTCTAAACAGGGAAGTGATCTCAAAGCTGGAGTGCTAGCTGTGTCCCATGGGCTCTCATTGCTCTGCTCAAAGTCTGATTGTATGGGTTTTCTGTGACAAATGTTGCCCTCATCAGAAGGTAATCCCATGGGGGTGGTTCTCAGTTAACTGGCTAAGACTGAAAACTGAAAGTCATGAAATGCTCAAGAGCTCAAATTTTTTTCTGAACAGAAATGGCCGATAGGAATGTCATAATACACAGAGTGCCTGAGCCACCAGGAAACAAGCCAAAACTATGCTCTGCTGTTTTCTCTATCATTTCATAATTAATCTCTGAGTCAGAACAGGCAGCCAGCAGGAGTGTTGAGAGATGCCAAAGGTCCCCAAGTGTCCTTTAAAGTCATCACCATTTGAAAAGCAAAAGTGAAATGTTGATGTGGCCATTCCACAGAACCCCTTTCTTCAACTCTCTTCTTGTGTGAAAGAAGGTTTTAACTCATGATATTTTTCATGAAATGTTACCAAAAGAAAGTGGTTGTGTGTTTCTAAACCATAAGGAAGAATACAGTGCTAAGGGTCTTTAAAAATGTATGACCTAAATCACTTAGTCACATAACGATGAACAAATGACTTCCCTTTCTTAAGAGTGCACATAACACCTCCAAGATCATTTTTCCTACTCATACTGAATAAGTTCAAATGACTGTCTATTTTAAGTGAAGTCTGTAGAAAAGAACTTTTTTTTTAATTCTTTGCCAACAAACATTGGGCCTGATTCAGAAAGAAAACAAATAAGAGAATGTGCTTCCTGTGACACTCTGGTTGTCCAAGCCTAGTTTTCCCAGCCTCATTTATAAAGTGCGATTCTGGGAAACAATGAGTTTGATGTCAAGGGGATCAACAAGTGATAGCTGGTTCCCTGCAGACACCACACAACACTCTCATTTATTCCTCATCCCTTTCCTTTCTAGGTCCCCAACATGCCACTCTTATACTTCCTTTACCAAAGTTTTTATATTTTACTCTTCACATTCCTTAAGGGACTCCTCATCAACCTCCCTTCTTAGCAAACTCACTGTTTCAACTGAGGCCTCAGTAGCAGTCAAATGTACATCGTTACATGATCAATTTTGGATCAAAATTATATATTTAAACTCAGCTACATTTGAAGGATGAACTGTAAATTCCTTCTTTTCTGTTTCTCTTCCCCTATCTCCTTTCCAGATTATCTGTCTTGGAAACCATCTTACCTGACTTTGACTTGCCTTAAACCTTTAAGCTTCTGCTTCCTCCCAGTATCCATCACTGTGTTTGCCTCTGTATCACTGTATCCATCACTGTGTCTGCCTCTGTATCACTGTATTCATCACACTATATCTGCCTCCATATCACTGTATCCATCACACTGTATCCATTACTGTATCTGCCTCTGTATTACTGTATCCATTGCTGTATCTATCATTGTATCCATCACTGTATCATCACTGTATCTGCTTCTGCATCACTGTATCCACCACTATACCTGCCTCTGTCCCACTTATCTGTGGCCTTCCTGACACTCACCCTTCATCAAGAGGTAATTTCATATATAGTCTACCCATAGTTCCCAATGCTCCAAAATTTCAAGGAAGGTTTGCCACATTAGGCAGTAAATCTGTATTCCTGAAATCATTAGATTTGGAATTTATTCTACTTCTCTCTTCACAAATCATCACAAAACCAATGTCTTTATTCACAAGTTATTTTTACCCTCCTAGCTGGTTTTCTTACTAGAAAATAAAGAATAGGATGGGGCTGAGAAAAGAGGACAAGAGAAAAATGGAGTTGGTGTGTCTCAGTTTTGATCACATTAAGAGAGGCTGAATTCATGAAATTTCTTAGACCAGAATCCGTCAGAGATTAAAAAATGATTCAGGCTGGGGAGACAGCCTAGTGGTTAAAGTCCATGAGCATAAGATCTAAGTTCAAACTGGGCACCATGGCCTGCAGGTAATATCCCAGCACTGGAGGGAGGTAGAACAGGATGACTCCAGGGCCTCTCTGGCTAGCCAGTCTAGCTGACACAGTGAGCTCCAGGTTACCTGAGAGACCCTGTCTTGAAAAATAAGGTGGAGAGCAACAGAAGACTCCCGACATCAACTTCTAGCTCACATATGCATGCAATAGGCAAAAAACCAACAAAACTTTTTCAATAAAGTTTCATAAGTCCAGAACTCAGGTAATATTCTCTATGGGGACAAAGTTGGGACATGATAGGTTCTAAGAACAAAGGTCATCTCTTTCAAGCAGCAAGTGTACTCAGAAATGAGTCTAAAACAACTGTGGAAAAGCTACTACCATTGATTCTGGGCTAGGAAAACAGTAAAGCATTGACCTTCTGGAATGAAAATGTCTATAGGTGGCTTGAAGGAGCTGCTGCCTCCCTAGAATGGCTGATGGGACAGATGTGGAAGTGTTAGGACCTGTCAGAGATGGTAAGAGATACAATCCGGATCAGAAGTCTGTACCTCACTCACTGCTGAGTCAGCAGACAGCTCTGACCCAACAGAGACTGTGGCTTAGGACTGAGAAACCCAGGTTCTGTTTTACTTCTCCAGTCTGATCCATTAGATCTGACTGCATTCATGCATCATGACATCATACCTTTTAGGAAGATGGCCACAGCTGTTACCCAATGACATCAGAGGCTTATGGGAGGACAGTCATAAGACTAAATCACCTAGTGAAATCATAGCCCTGTGTGAGCAGCCTCATATGACTAGATTGTCTTGTGACATCATAGGTCTGTGACAGTGGCTCCATGTCATTATGTCACTTAGGAACATCATAGCCTTAATGTGAACACTCCTCACAAAGTATGCACAATGATAGTCACCTAGTGACACAACCTTAAGATAGGGCCCTAGTGTTAATAATTGACTTTATTTAAAAAGATGGGTATCAGGCAAGTGTTACCATCCCCATTCATTCACTCACATGCACATATACACACATTCATACATACACACATGCAGAAAAATGTCAACACAGAGACGCATACACAAATGTCCACACATGCACACATTTGTATGTGCATTCACACTCAAACAGGTATACACACTCAAACATGCAGATATGCACACATACAGCGATTAGTCATGTTCTACCTTCGATCTAAAAGTTGATCGCTGGACAAGAGGTCACATGACAACTTGTTAGCTATGTAGACAAACTCTTTAACCTCCTAGAGCCATGGGTTTAGAACCTGCACATGAAGCTCAAATGAAAAGAACTGCCCCTCGGCTACCTCAGAAGGCCTGGATGGATGGCACAGTGTACAGGCATGGAAGAGAAGTGTAAACCAAGACCTGACCAGTAGTTAACAAGGAGAAAAACCACTTATGGTTCTAATATTCACAGGAGGCAAAGACAGCTGGTATTTCACAGTCACTGGGGGGTACACTGGCTAGACAGACTGGGGATGGGGGGGTCTCACACTGAGGCCCCCCCCCAACAGCCTGTCTGAGGGCATTGTATCCAGGACAGCATCACCGATCCCATGAGCTCTGGACTCTGGCTACTGAGGATCTCCCAGATGAAGGTTCCGGTTATTTGTAAGGTCACCCATGACTGCTGTGTTGGTGTGGAGGTTGACTGTTGGTCCTATGTCCAAAGAGACCAAGAACAATCCAGGTGGGGGCCTGGGGTCTTGGCTGTACTCCTTCCTCGGAGATTAGAGGCTCACAGGCCATGGTGAGCTTTGGCCAAATGGCCCAGATAATGGCCCTGACCCTCTATAGAGGTCAAGTTTCTTTTTGAGTGACATAAAGTTTGAATGTGAAATGTCCTTCCCAGGTGCACATGTCTGAATATTTGGTCTCCACATGGTGCTGTCTGGGGAAGCTGCAGAGCCTTTGGGCTACAAGCCTGATGAAGAAAGGGTCCCGTGTCCTGTCCCGTCTCTGCTTCCGGAACTATCAAGATGTGGTAAGTCCCAGCCACACATTCTCTGCTGCCATGGAATCCGCCTTCAAATCATGAACTAGAAGAAAGCCTTTTCCACTTAAGCCACTTCTATCATGTGTTTTGCCAAATGAGAAATGTAACCAATTTGCCAAGATCTGTGAGGAGAGGCCCCCATGACATAAGGAAAACTCCTTGCCTGGTCTTCTGGACATCTCTGTAGCATGCATCTACTATAAGAACATCATGGACCTGTGTGTTCAGCAGCCTCACCCTCTGGTGTACTCTCTGAAGAGCCTTCTCCCAGACCACCGCTGTCAGGTCACACACTCTTCCAAGGAAGGAAAGGACAATAACCAATATGTTTGACACTTTGCCATTTTTAAAGAAAGTATGAGGTGTTATTTTCAGCCCCTATGGTCACATAGCTATTTTGACAGACAGCTACAAAGAACATTGAGAGAGTCTCCTCAAGACCACATAGTCAGGTCCCACCTTGTGGTACCCAGCCCAATCAATGCTTCTTTCCTAAATATGTGGGCACATGTGTAATTTCATATAATCAAACATAAACATTGCTCACTGGTTGCTAATTAAAATAAATTGTACAATTTAGTGTAAAATGAAAATAAATGGTACTTGGTATCTTTTTCACCAAATAGTTTTCAATTGCTGTTTAACCTAATGGGTCTATTTCCATAGAAACAAAACTTAGCACGGGCTTTTTCTGCAAAGTCTGAACAACCTTCCAGGGATTCACAGATGGAACATCACTTGGAAGCTGATGCACAATTTGACAGCTTACTTGAGTCTTCTTACAAGCTAGAGCTATGTGTGGAACTTTGGGGAGGGGCTGCACTCATAGCAATCAGGAATCCTCAGTGTTCTCTCTGCTCCTGGCCAGAACTGTGGTGTCTTGCTCTACCATGTGGAAGTTCTGTGAGTGAGAGAAGGGGACAGACTGGGTGTGGGCCTGAAACATCTCAATCTCTTTCTTGGACACTGGACCACTTGCAGGCCACAAGAGGCTCTGTATGGATGATGCTGGGAACAGGCCCTTCTGAAACAGCCCAATCAGGAAGAAAGTCGCCTTTGCCCATGAACCATGCAGAAAAAGCTCTCAGAGAAGCCTTAGGTCCTGGTGTCCTCCCTTCCTTCCAAGAGTCCAAGCCCTCTGAGGTGTTCTTCATTCATCTCTCCACCAACTTCAGTAGATGCCTGCAAACTCCCTTGCTTTCTAGATACTTGTGGATCTACTTTTAACCAAAGGAGATGAACTGCTTCCTCTTTGCAAACATTGCAGGCTTTCACCGGACGACAAAGCCCGTTTGTATGAAGACTCCCCTGCTGGCAGCGAATGTAGACATGGCAAATTAGAGGGAAATGTTTTTGTGTGTGATTTATGTGATTTCAACATAATTATTTGCTTGTAAAATACATGAGAGGAAGAAAAAGTCACGAGGGTATTTTCAAGATCAGAGGAGAAAAATCAGAGGCAGGATTGGATTGTCCAGCCTAGAGATGAAAGTGTTTAACTGCCTGGGTTCAAAGCCTGGCTTTGCCAAAGTGTGTTGGCAACTGAGCAAACTACTTATCAGTGTCTTGGTTTCCCCATCAGGTTAATAAAAGAACCTACTTATTAATGGTGTTGTGAAGACTGAATAAGTTAAGATGCATAGAAAAATCTAGAAATACCTGGCATATGGCAGGCACCACATAACTAATTACTATTATTATGTGTAGGCGACCACATTGCAAGAACAAGGTAAGTTTCCTAGCATCCTCTGAGCTGTACTTGATTCCACCATAATTCTATAGTGTGGTTTATTGTATTTTTTTTTAATGTGACATCTTTGCCCTTAAGGAGTTTGAAGTGTTCTGCATTATCCACTCAGAAGTTATTTGGTAATATTTAAAAGCATCCTTTCTGGAATATAGGGAAACCGAGGAACTAATTGTACAGCTAGCTTAATTACGGGGGGAGGGCAAATGCTCCCCCTATCTCTTTTGATGCCCATCCTTTCAACTGAAGCCACTTGGCTTTCAAGCTTGTTCAAGGTCCTGTTTGCTGTGGAAGTCACACCATCTCGGTTTCGGCTTTTAATTTTGTGTAACCTTTATACATAATAGAGACTTCTGGGAATGCCTCAGGAGTCCAACAAAGAGCTGAGGAGACCCCTGTAGCTACCAGACACAACTACATCAACTACGTCAGTCCACACACAAGAAACCATCAACATACTTTCATTTCTCCACATATCTGCAGGAAGCTGGCTGGGTCGTTGATAAGCAGGAACATAGAATGCAGCCAAGAAGAGGAATCTCAGGGAACACCTATGTCATCTTCCAAGAAAATAACAAGCTACAAGAGAGAGAGAGAGAGAGCAGAGAGAGAGAGAGAGAGAGAGAGAGAGAGAGAGAGAGAGAGAGAGAGAATGAATGTCTGTTTGACTCTGGAAATCTTAAGTTTTGTGGAAAAGTAGAGTTCCCGGGCCCTGAGCTGCTCTGAACTCCTTGCTCCCTTTCCAAAGCAATTGTACCTTTCAGAGTTAAGATTCACTTGTCCCAAGGTGAACTATGAGTCCCAGGAAAGATCAATGGCCCCCTCAGCCCCTCAGAACCACGAGGTTCTGTGAAATACATCTGAGACTTTGCCTTAATGACTAGAATCATTAAGTCTTATGAGAACACATTGTATGGGATTGATTGAGTGATTGGTTTATTGATTCTTCTTATTTTTTTATCTAAAAAAAGACCACAACAGACAGGAGCAGGCATATGAGCTGGAGGAACATAGCATGGTGCAGCTAAGCGGAATCCCCATTGCTGGCAATTGGTCCAATTGGGGTTGGAGTTGAGGTTTCAATTGCTTCATCAGGGTCTGTTTTCCAACAGTCTGTACACAAAGTATCATATTCTGGGCTTCAGGAATTCTGCAGTTGTTTGCCCTAGCATGTCCAAGATGCTCCAGCACTGCATAAACCAGCCATACAGGCACACAGGTGCTCACCAACAACCTCAGAATTTAAGAAATTTAAGGTCATCTCTATCTACATAGGGAGTTTCAGGCCAGCATGGGCTACATGAGAACCTGTCAGAGAAGTGGGGAGGAGGAGGCAGAGAGGGAGGGGATGAAGAGAGGAAAGAGGAGAGGAAGGGATAGGGGAAGGGAAGGGGGAAGAGAAGGGGGGAGGGAGAGAGAGAGAGCGAGAGAGAGAGAGCGGGGAGAGAGAGAGAGAGAGAGAGAGAGAGAGAGAGAGAGAGAGAGAGAGAGAACTGTTCCATGTTTGGACAAGCATTGCTTTGTCACCATCATAGTACAACACCTGTTCTGCAAGCCGTCTATGCAAAGGTCAGCTTTAGGGAGCAGGTGTGTCTGTGCAGCTGAGTGTAACTGCTGTCATCCTGGGTGGGCCAGACCCATAGGTTTGAACATAAACGCCTCCCAGTATTTTTCAAGTGTTTGAGTTTCTAAGAGGTACCTGGCCTGCCTTCTTGCATCCTGCACTCCAACCCCTGTATGTTTTGTGAAAACCACTGGGCACCTAGGTTCCTCAGCAGCTCTTTTCAATGGACCTTTTAAAAGCTCTCCCGACACCACCTAGAAACAGGATGTCCTGCGTGTGCCAAAACTTAAAAAGAACCTGAACCTCAAAGACAAAGAAAAAAAGGTATTTGGCATCCTACCCGGAGCTCCAAGTTCACAGGGTTCCAGAGGGTTCTATACCAGCAAGTCCTGCCATGTTTCTCAAGCTGAAAACATTCTGGGCACACCCACCTCTACATTAGGTGAGATATAAAACACCAGCCTTTGGGGAACCATGGCGACCAGGCTGCACATAACAGAAGCCCTTAGTGCTGTGGTAAAACATCAACATCTGCAGTAGGAGCCTGGCTGTATCCAGGCCTCGGGGTGGATTTGATGACTGTAAGTGCTCTGTCAATCACAGGTTCCCCAGGACTCCTAAGTCCTTTCTTTTTTAAAAATAGAAAAGGGAGAGGTTTGGGCCAAAGGTGCTGTGTTGTTACAGAACCCAAATGAAAGCAAGGCCAGAAGACTTAGCTGTAAACCCAGGGGCTTATGGGGTGCAGGGAGAGAACAAGGCTCTTTCCTCCAGGACTATAATTATGGGATGACTTTACATGAGGACCTTGCCAAGGGTACAGCTCAGGGCCCTGCCCTCTCGAGCACTTGCTGAAGGCTTTATTTTCCTGCCCATGGTCTCCAACCTAAGCCCATTAGAGAGACACTGAGTCATTCAGGTTCGCTTGGCATTTGTGGGTCCTCTGCCAGCTCTGTACTTTAAGAATCTCATAAAAGCTTTTTTTTTTCCTAGTACTGTCTTGACATGATTTTGTATAGTCACCTGGAGATAAATATTCTCTGTAATGGCCTAAACTGGTAAATCCTGGCTACTGCCCTCCTTGGGTCCATGGTGAAGAAAAAAGAACCTTGTGTGTCTGTCTGACTGTCAGATTCCACAAGCAGTGCTTTGACACTGAATCCCCACTGTTGAGCTGGGATGATATCTCAGTTGGTCAAGTGCTTGCTGCCCAAACATAGAGTTAAGTGATCACATGGACAGCATTCTCGAAATCCCAGCTCAGACAAGCAGATTCTTGGGGCACTGCCCAGCCTAACCTAGTTGGTGAGATTTGATGAGAAACCCTGTTCCAAAAGCAAGGATATCACAGAAAAAAAGGAATGACACCCAAAGTTGACACATGAGCATGTACCTGTATGTGTGTGTGTGCGTGTGTCTACATGTGTGTGCATGCGTGTATGTGTGTGCATGTGCATGCATGTGTATGCATGTGCATGTGTATGTACATGTGTGTGTGCATATTTGTGTGTATGTGTATGTATGTGTTTCGAGAGTGAGAAGAAAAGGGTAGAGGACATTGTCCTTAGTGTCATGTCAATCTGCTTTTCTGTTTACAGGTGTAGACATGGGGAATTGGATGGAGGCAGTTGAGAGCCAGCCTTGAGAACTCCCAAGTTCTTGCTCCATCTTGTACTCCTCCACAGTGTTTAAGGCTAAGCTTCCCACATAGCAAGGAACCCTCTTCTGTCTCTAAGACCCAATGGTTGTGTGTCCATGTGACAGGGGCAGCTTCCTGGTCCCTTGTCTCATCCTCTCCCACTTGTGCCTCAGTACCACATATGTGATCAGCACACAAGGTGTTTCCCTGTCCCTTGAGTATCCAGGCCTCTCTGCTCACAGCAGCAGCAAGCATCATCATGCCAGGCCTTGGGAGCAGTGGAAGCAAGCATTGTCATGCCAGGTCTTGGGAGAGATCAACACGGCAGTTCACACCAATTCTCTTAGGGCTTTAAAGCTGAGTGTGCTGCAAACAACTGTAGAACCATGGTGTTCTGAGTACTCCTTTAGGTTGTGTATGTGTATGACTCAACATGAGCGCCTTTCTCACATACACACAGACGCCTGGCCTGTGGGAGGCTTCAGAGTTCGGGAAGCCTCTTCCTGGGAGACATCCTGGCACTGGGGAATACTGGAGTTACAAAAGATGAGTGGCTTTCTGTTGGCTTTCTTCCCTATGTGTGGCCCTGGTGACTGCCCAGGGAGAGGGGTTTGAGGCACTTTCCTGTTCCTTGGCTGCATTTACAAAATCTCTCTGAATAATCAACCAGCTCTCATTGCAGCTGCCCTGGGGAAGGCTCCAGCAGTCCCTGGCAGTGCAGTGCACAAGGTCTGGGGTCTAGGGTGGGAGTTGGGGGAGTGGGGGGTGGAGCTCAAGAGCACAGTTTTGGGCCAAGCTGATTTCTGTTAACCTTGGGTATGGTACGTGCTGCCGATGTGAAAGCAGGAAGAAATGTCACATTATCCCCCCACCCCCACCCCTCAGCTTTGTGTGCCTTGCTTGGCATGGAGTCTGCCAGTTTTAGACCACCTATAATGCAGACCTGCCTTGGAAGAAAACACTCTCTGTGATAAACACACCCAGGAATCTGTGAGGCAAGAATGCCCTCTAAAGGAAGCATGAAGGATGTCTGCAATTTACCTTTTTTCTAGTTCACTGGCAACAATTCCGCCCCCTGTTTTCCATCTTGGGCTCAAAGCTCACGTTTAGTTTTAACTACATCTATCAGGGTGAAATGTTCACTGCTTCCTGCCTTGGGTCCTGGACTCAGTAAGCTGCCAAAAGATTCTTCTGTGGCTCTGGTCTCCCATGAATCCTAGCCCCTGCTTATAATTTTTACCCTTACTTATGATTGAAAAATGAAGGGTTTCTGGGCTTAATTTCTCTCAGGTTTTGAGATGAGGTAGCCACAGTGTTTTCAGCCCCATCTTCCTCTGAGAAGTGTCTATGTTTTTTCCCAAAGTCATGTGTTAACCATTTAGCCAATTCTACTTGGATCGGAGCACCCTGAAGTCCTCTTACGATGATGCAATGTCGCAGAGCGAGAGTCCAGGCTGATCTGTGTGGGTCGGCATAGGAGGGTTCTGTTCAGACTTGCTGACTGCACTTACTGAGAAAAACCCACATAGGCATATTCCAGAAACAGTGACAATTAACTCAAATTGAACCCAGGATCAGGCTAAGCTTGTTGGGCATTACATGCTTCTCTTCTCCTCTGTGAGTGAGTTAAGCCATTAATATTTAGACAGTAGAGACAGCTGCTTGGATGCTGGGCCATGTCTGAAGGGCCTTTCCACCCTGTCACTTGGCCATGAGGGTGGCTCAGGCAAGAAATGGATCCAGGAGCTTTCCATGCCACCCAAGCAGAACCAGGTCATGTGTAAGAACGTCAGACCATGGGCTTCCAAGAGCTATGGAAATTGGTGCTGGGAACTTGCTGTCTCTAGAAGTAAGACATAGACCAGCACTTCTCATTTCTCCGTTAGAATGGAAATAACTATCTGACTTGTAGGTGTGTGAATTATAACTGGACCCCTGAGCCTGAACCTGAACCAGGAGGGACACCACTCAGTTGTCACCATTAAACCTGAACCAGGAGGGCAACAGTTGTCTACTCTACTCTTGAGGTTTGTCTCTCACTTTTGTGGTTCACGACATTAAATCACTGTGAGGCTGGGAGATGACTCAGCGTAAACATAAAGACTGAGCTCAGTCCTCAGGTCCATGTTAAAAAAGGAAAAAGAAAGAGAAGAAAGGGAGGGAGGGAGAGAGAGAGGGAGGGAGGGAGGGGGAGAGAGAGAGAGAGAGAGAGAGAGAGAGAGAGAGAGAGAGAGAGGAAGAAAGAGAGGAAGAGAGAAAGAGAGAAAAGTCGAGTTCAGTGGAGCACACCTGTGATCCCAGTATGGGGGAGATGGAGGCGGGAAATCCCTGGGATTGGCTGGTCAGCCAGTCCAGACAACCAGTTGAGCTCCAGGTTCAGTTCTCTGCCTCAGAAAGTAAAATGGAGAGCAACTGAAGAAGACACTGAATAGTAACCTCTGGGATCAATGTGCACACAAACACACACCACACATACACACTACACATACACACCACACACACACCACACACACACCATACACACCACCCACACACACCACACACACACCACACACACACCACCCACACACACCACCCACATACACCACACACACACCACACACCACACCACACACCACACCACACCACACACACACACACACATACCACACACACAGCAGGGACACAGTATTTTGGAAACTTTACTGTCTTAATCCAGCAATACTCTTGCCAGGTGACTTGCCAAAAGTCTGCAAACCTCTAAACCCAGTTCAGGAGTAAAGTGGCGATGAGGACGGCCAACTCCAGTTCTGTGTGTTCAAACAAGTAGATCAAAACCAGAATTTAAAAAGTCTCTATGCTGAGACGTACCGATGACTCTGCCCCCGTCCTCCCCTAGGCAGTGCAGTACAGCAAGGGTATGTGCAGCCTCCCCATCCTTCAAAGCATCCTCTGTAACACGGGGGGCTTAGGCAGCCCTAGATTCTGGTATGAAGGAACGGGTAATCATGGAACCAGTATCTTAAAAGTACATAGGAATAACTAAATAATAAAGTGGAACCCAGACATATATAGTGAATCCGGAAGCTCTAAGCAAGAACTGGTCATTACCTGCACAGGCCAGTGCCTTGTCTGCCCAGGCTCTATCCCTCCTTGTCTAGAATGCAAAGGATTATGTCAACCAGTAGGTGTGCTGAAGGTAGGTCACTGAGTGAATGGACACCGTATCTGGTTAACTCAAAGTTATACTTGACATGAGAGCCCTCAGGCCGATGCCCAGCTTTTCATCTTCTCAGGTTTGGGTTCTTGGTGTTAATCACATGCAACAGGAAGCAGCTAACAAGTAGGTTCTGAATGCCACCAGGATTGGTCCTCAAGAATGTAATCCTTTACTGTATCCTTCTAAGAGAAATCAAGACCCAAGATCCTACAGAATGGTAGGGTTGGGTGGATTCACTTTTCAATGGTGAAATTCTTATTTAAATATGAACTGAGGAGAAATCCCAATTTAAATTTCCATTCTAATTCACAGTCAACTTTCTAGCAAGGTAGGTCCTATAAAAAGGTCATTCAGACATCATTAGGGCCTGAGAGGTAGGACAGAATGAAGTGGTTGTCATGTGAACATGAGGAATTGTGTTCTACTCCTACAACCTATGTTAGGTAACCAAGTACAGTGGTGGCACAGAGGCAGAGACAGGCAGATCCCTAGAGCCTGGTGGCCCCCTAGCCTAGCCTAATTAATAAGCCTCAGCTCCCAGTGAGAAACACTGTCTTTAGACAGTGGAGAGACTACCCAGTGGTTAAGAATACCTACTGCTCCTTCAGAGTTCAGTTACTAGTTAGTGCTCATGTTAGATGATTTACAACCACACAAGTACATGCACACACACAGGCACACACACACACACACACATGCACACACACACACAGTTCTAGTAACTGAGACTGATCTCACACCATTGTCTTTCTTAGTACATTTTGGAGGGCTGAGACTGGAGTCTGTTTGCACTTGGAAACAAAACCCTGCTGTTTGCATCTCTTCTGTGGGGCTCACCATGGCACTCTCTCTGTATTTTAAACTTTGAATGCCTCAGGCAAGGTAGAAGCCTATGAACCAGCAGGAGGGAGGCAGAGAGCCCTGTGAAGTCCATGTGTCTGTGAATCCTAACCTCCTTCATATTTTTTGTGAGTGCTCGCTGCTTTAGGATAGAATAAGAATAAAAACCTAATGGGTCCCCTTTGGAGATATTTCCAGGCTCCAGCAGGGAGTGAATTCAGTCTTTGCCTGGCTCCCAGGACAGAGTCCAAGGCAGAGAGCAGAAGGGGCTGGTGATCCATGCAGCTGACACACTACATATACAGTGCTGTGGGTCAAAGTGCAAGTGGATTGAAGGAGCTTTGTGTGGGCTCCTTCATGTCCACAAAGCACAGTGTGGGCGGCCTGGCCTCAGGGTTACATAGAGAACTGTGTGGCAAGATCCTCATGTGACCTCTGCCCAAAGTTGACTCAAGTCTATTCCAGCCAAATATTATTCATCTCTCATTTTTAAGAGTGACATAGCTGCTCACCAACTCCCCAAAGGCCTGGAGCTGATCGAACTTCAGAAGGAGCTAAAAACCAACCAACCAACCAAACAGAAAACTGTGTTTAAGTAATACCTGGTGATTGTCTATAAGCTTACCTTTGGGGCCCTCCAGTGGTTACCAGAAAAACTGAGTGCTCCAGTCCCGCAGAAATGGTTCAGTCAACCCCACAGCCATTATCCCATGTCACAGCATCTAAGAGGAAGTGTCTCTGGAGGGAAGGGAAATAGAATCCTGCTAACCCAAGACTGTAGGAAGCCATACATGGGACGGCAGACACACCAGTTTCTTCTGCTTCTTCATTTCCTCAGTGTGTGTGTGTGTGTGTGTGTGTGTGTGTGTGTATCTGTGTGTATATAAATATGTGTGTATGTATGTGTGTATATATGTACGTGTATGTGAGTGTTTATATATATATGTATGTATGTGTGTATTCATATATATGTGTATGTGTGTATTCGTATATGTGTGTGTACACATATATATGTGTGTATATGTCTGTTTGAGTGTTTGTGATATGTGCGTGTGTGTATATGAATATTTTTTATGTATATGTATGTGTGTTTGTGTGTGTGTATGTGTGTATGTGTGTGTGTGTGTGTGTACATGCACACATGCAGTTGAGAGCTCAGTGAGATGTAGTTAGGTATCTCAGACAACTGCTTCCTCCTACTTCCTCCACAAGTGTAATTTTTAGTTGTACCACTCCTAGTACTTTATAAACATAGTTCTGTTAGTAATTTCCTTTTGTGACTTTCTTCCCAATTGTTTGGTGACTGCCTCTTTGGTCTTCTTTGAATTTCCTAACTGGTGGTCTCTCTCTAACACATGGTCTATTGATATGAGGTAAATGCTAATTATGACAAATGTTTTCTTAGCACCTGCTGTGATCTCCTGGGACACACCCACACCCCCAGTAGAAAGCTAAGTTAATATTCTCTCTTTCTTTCTTCCTTCTCTTCCTTCACCTCTCATTTCTTTTTTTAAATCTTCTACCTCTGGAAGATTTAACTAAAAAGTCATCTGGGGATCTACTAGACATTGTAGCAGTAAAATTAAAATTAATCTTCTGTCATGTTCATAGTCACAAACATATTTCTCACTTCATACTTATTTGTGAAAATTTACCAACTGGGGTTTTCTTTTTCAGGACAGAAGTGGAACCCAGGGCTTTTCCAGTACTCTGCTACTTCCAGTCCCATCCAGATTTCTCAAAATCCTTCTTCCAACACTTGAGTTCTGAAGTCTTTTCCATGGTCCCCTGGGAGAGGTGACATTTGGATACTGGGACACTCTGAGAGTGTTAAGGAGAAGTGGAGTACATAAGAAGTTCCCAGTGAAAGGTTCAATGGGCGAGCTGAGTGGTGGGGTCTGGTGCTGTACAACTAAATAACCCAAGTTCAGGGGTTATGTCATTTTTAAAAAATGAGAGTGAACTGGTATAGGGTCTCATACCTGTCATCACAGCACTGTGGAGGCTGAGGCAGGAGGATCATTACAAGCTCCAGACCAACATGGCCTATGGGGGGGGGGGGCAGTCTTCTCTGAAAGACAACAGAAAGAAAAGAAGATGGACAGATGACCAAATGGATGGATGGATGGGCTTAGCAAGCTCAGCTACTGTTGCTGGTCTGTGCGCTGCTCTCTGTCTTACTTATATGAAGAAGACTGCATGTCACAGACCTTCTCAGTCCGGTCATCACTGTCCTATATTCTTTTGCAGTGTGGCTTGCCTTCTCTTGGGCTCTATTCTAACACATAGCTCTGCACAGCTCCCCACAGAGACCTGAAAAGGATCCAGCAGGAGCATGCTCTTGTGGCAGGGATGCGTTAGGTTATGGAAGGCTAGCGTGTAGACCTTCCTCCAGTCGGAAGTAAGGCCTCTTAAACCTTTCCCACTTATAACTCCTTTTGCATGATAAGTTTTACAAGACCCCAGGTACATATTACAAATATATAAAAATAAATATATAAATTAAACACTAATAACATTATAGAGCACATTATTTAAAATTATCAATATATATGGCTATGGGTATATCCTGAGAGGTGGGACTGGGTGCTTTATATATCAGTTTATACCTTTTAAAGATGACATTGAAATTGCTTTCAATTTTATGTGCTAAGAAAGGGAAGTAATAAAAAAATTATTCTTTGCATGAACAAATCTTGGCTGATATTTGATGCTTCAGGACACAGAGTGTCAGCATCTCTTCAGAGTTGATCAATATTTTGATTTCAGAAATGATCAGTGATGAGGGCATAACTTCACACCAATACCTCCTCCTACAAGATGGCAGAAGTAAGCTCAGAGCTATTTTGGAAATGGTTGGAAATTCTGTCCTAATCTCAAACCAAAATTAACTTAATGATATCTTATGAAAATCAAGTCAACATCTTCAACAACAGTTTTTAAGCCAAACATTCTAGCACAACAAGATTCAAAGATACACTAATTTGATAAATAGGAAAATATAAAAAGCTTTTGTTTCCTGTAATTATGTCACTGTGTTTCTGTAATAGCAGTAGACTTTGTATACACAGTAAACATTCTAAGGTTTGTAACATGCAGTATTCTGGGGTCTGAATCCTGGTATCTCAAACAGGATTTATTGGTATACTGTGTTGTAAGGAACGTTTATTTCCCAATGTACATTTCTTACAACTATTCTATGTGTTCAAAACCAAGTCTGTGGTGAGGCCATTTAATGTCACATGGGCAAGTGCAGCCAGATGTACCTTGGATTCCTTATAGGTTTTATTTGGAGTTAGTGGTTGGTTACTATACATTCAGAAGCCTTTTACTGTTGCCAAATTTTTCATGTCCCCATGCTCAGTTACCAGGTAACATATGGTTGGTCATATGTTTAACATGTGACGCAAATATGTTTATGTGGGTAATGACCTACAGTTTAAAACACCCATCAGCAGAGGCATTAGCAATTCCTACAGAAAGAGCAGTGGGCCTTTGACATCTGCTGAAGGACACGATCTTCCTTGCAGCATTTTAGGTTAGAGATTTCTGGGGTTTTACAACACAGTAAAACGTAAACTCTGGAAATTACTACTGTCCTTGCCAAACTCCACAAAGACCTATGGGCTTTCCATTCTTCCTCATTTTCAACATTATAGATGCTAAATGTTTATTTTTACAACAGCGTCATCTTGGTTTATTGTTGATTGATTTTTCTAAGATGGTGAATTAGAAATTCAAAGCAGTTTCTATTGCCTATATAACCATTTGATTCTGAAAAGTAATGTTTTTCTCCCCCATTTGCTCCTCATCTTGGAGCACATCTATTTTACTACCCATTACTTCATACTATAAAACATGTGACCACAGCTTTCCCTAAACCTCGAGTAAAAAAAAAAAAATCAACCAAACAAAAAATAGCTAATAATGACTTTTCCTAAAATTTGTGGTAATATTCAATGCCTAGTTCAAGCTGCTTCCTTTATTTTATGGCTCACCTTTCTTCGGCTACAAATTTAGCTTATCCATTTAACAAAAATGTCTGAGTATTTTTAAGACATAATAAAAATTTATTTTAAATATTGTTAATTCATAAAAGAGTAAGTATGACATGGAATCATGATAAATTAATATGGTTGACAAAAATGGGATGATTTTTTCTCATACAAAGAAAAATGCCCTGTGGGGCATTGGATGCTGTATAATCTTGAGAGAGCTTTCATATGGAAAGTGTATGTATGAGTCAAATTTTTTTAACCCAAGTGGAAAAATGATCATGAGGAAAGCTACAGAGGGGCTGATTAGTACAAGCCAGCAACTCCAGAGCAAAGTCTCAGGCGTGACAGTCCCAACTCAACTGGGATCATTAGAAGCATGGACGGAATCCAATGTGGTTCTTCCCAGGGCCTCTTGAGGTCCTTTTGATTCCAAAACTTCTATGATGACAAGGCTAGAGTCCACCTTGCAGATATCGTCTGTGAAATCATAAATTGCCTTATGAAATCTCATAACAGTATCTTTGTATTTTGTCTAAAACCAATAGATGTCATAGTTAATGTCTACAGAATGAGGTTTTTGTCTTGATGGTAATCTGTTTCCTAATTCAGACACTCAACTTATAAAGGAATTTTTAAAAAATTGGTCCCAAAATATTAATGACAAATATTTGACAGATTGTATTAATTGCAGCTTATGTCAAGGAAAATGGAATGGACTACATAGTCAACTTGCATAAAACTTGATAGCTCAGGAGAATTGGGTCAATATTTTTTAAATTGTCAAGAAGACGGCAAACTGATTAGAGGTGAATAGAACTGAAGGAGCAAAATGAAGGACTCAGAAGAAAAGCTACAGGATCTGTGAGATGTCACGTATGCCTCAGATTACAGACCACTGTGTTCTCTCTGTGTGTCTTTCTGTGTCTCTGTATATCTCTCTGCCTCTCTCTCTCTCTGTCTCTCTCTCTCTCTCTCTCTCTCTCTCTCTCTCTCTCTCTCTCTCTCTCTCACACACACAGCTAAAAACAAAAGATGGCAAAATGGTTGTCTCCATTTAAAGAACAAAGTAAATCAGAAACCAGCTTTGTTTCAAGATCCCGCCAGAAATCAAACTTAAGATGTGGGTAGAATCTGAAATGCTCCAAGTTCTGTCTGAATCTGTCAACTCTTTTAAAAGTTGTTTTGAAGCAAGCACACTGACAGAGGAGAGGAAAATGTGAAGTCATCAAGCTGACAAGAGACATTGATCAATGGGAGTCAGAGAATCCTCTAAGGCAGTGGTTCTCAGCCTATATGCTGTGATGCCTTTTGGGGAGCAGTCAAAAATCCCTTGAATGGGGATGGGTGTCAGATATCCTGAATATTAGATATTTACATTACAATTCATGACTGAAAAATTACAGTTATGAAGTAGCAAGAAAATAATTTATGGTTGGGTGGTCACAACAACATGAGTATTAAAGGGTCCCAGCATTAGGAAGGTTGAGAACCTCTGCCCTCAGGTCTTTGTCTGTCTTCACCCAGCAGTTACCCATAGCAGCCGTGAAGCAATGTCAGACTTGTAGGGCTTAGTGACTTCATAGTTGCTCCAGCTTACGCTATAATGCTGAAAATTGGTCATCAATAATACTTAAAATGTTTCATCTTTGATATCTTCACCCAAAACATTTTGAGTTTTTCCCCTTCTTATAAGGATTGTTAGTAGAGGGACAGAGTCAAACACATAAAACCCATCAAAAGAAGACTCTAAACGTGCCTATATTATCTAGTATAACATAGTATTAAAATATGATATGGTGGCACACACCTGTATTCCCAGCACAGGTAGAGACAGAAGGATCAGGAGTTCGAAGCTAGCCTCAGCTACACAGTAAGCTCAAAAGCTAACTAGACCACAGGGAAGCAACAACAAAATCCAAGGGGAAAGAATTCTCTCTTATTGTTGAATCAAAATATAATCAAAGTGACACTAATGATATTCTTTATTGAAATACATAGTTTGAGTTATCATTTGTGTGGGAGTTTGTATTGTGTATGGTTAAGGGTGTATAGATTTGTCTAGTGTCCTTAATTTAGAAGAATACCAACCAAAATGGCTTCTCTTGGGTGTCATGAGGGTGACTCCATGTTATTTGTATAGAAATTTTCATGAAGACAAGGAAAAGAACTTGAACTTCTCCACTTCTAATCCAGATGTTTTTTACATTTTAATCCTTTAGCAGAAGCTTCAGGACATGGTGTAAAAATACAAACATTTACATTTTGATATAGATGTTTAAGAAGTATTTCTCTGGGCAGGCTATCGGGAGCTCACACTTTAAAGCTGTCTCCTAAATATTTCATAAATTGTCAAAGTTGAGGACTTTCTGGTGAAAATGTAACACCTGAGGCTGGGGAGATACATGGTTGGTAGAGGGTTTGTCATGTAAACACAACAACCCATATAAAAAGCAGTGTGTCATGGAAGGTACCTGGTTCTAGCATCAGGGAAGGGGAGACAGGCAGTTCACTAGACCAGCTAGCCTGTGGGGAGTTCTAGGCCATGGAGAGATCAAAAACCCTGGGTCAAAGAAGTCGTGTTTAGTGCTTGAGGTACAGCACCTGAGGTTGTCCTCTGGGTTCTACACACACTGGAACACACGTGGCACATGAGTGTGCATGACACACTAATATGACTTTCATTTTCTTACTTATGTAAGATCCAAAGTTACATTTATCCTCTGACCCATACCAACCCTTAAAAAAAATGGAACAGATACTTTCCAGACTTCAGATATCAACAGCCAGATGATCTCTGAGAAGATGGCCTTCTGATTGTCCAGACAAGTCTCCAGAACCCTACACAAGCACAGAAGGACCAAGAAAGAAACTAGAATTCTACACTAGACAGACAGAGAAAGTTGGGGTTCCAGAAAAGAAAACATTCTTTTAAAAATATTAGTTTTCAGATTGATTCTTAAATCCCCAAGGGTGTATAAAAGACCTGGCTTTTTAAAAGCCAGGACAAAACAAAACACTTTAAAAATGAATGTTGGAAGGCTTGCAATTGTTATTTTCAAGCCTTATCTAAAGCTTTTAAAATCAAAATCATGTAGCAGCATTGGCATAAAAATAAATAAGTAAATCAATGAAATAAAAATAATTCAGTAAGGATAGTCACGCATGTGGTCAGTTGAGTTAGAGCAAATATTACAAAGTCACTCCATAGCTCTATAACAACCTCTTCAGCAGTGAATGTGGGAATGTCAGATTGCCATGAGGGAAAAAAAGCCCTTATTCCTTACTATACAAAAACTAACTTGAAATAAGCCCAACAAGAATGTAAACACAAAAGCTATAAGTTTCTAGAGGTAAACAGAGAAGATTTTAGAGACTTGGGGTTAGGCAAATATTTTTCAAATAGTTTAAAATCAGACATGAAGAATGCAGGAGCAGGTTCAAAGCTTTTGCCCTCCAGAGAACGCTGCTAAGACTATGTGAATGAGAGCCAAAGAGAAACTATCTTCAGACCACGGTGTGACAATAACAGAGTTGTGCATAGAGGGTATTAAGGCCACTTGCAGCTCAATGAGAAGAGAAATGACCCAAACTTAAGTGAACAGATTATTTGAGCAAATATTTCACCAAAGATTTACTACTGACAAACAGGACCAGGAAGAGGTTCAACACCTCTTCACATGGAGACCAGGTGGAAATCAGGCTCTGAGTCTGTGCTGCAAACCTGCCTGTGCCAGAAAGAGGGACAATGCACTGGTTACATAGAATGCAGAGACAACTGGGTTCTTTACTTGCTGCCAACATGGGAACATCCATACATGGGATCCAGCCATTACACAGATGAAATTCTTTCTGCCCAAATACTTACACGTGGATAGCCACACTAATCTAATCATATTATCCCAAACCAGAGATCGCTCAGGTATCCACCTCACTGAAGCATAAACAAAACATAGTCTTGGTATTTTAGCCATAAAAATGAGTAACCAAGTCTGTGTGCGGCAGCAGGTAGGCAACCTGAAATATTCATTCCTGATGCACCATCAAGATGGGAAGAACTGGGAAAGCAGCGTTGTGGTGAGGAGAGAGAAAGTTCTGGTGACAAACGTTTTCATTATCTTAATTGTGTGACGACTCCAGTGTTGAGCTCATATTTAAAGTTGAGCCAAACCATATAAAGCATGATAGCTTGTTTTCAATCAATTATGCCTAAACACAGCTCAAGGGGAAAACAACAAATCCCAGCCGCCTACAGATCCAGGCATATTGACTGAGTTGTCCTGTCCAAAATGCCAGAATTCCCCAAAGCCTTCTGCCATTCTCCTACCTATGATTCCTCTTTTTTACCCATTTTCTGTGGTTCTTCATGTCCATGAGTCTCATAAACTCTGCTGTGGCCACTGCATTTTTCTTAGTAATGATGGTACCCATGGCCATGCCTTCTGACAGTTTGAATCTACGTGTTTAGGTTCTCCTTGACTAAGTCCATCTCCTTCTTAGACTATATTTTTACTGGGACCTAGGACTATACTTTTTATTTGGTGGTTTGTTTTTTTTTTTAATAACATTTAATAAATGTTTTGCATAAAAGAGGTCCATGGCGCTAAAGCTAACATTTCAGCAAGGTTCAAGTAAAAGCTATTGCTGTTTGCATACAGAATGATTTGTAAAACTCCCAGAGAGTAACTCCATGATTTAGCTGTCTTAAGGGGATGAATGCTACCTGATAAAAACCCCACTGGGTCCCACAGGCATTACACTGGGCAAAAGAAAGCAGAGGTGTGTTATATAATTTTTTGTCAAAAGGTCATGAAGGGGTGAACTTAGCCCATGGTGAAAGAGGTCAGAACAGTGGCTATAGTTTTGGATTATTACAGGTGAGGTAATATTCCAAGCCTAGGCTGCCCAAATGACCGAGGAATAGGTTTAAGCCTTGGTACAGTTCTTCTTTGTTAGAGCTTGCTTGTGTAATTATGCAGATGAGAACTAAATAATGTAATTAGCTGTCTCTTAAATCTCTTTTAATCTGAAAGTCCTCAGTCCATCTCTGACCTTAGAATTTTATGTTGAAGGGAGTTGATTGTCCTGTGGTTTTCCCACAGTCTAGGCTTCATTGATTACATCTCCCTGGTATGAGTAACATGTTCTCTGGCATGGATTCCATGAAAGCTGTTTGTTCCAAATGTATAATCCAATTAGGTTCAGTTCTTTTGTGGACAACACAGAAGATGTATACTCTGCCAGGAGTTGTATAGTTCATGTATGTGCGTGTGCGTGCGTGTGTGTGTGTGTGTGTGTGTGTGTGTGTGTATGTTTCTTTGTGTGTACTCTTATGCATGTGCTTGTGTCTGTGGCAACTGTCTTTCTCAATCACTATTCACCTCATCTTTTTTAGACTGGGAGCTTGTCAGTCGCTAGACTAGCTGGTCAGTGATCATCAGGATCTGCTTGTCTCTGCCTGTCCATGCTGAGATCACATAGCCACATTCAGATCTCTATGTGGGCTGTGGGGATTGAACTCAGATCCCTGTGCTTTTATAGTGACCACTTACCAATTGGGCCATTTCCCCAGATCCAAGGGTGACATACTTAGAGCTTCCGTTTGCATGAGTCAGCATGGGTTGCTCATCAGAAACTATTCCCATGAGTTGCTGGGAATGTGAAATGAAGATGAAATTTTATTACCCTTACTTTGTTAAGAAAGCTTCTGAACTTTCAAAAGAGACCTTATTTATTTTTGTTTCTTGAATCCATTGGTGAATGTTCATATATATTCTCCACCTCAGGACTGGTCAGACTCTGGACAGATGCAGATTATACATTTGCACACTTAATCTCTTGAGTCATTCCTTCTTATATGCAAAATATACATCTTCTCACAAGTCCATGTGTATAGTTTTAACCATAGACAATGAGGTTGCGTGATATCTTCCCTGGGCTTGATCACAGCCCAGGTACTACAGTCTCCAAAGAGAGTGACAGTCAGGGACTCTGGCCCATGTTTTTACACACAAAGGTACTTCCAGCTTAGTGTTTTCCTCCTCAAACTACTTATGCTATTCTCCTTCCTGTCACTATGACAGAATATCACAGACTAGGTAATTCATAATGAAAAATCTACATGGTGATTCTGGAGGCTTGAAAGATCCAAGGTGTGGTAGCAGCACATGGTAAGGGATTTCTGTCTAGGGGGAAGAGGTCAGAGGGCATCATGTGGCAAGAGAAGACATTCTACAATCAGATCTGTCATATAGTCAGAGGGCATCTTGTGGTCATAGGGCAAGAATACACATAGGAAAAGTTTTTGTGTCTATCAAAGGTACTCTCATGAGAACTAACCCCATCCCTCAAGAAGGCTTTAAGCCACTCATGAAGGTGGAGCCTTATGATGTATTCACTCCTACTTAGACCTGACCTCTGATGATACTGCAGTGGGTCTTGAAGGCACAGCATATGAGATGTAGCTATTTACTTGTTTGTTTGTTTTATTTTCTTGTTTCTTACTTGGTCACATGATGTACGCATCCATCTAGAACTATAACCCTAAAAAAAAAAAAACTTTCTTTGGTTGACTCGGTCATAATAACTTATTACAGCAACAGAAATCTAAGACACAGGTGGTTGTAGGCTGCCCCACACCAAAGCTGAGAATAGCACTAGGGTTCTCTACAAGAGCAGACAGTGTTCTTAACCTCTGAGCCGCCACTCAAGACCCAAGGTTTGGTTTGGTTTGAGACAGGTCTCATATAGCTCAAGCTTATCTCAAACTTACTGTGTAATTGAAGATGGCCTTTGATGTATGATCCTCCTGCCTCCACCTCCCAAGTGCTGAGACGGCAGGCAGGCATTCATTACAATGCTTGGTTCATGCTGTGCTGGGAATCAAACTCAAGAACTCTTATAGACTAAGCATGTACTCAATCAATGGAGCTCATCCCCTGCCCTGTGGATCCAAGTTTGATTACATAGTTCCAGGCCTTCAAACTAAAGACATGGGATGGTTGAGTATCATCTTGGCCACTGTGGTGGTTTGAATAAGAAATTTCCCCATGGACTCATGGCTTTGAACACTTGATCCCCATTTCTTTGGGGAGGTTATCAGAGGTGCAAGCTTAGTGGTAAACAAATACCACTGGGTACTGGCTTTGGGGTTTATAGCCTCGTCCCAATTCCAGTTCATTCTCTCTGTTTTGTGTTTTGTTGTTGAAGCTGTGACTTCTCAGCTTCATTCTCCCTCCTTCATGTCTTCCTATGGTTATGGACTCTCCCTCTGAACTATAAACCAAAATAAACTTCTTTCTATATGTTGATTTGGTCATAGTGTTTTATCAAAACAACAGCTACTAACACAAATACTTTCCACTGGGACAGATCTTGCCCCATTGGGACCAGTTAGCTCTCTAATCAACATGCCTGGGGCATGCTCAACAGCCTGTGACACAGTTTAACAACGAGTGATAGAAACTCTTGTCACTTATGTCTCAGTCCTATGGTCCCTTGTCCCTTTTGGGCCCTTTCCTCTAGGCCCATCTCAGCCTGGAGCCATGGCACATTTGGTGTGGTTCTGATTCTTACAGCATTTCCCTTGTGACTTCCTGGGCTTCCTCTTGGAAGAGCTACTGTATAGAGCAGTGGTTCTTCACCTCCCTGTGACCCTTTAATACAATTTTTCATGTTGTGGTGACATCCAACCGTAAAATTATCTTTGTCACTAATTTATAACTGTGATTTGGCTACTGTTATAAATTGTAATGTAAACATATGATATGCAGGATATCTGATATGACCCCTCAAAGGGGTCCCAACCCATAGGTTGAGAACCACTGGTCTAGGGACAGTTACCATCTTCCATGTTCTGTTGAGCCAAGCTTGCATTCCTCTTTTTATTTTATGTGCCTATCTGTCCACATATTATTATGCATTTGCCCCAGTGACTAAAAAGCAGAACCTATGTATTGACCATTCCAGCCCTCTGTCAGTAACAGTCCTTGACAACAGCTACACTGTAAAAACTCTGTTAAGGGAAGGAGCCCCTATTCATCTGGTCTAGTGAGTGACTTTCATACAACAGGAATAATACATTTGACTGGCTGAGGGATCCAATCTTTCTATACTCTCCTGATATGGGCCATCCTTCAGAAAGGCTTTCTGAAATGTTCTTTGTGGCCACCCAACAGAGGTATCATTGCCACAATCCTATCTCTGCCTTTTTACCAGAAACTATAATTTTCAAAAGACTGCAGAATTCTATTCTAACCAACCAGCTATATCCCTAAATTGGAACATGTGGACAGGGTATGACCAACTCTCATGGAGACCTAGCAAGAATCTGGGACCACTGGTCATCATCTTTTTATATAGATCTTCCCTTTGCTGTGGTACTTACACTGCCCCCAGATCTCTTATTGCTGAGAAAAATTATGCCAGGTTCTCTCATATAGGCACCTACAAACTTCACGGGCAGGATTCCTTTCTTTTAGCAGTCATGAATCCCCACCCCCACCCCCAGGACATAATGACCACCACATGAACTCTGTTCTTAAGGAGATGAAAATTCTTGCTATCATAAGCACATGATAGCAATGTGTGTTTTACAGCAAGGCTCACTGTGCTGAGGTTTTTGGATTTCTGCTTCTCAATGTGATGTCTATCCTTAGTAACTCTGAGAGACCAAGAAATGCATAAACTAAGTAAATTTTACAAAATTTTAAAAGTTGAAGTTCCATGGGTTGAGGGTAAAGGGGCTTGGCAACAATCCTGACGAACTGGTTCAATCCCTTGGGCCCACCTAGTTAAAGGAAAGAGCTGACTCTTCAGAACTGATCTCTGGTCTCCACACATGGCACATGCATGCCCCCCCAATTAAAGACAGACAACATAACAAAGTTGTCTTTTTTAAAATATAGGGTCTTATGTAGCCCAGGCTAGCCTAAAACTTTGACATCGAGTATAACCTTAAATTTCTGATCTTCCTGCCTCTACATCCCAAGTGCTGGTGTGAGAGTTGCGTACATACCTCCACATAAGACTAACAATTTATGATTTTGTAATCCATCAAAAAAGGATAGTAGACAAAACATAATAGTAGCAACAACAACAAGTCTGGAAGCTATTAAACAGCTTCATGACTATTTTCCCCTGTCGTTCCTGATCTGTCCCTTAAAGAGTCCACTGCCTGCTGCCACACAGCACCGGCATGGTGGATGGTGCTTACAATGAGCAAGTATGTGGTGGAGAGATGAGAGAGAAGGCAAACTGGAATGGTTTGTGCTTTATGAAGATAGTCAGAACTGGAGATGAGAGCGTGCTGAGGAAGAGCCTGACAGGAGGAGCCTGCACTGACCTCTTCTGAGGCCATGGGGATATCCCAGCTCAAGCTGCTTCCAAGGGCCATGTCTGGATCCATGGCCACCAGCAGCCAGGGTCTGTGTTGATATCTGTAGCCCAATGTTACCACCAAAGACCATGTGAATGTCCCTGGTCTGGGCTGCCACCTAGGGCCTTGTTGATGTCCAAGGACTATGCAGAGTTGGCCCTACCTCTGGTCAGTTACATCACTCAGGAGAGTGAGTCCCACACCTCACCTGGGCAACAGAGTAAAGCTGGCATGAGTACAGATGAGCATGCCCAAGGGTGTGAGTATGGAAGAGACAGGCCCTACTCCTCACTGCCTGTGGTAGGTGGAGAGTTGGCCCCATCTCTCACCTGGGCAATGTGAGGTATCTCCCTGGTGGTGTTGGTCTGAGGGCATGAGAGTGCTCGAGCTGGCCCCACCCCTCATGGGGGCAGTGCTGGAGACCTGGCCCTGGGGGTATGAGACAGAGGGAGCCAGTCCTGTCCCCTGCCAGCTGCCACAGGCAAGAGAGCACCCCACCCCTCACCTGGGCAAAGCAGGGAAGCTGGCCCTGATCCTGTGGGTTCAGGAGAGTGGAAAGGCTGAACAACTCTGGGCTACCCAGGCTCAGATCCAAGTTTTAAGTCGACCCACCGCAATATCTGCATCATCTATAAACTGCTAGAGTGTGTGAAAGGGCCCGTCCTGCAGAGCCAAAGCTATAGGATCTCCATGACACAAGGCAACAACAGGATATCTGCAAGGAGTCACAGTGAGGACCCAGTATTGATAGTGTAGCAAAAGCCAGAGAGGCCTCAAACCAGATCAATGACTCAATGCAAAAAACATTCACAAATAAAGCTGTTTGGATGTGACACACTGCTGCTTGGGGTTTTGTTTTGTTTACTTGTTTTTACTTTGTTGTTTTCTTTTGACAGGGAGGTTGCAAGGGAAGAGGGCAGATGTGGAAGGACAGGGAGATGAGTGGGATTGGGGTGCGTGATGTGAAATTCACAAAGAACCAATAAAAAGATTTTAAAAAAAAAAAAAGTTCGAGAAAAGAACAGACCAGCTGCACATGGTGGTGGCCTGTGTCTGTAGTCCCAACACGAGAGAGGTTGAGGCAGGAGGATTGCTACAAGATCTAGGTCAGCCTTTGAGTGAAACATTGACTCAAAAGAAGGGGGTGGGGTATATGAAAAAGAAAAGTAGAAGTTTTAAGTTCTTCTTAAAAACAGAAGAACTTTGGGTTTAAAAATTCCCCAAACCTTCTTTTTTTTTTCTTTTTTTAGCTTCTAATCTCCAGTCATCTAGCAAGCCTGGCTTTCCCAGGAAGGCAAAGATATACTTTGTCCTGAAACCCTCATGATCAGCACACTCCAAATGTAATACACAGTCCAGATAAGGGAGCACCATGGCTTTGTGCCCTCCCAGCCATGGCAGGGAAGAGGCTGTCTTCTGCTGAAGTGACTGGTTCTTTCTCAATGCCAGCGGTGTTACTATCAAATGATGATCCTATTCTTCAGAGTCAAGAGCCTTTTCAAAACCAGGAGAGAAATGTCAATCTCTTCCTGAGTACATGAACAACTTACCTCACTGAAAGCCTGGTTATGTAAAACTCAGATATGACTCCATCCCTACAGATAGCAGTCTGAAAGAAGCAAGATAGTTCTCCAAATTGTGAAGTGGTCCTTAAAAACAGCAGCACACTGAAGACGCCTGTCACAGAATGAGCCACTATAGCCCAAGGTTCAAAGACTGGCAAGGTCTGCGCTGTACCTAAGCTGCCAGGGTTGTGCCAGAGAGTGAAAATGCATTTCCTTACTCATTGACATTCTGATCCAGCTAAAATTAAAAGATACAAAAGCATCTGGCCACCAGTGCAGCAATAACTGGTGTGCTCAAGAATCACTAGCAGAAGGATGTGGTGGTGCACACCTGTAATCTCAACACTTGGATGTATGCACATGTCTACTTCCAGAGTGGTGGGCTTTAGAATCAGAGCAGGTAAGTCTCACAACCTACCTACCCTTTCTGCCTTTCTTTATTGGCCTTCATTGCTGATCTTTGTTTTAAGGTGTATGTGGGGTTTTTTGAGACAGGGTCTCATTATGTAGCCCAGGTTGGCCTCCAAATCATGGCAACCCTCCTGTGTGGGCCTTCACGTGCTGCCCTATGTTGTTAATCTTCTTCTAGTGTCTCACGGTTTTAACAGAAATATACATGTAATTGTTTTCATTCTAAAGTTTCCCTTTATTTTTTTATTTTATGTGTATGACTGTTATGTCAGTGTGCCATGTATATGTAGTACCACCAGAGGTATCTGATTCCTGGAGTTATGGGTGGTTGCGAACCACCATACATGGGTGCTGGGAACTGAACCTAAGTCCTCTAGAGAAATAGCTAGTGCTCGTAACCAAGGAAGCCATCTCATCTGCACTAAAATGCACAAACTCTCAAAAGCAAAGAGCAGAGTGGTGATCACCATGAAGAGGTTGAAGTGGCCAAACGGTACAAAGCCTGAAATATGTAAAGTGACTTACCTAGTCTCTCTTGGTAAATAAGGCTGATCTAGAGACAGAAAAGATGACATGTGGAAAGTCTCTGCACACAGAAGATGTTCAACCAGAGATCAGTGTTCTCCAAACACCATTCATTCACCTTTGGTCTGGGGCACACAAGTCATCTCAGGACACAAACTCACCATGCCTCACTTTGCCTGTATAAACTGCTCAGTCAGAAGGCAGCTGCAGCTTTGAAGTCTTCCCTGCCCAAACCCAGTGGTTTCAGGTCTCTTTTGTTCATGATGAATTGCAATGACCACATTCCACAAAGGATTCTACAAGCTACCTTCTTCAGTCTTGTAAATCCAAGTAGTTGGGGTTCCCCCTCCCCCTTTCTTTTATTGCTGAAGGAGTTGTGTGGGTGTCTGGTCATCTGAGTCAATGGTTCCAACCAGAATATAAATAAAACCCTGCTCTTAGTTAAAAGAAGCCAGTGTCAACTGGTGTAAACCAGGACCACACTATGTACACTATGTACCTAAAACCCTTGAAAGCCATTGAAATTTATTCTTACTTAATGTTTGCAAAAATATCAGAATAAATATGCACTGCTTGATCTAAAAATCCAGGTCAGCTTAATCCCTAGTTCCTACCTATGTATTTTGTTGTACATGGGTGGTGTGCCCAAACAAATCAGTTCAAGAATACCCATCTGTCTAAGTTTTTGTATAATGTTACTTTATGCATGAAGATGTTCGGCCTGAATGTATGCCTGTGCACCTTGCACATGTCCATACCTAGAGGCCAGAAGAGGGTATCAGATTCCCTAGAACTAAAGAAAGTTGTAAGCTAGCATGTGGATGCTGGGAATTGAACCCAGGTCCTCTGGAAGACCAGTCAGTGTTCTTAACCACTGAGCCATCTCTCCAGCCTTTCACCTAAAATTTTTATATGATGCGGTTTTCAACCTTAGCCACACAGAGGATCACAGGCCATCATGACCTCAAATGACTTTCATTAGACTTTCATAGTTGAAGAGAGCAAAAGAGTCTTATTCCTGAGAACAAAACTGAACATATAGCAGGGCCCAGAACAAAGTCAGAGAGAGATCTGCTTAGACGTGTGATTAAGCATGTTTTCAGGTGATGAAGAAAAAGAATGTCAGACTGAGGTCTGCCTGTCTGTCTGCTGCCATGGTCAGGGACAAAAGTACATCTTCTTCTCTCTTGGTTATTATAGTTGGTGCACCGAATGCATGTGTGAATAGTTTCAGAAACAATGGGAAAATCTACAATACTACATAAGTGTTGTCAGGAAGCAGCAACTCCTGGGACAAGCAGCCAGGAGTCCTCTCTGATCTGGTTTCCAATTTGTCAGTTGCACTAGTAAGAAAAATGTGTGACATTTAGAGAAACTTACTGTTCCACAGTTAGCATGCTTGTTCAAAGTTCCCAGATTAAATCTGTGTAGCTCATTTGTACGAGTTATTGACATCTTGTCATAGTAAAATTGTTGCTAAATTCTAATTAGGAGTCTCTTACAAAAATGACTTGCATTCTTCTCTTCCAATGCAAAGACAGAAGGTCATTTGTGAGAAAACCCACCCTTTCCTAATCAGCCATGTTCCAGTTGCTTCCATCCTGTGGGCCTCTTTAGGGCACTTGTTGAAAACCAAGCCCTGGCCCACTTGATTCAGTCTCCTCCAACTCAAAATTCTATGCTCCTAGTGCTTGTGTCTGTCTTGTGGTGGTCACCTCACCTCCTGTGGTGTTTGTCCTGGAACAAGCAGCAGAGAAGAAGCAGAGACTTTCTGTTCTTTTACCTAATTTATTTTTTTTTTAACTTCCTTCCACTCAAACTCAGAAGAGGACAGAAATATTTCGAAAAATGTTGTTTCTTAAAAAATAATAAGCAAGTAAGGCAAATCTTGGTTGTTTGCTCCTAATGGCTGTAGATTGCTATATGAGTACCTGCCAGGTCTGCTTTCTTCTTTACTGAAGGTTTTCTTCAAATTCTTATACTACCGAGGGTTAGTTAAGATCCTACTTGTGGGAAAGTGCTTCATCAATTTTGTTCTGATGTCACCTGTAATTTTTACAAGTTGACCACTACATGAACAATGCAATTTAATATTCTCTAAATTATCAAATGGAAGTTTAGGACTCTTACAAAAATGACTTGTATTCTTCCCTTCCAATGCAAAGACAGAAGGTCGTTTGTGAGAAAACCCACCCTTTCCTAATCAGCCATGTTCCCGTTGCTTCCATCCTGTGGGCCTCTTTAGGGCACTTATTGAAAACCAAGCTCTGGCCCACTTGATCCACTTGATGAGTCTCCTCCAACTCATTTTATTAGAAATCCAATGTGGTTTAAAGGTTTTCAGCAGAACACAGTGGCAAGTTTTAGTTGAGCACTCAACTAAAACTTTCAAGTTATAGTTGGAATCAGTAGTATTGATGGATGGGTGTGGGGGGGTGTATGCCTCTTTCTACAACAACTTCTTCAGTTCTGATGCATAAAATTACTATAAAGTATGTAATTTTTATTTTAATAAAAGGTTAAAATCAAAATAATAGTAATAATAATGATGATCATCTGACCTTAAATAGCTCTTTAGGAAGGATGCCTTGTTATGCAGAGGTGTGTGTGTGTGGGGGGGGGGGGTTGTTCTGTGTTCTACAAGTGGTGCCAAGTTTTCAGGGTAAGGAGGAACAAACTCATTGCACAAGGCAATGGCAAGTCCCAGGTAGGCACAGGCTGCTTGTCCTGGTAAGAGGCAGAGTTTACTGGCCTCTAAGACAACAGCCATTTCCATTTGGTTCCCAGGGTAACAAACTCAGCTCTCACTTTAACAACTGACCATTTCTCTTACAACAGAGTCCATGTTAATTGGATACTAAAACCTTCTGAAAACTGGGGTTGGCCCTTTCTGCTGCCTTGTCTCTGTTGACAATGAGCTTCTTAAAACAGAACATTCATTTAGTCATTCTATGTGCATGTGTATGGACATGCATATGAAGCCCAGAGAACAATCTGTAAGAGTTGGTTCTCTTCCCCAACTATGCGGATCAGACTCAAGGGTTTTTTGTTTGTTTGTTTGTTTGTTTGTTTTTTGTTGTTGTTTTGGGGTTTTGGTTTTTGGGTTTTGGGGTTTTTTCTTTTTTCTTGGTAATAAGTGCTTTTAGTGGCTGAGCCCTCTCACAGGCCTGGCAGTAAGTTTTTAATTTTCTCAGGTTGGCCTTGCTCTCTAGCTTCTAATGTTTGTTTGTGCCTGGTTTAAACATCCATTGGTGTTTGTTTCCACTAACACACTGATATTGAATACTACTGTGCCTACCTGAGGTAGCACTTTGACCTTTCAAATCTGAGGAAAGGCCTCTCCTCAACTCCCAGCCACCCCACAGTTTCATTATCGTCACATTAGGACTGGCCTATGAGTAATTCACTTCACTTTACCCTACTGAGATCATAATCACTGAGCAGGCAGCTACCTTATCTTTGTGGGTCACCAGTAAATCCTCAGAAATTAACACAGACATAGAGCCCCATAGACACAAAATTACTGCTGTGTTAATGAGTGATTCAACAGACATGGTCTGTACAGTCACAGGTATTGATTAAGGTAATGAAATAATACCAGACTTTATCAGATGAATGGAATGTACCAATCATTGTCACTTGCTGTGTAATATTTATCCTTACAACCATACTACTAGTGTGTGTTCCTATTTGTGCATCACAAAGCCATGCACTGAGGCAAAGGAGAGCTCAGTAACGTCTCTGTGTTTCAGAAGCAGCTAGAAGGATCTTATCTTGAAGCATGTGCACTCATGGATCTATGAAATACCACTTCCATGCATCTCTTTATTATGCAAGATGCTTCTGCATCTGTGCTGGCTTCTGACCCATCAGCTTCTAAAGTTGAAAAAATTTGTGGCCTACAGTAACAGAGAATGAGCCATTGTCTCTAAGGTTTTCACACTTTGGTGTGCATATGTGAGATGGGGGAAGTAGATAGAAGAGGAAGTGGAGAAGAAAGAGGTGGAGAAGAGAGAGGAAGAGGAGAAAGGAGGAAGAAGGAGAAGAAGAGGAAGAGGAGAAAGGAGGAGGAAGGAGAAGATGAAGAGGAAGAGGAGGAGGAGGAGAAGGAAGAGGAGGAAGGAGAGGAGGAGGAGACGGAAGGGGAGAGGGAGAAGAAGAGGGAGAGGGAGAGGAAGAGGAAGAAGAAGATAAAAAGGAAGAGGAAGCGGAAGCAGAGCAGAAGCAGAAGCAGAAGCAGAAGCAGAAGCAGAAGCAGAAGCAGAAGCAGAAGCAGAAGCAGAAGCAGAAGCAGAAGCAGAAGCAGAAGCAGAAGCAGAAGCAGAAGAAGCAGCATTCTGAATGTCCAAAGGAGTCTGTGACATATTCCACCTTCAGAAAATAAGAACCCAATCAAGCCTTTTCAAAATGTTTTTGCCTATCTGGGTTTATCTTTGTTGCTTGAGACAGGGTCTCTAGGTCTCTATGTAGCCAAGCAGGATCTTGAATTTCTGATCCTCCCAAGTCCTTCAAATAAAAGCATGCATGCCCCTTTCTCAAATTTACATAGGACTTGGCATTGGACCCAAGACTCCATGTTTACTAGGTATGTACTTTGCCAACTGAGCTACACCCCCAGATCCTCACTGAGTTTTGAAGGCTAAAAGGAACAGAGCCATGGTAATAGATAGATGGATAGATAGATAGATAGATAGATAGATAGATAGATAGATGATAGATAGATAGATGACTGATAGATTGCTGTGGATACTAGCATACATGCATATTGTACATATTAGATCATTGACACACAGTATGCCCTATGCACAAGTTATTGTTATAATGTGACTCTGAACTCTTTCTCATGAAACCTAACATGGAAACTACCTGTAGGAAACAAATGTAAGAAACATCACCCCCCCCTCAGTTTTCCCTAGTTTTTTTTTTTTTTTTATGGTCTGTGGTGCTCCCTGCGACTTCAGAAGAGTTCAAAAACCCTGCTGAAAGAGGGGCTTCCTCCAGCTTTTTCCTTTTTTCTGAGATCCAGACTTCAAACTTAATTGCTTATCTACATGGTCAATGTCTATCCAAAGGCCAAATATTAACTAAGAGGCCAATAAACATCTCCTAAACTCCTACTCCAGACCAGCTTTGCCTCTACTCTATCAACAAAATCTCTCTCTCTCTCTCTCTCTCTCTCTCTCTCTCTCTCTCTCTCTCTCTCTCTCTCTCTCTCTCTCTCTCTGATTTCCAAGTAGCAGCTACACCTCTTTCATCAGCTATGAAGCTAAACCTCTGAGTATCTCCTGACCCTCACTTCATATTTATTCTGACCTGCTTATAAACCTTGCCACTGTATTCCACGGCACCACATCTGTCTACCAAAGTTATTTACAGACTCCTGTGACTTCCCATTTTTCCAAGCCTCCTAGAATAGGACTTGCCACGCTTCCTCAGTACTCTCGACCTGATACCCTTTCTCACTTCAGCCACTGCAGTAGGTACTCTTGCTGTTTGCAGGAAGATCATTACTACCATCTGGAAATCCATGGGCTCTGCTTTCTGCCGACTCTTATGGTTTATGAATTGTCCATCATTCATTTTGCAACTTAAGAGTTTGTTGAACATGTGCTAAGAGGAAGCCTGATAATGGTTCACTTAACAAGGGAATGAAAGTAGTCGTGGCCTAAGGTTTTAAGCAAGAGAATCTTGATCAAACTTGCACTTTAAGTTGATCTTTATGTCACTCCTATGCAGAGTAACGTAGTCTCTGTTTCACAAATGAGAAAATTTTCCAGTTAGAAATTTAGATAAACAAGTTTCTTAGGAAGGGAAACTTTCTAACTTGCCCTTACAATCACTTACTCTTTGAAAAGAATGAACTTTCTTAGACCAGATTTTTGTTGTTCTTAAACAGTTTATTCATAAAATACACACATGCCTACCATGTGTTTTGCTAGGTTCTGTGAATGTAGAACTAATACTCACCGTGTCCACTTCCCTTATGGTTCGGTCTCATGTGTCCATCTCCAATCTGATCTCGAGTAAGCATCCATTGCCCTCTCTGCCTCCTTAGCTTTCCCTTTCCACTCTTCCTGGTCTGGAGGGTTAGGAAGACAGGCCCAGAACTGGCCTTCAGCTTTGTATGAAAATTGCCCATGTTTTAGTTTCTGAGAGGCTTGGCCATTCTTGTAGTGGCTAAATTGGGTTGGAAGACAAGTAGGAAAATGACCAGTGCTTCCACTTGACATCATCTCTACCTCATGAGCAAGAGCTCTAAGGATTCCCTTACACAACACCCATCACAAAGTTTCTAGAAGAGAAACTGAACCAGTGAATCTAGGACCCTCTCCCTGAAGGAATGCTTATACAAAAGACTCCATGGCCTCTAGAGTGCTAAGAGAAAGAACAAGAAAACAATTGTACATTCTCTGGGGTTAAGCTTTTTCACACTGTATCATCTCTAAAGCCATTGCATTAACCCCAAGGATAATAAGGGATTATTTTGACTAATCGAAAGACGATCTTCCACTATAAATAGCCCTGGGCTTTGCAACAGATGCATAAGAAATTCAGCAATGGAAAAGCATGATTAATAGCACCAGACACTTAAGTAGCATTTAGCCTTTCTCAGACTACATTCATTTTAACCTTGTAAGAGCCCTGTGGTTAAACGGGTGGCGGATACCCAGGTGACAAACAAAGAAACGGAAGACAAGCACAGAACACCATGTCTCTAAACCTCCAGATCTTCATTCTGCTCTTTAAGCTGTGCTCATGTGACAGGCAGAGCTTGTCACACAGTTGGTAGGACTCAGGTCTAGCAGGCAGGAAATCCTGGGTTTTTGATTCCCAGCCCTGCCTAAACTAGGTATGGTAATGTAAGCCAGTCCTCCCAACACTCAGGGATTAGAGGCAAGAGGATCCTGCCACAAAGAGAAGGGGAGGGGCAATGAGATAAGGTTGTGAATTCAGCCTTAGTTAACTACCTACTGAAATACTGTCCTGTTATTTGAGGGGAGGCTATTGGCACTGTTGAAGTGTATGCCGTGAGAATCCAGGACATGGATATGAAGAATGTACTCTTGCCTCCTTCACTTGTTCAGGCCAAATTTCACGCACATATGACTTGTTTCTTTGCCCATTTAGTATTGTGGTTTCAGGGGTCTGAGCTATCCAGTTCACAGTGAGCCCCTTGGAATTACCTGATACAACTTACTTGGTGTCCCATGGCACTTGACTTTCTGTAGCACTCACTAGGGCAGAAGAAGCTACTTCTTAGATGAGATATTTTCAGTTACACAAAGCTTGGCTCTCCCTGTATCTCTAGAAATATAAGTTACAAGTCTCTCATTGGGGCTTGACAATGGTACCACACTTCTATCCACAAATGAGAGCTTATTCTAGTCTGTCTATGGCTACACAGAGAAACACCTGAAAACTTGTTCTCTAAAATTATTTTACCTTCTTTTCTGCTATAATTTATTTTAAAACAGACCATCAAATAAATGCATTGATTTCCCACCAAAAACAGTAATAGTCTTGCTGCTGTAGTTTGCTTCACCCATCCTCAGTTAAATGGGATGAGATATACTGAACAGACATGGAGCTCTCTTGACCACTGAGTAATAAGTCATAAGCCACTGTGTGGCCAACTTCAGTCATATGGGGTAGGGAGTTCTACCAATGTTTCTTTACAGGTGTGAATCCAACAGGTTGAACACTTGTCCCTGAAGCATAATGTATATGTTGGACTAACTCCAAGAAAGTCCTCCATATGTAGAGCCAGGGGAAACATTCCAAAAGAACCCTGGGTGATATCTGGGAAGCTCCAGTGTGGCTGAGAAGTGGGCAAGAATGCTGGCCACAGTTCCCTGAGAGACATGAGTGAAGAGGCTCACTTTCCTAATGGAATTTTTTCATAGCTCCCCTATTTCTTTTTTTTAAAGTGTCCCAATGTCTATTGTAGGTGTTCCTTTTATAACTAAAGATAGCTCTTCCAGAGGACCTGGAGTCCATTCCCAGCACCCACATGAAGACTCAGAATGAGCATGGTACACAGACCTATATATAGGCCAAATGCTGATACACAAAAATAATGTAAATTTAAAATATTATATCTGCTATAATTCTTTTAGTAGAAGCACTAGATGAAGCCCATAAATTGAATCTTGGTTCTCTTATGATTAGGTTTTCTTTAATTTCCCCAAAACAACTAAGCAACTAGCAAAATGCTTTTGTGTTTTGAAATCAATCTACATGTTTCTCTCAATTCACTTGCTGTTCCCTGAGATCCAGACTTAGTATCTCTGGACACCAGTAGCAGGTTTTCTCCCCACCACAGATCATGGAATACTTTGACATTTAAGGCAGAGGATAGGTTGTGGTCATTTCATACAGGAAAAGTTCATTTTAATTTTTTATATTATCTTCTCTTTGCTTCCCCTCAAAACAGCCTAAGCCGCCTCTTTATAAAAGAAACCAGTCATCATTCCCAGAAGCACTTCAGATGCCAACACAGCTAGCTTGCTCTATAGCAGCGGTTTTTCATAGGAGTTGTTTATGGGTATCCATTCCAGTATGTAACAGCCTTCAGAATTGGGACTCATAGGTGATGCTAACGCCAGTGCAGTCATCAATCTGAAACATATCCAACCCTAACTAGTGACTACCTTCTTTCCCCAAACAAACAACTTTTAGACCATAGGCTGTTATCTCATGGTCTATTGTCTCGTTTACAATATTCTGTAGCTTTGATCAAGGGTCAGGACTATGCTTCTGGTCCCACTCCAGATCAGCATGCAATCAGTGGATCCAGTCTAGCTAAGTTTAACCTATGCTACATGCTAGAAGAAAAAAAAAAACTTCATGAGGAAACAGAGCATGCACATGTGACTTTTGAGGACATCAAAGGCCTTCATTTCAAATACCAAATTCTAGTTTTGCAAGAAAGGAGCCATGTGGATGTAAAAAATAACTAACCAAATAAGCATACACATTATTATATCTTAAAATACTGGAAGCCAGGCAGCATAATGACTCATTTTGAATTCTTATAATCATCTGAAATATTTCCCAAGTTTCTACTTCAGAGCTGTTGCAGTCTTAGTAATTTCTATGGTTTTTAGATTATTCAATGTTATTAACATTTATCACACAATAAGACATTTCAAAAAAGCACAGAATTACTTATGCTGCCAAGAACAGTAGTACACACCTTTAATCCCAGCACTGGAGGCAGAGGAGGCAGAGGCAGGAGGCAGGAGGCAGGAGGCAGGAGGCAGGAGGCAGGAGGCAGGAGGCAGGAGGCAGGAGGCAGGAGGCAGGAGGCAGGAGGCAGGAGGCAGGAGGCAGGAGGCAGGAGGCAGGAGGCAGGAGGCAGGAGGCAGGAGGCAGGAGGCAGGAGGCAGGAGGCAGGAGGCAGGAGGCAGGAGGCAGGAGGCAGGAGGCAGGAGGCAGGAGGCAGGAGGCAGGAGGCAGGAGGCAGAGGAAGGGTCTCTGAGAGTTTGAGGCTAGCCTAGTCTAGAGAGCAAGTTCCAGGACAGCCAGGGCTTCATAGTGAGGCCTTGCCTCAGGAAAAAAATAATGAAACATATGAAAAGATCTGTTTTTTCTGTCTACCATGGGCTTGACCATCTTGAATACAAGGCCACTCAAGAACACTGTGATGAGGGAGTTTTCAACATGAGTCTCACAGAAACATGAGCTTTGGTCTCTGACTGGTAGATCTCCAGGCTTACAGGCCTCCTGAAATTTTAGGCTATCAACAAAGTGCAGATGAAAGACACATAAAGCCCCAAAAGATTCAGACCAGGACCTTCTAATGAAACATGGCCCAGAGCATCCTTGTGGTGCTGTGGTGCTGGCTGGATGGTAGTGTAAGGACAGATTTGCTGTTCTTGGGAACGATGGGGTGAGGGCAGGGGAACGGGACTGCTCTTTAGTACAGACACATAAGTACTGCATGCTTTCATGTCATTGGAATGCAGCTAGCTGTGACTAATGTCTTGTGGTTCTTTCTAGTATAATAAAATATAATAATGTCTATGGAGTTTGCCTACAATATTATTTAGGGGTTATTTCAGAAGCAAAGTCTTAGACAATATACTGGTACCTTTACTAAAGCGATCCCATTCTCTAGATCAGCAACCCAGTCTCCAGCAAGCAAGGAGTCAGGGTTCCACAGGTTTAATTACAGGCAGCTTCAAGGATTTGAGTAGAACCTCAGCTGGAGCAAAGGTCTCACAACTTCAAGACTTATCCTATCTGTGGGATAGATTTTGGGATAAGATTCGATGGACATTGTGAGTGGAGGTTCTAATTGCTGTGGTGGCAGTGCTTTCTGGAAGGCTTCTAAAACATCTATCTCTCCCTTACTGTCTTTTTCCAGGTTTCTACTCCCAAGCTGTACATGGTCTCATGAACACCTGAAGTGTCAGTGGGTGAAAATTAGGACCCCCCACACCTCTGAGGTTATGTCTGGCATCCCCTTAGTTCAACAATATTTTTAGACTTTGGTTGAAAATTTCACAATGAATTCATTCCCAGTCTGGGGTTGCTTCTGCCTATGAGATCACGGGTTTCCTAAGTTTGTGAGTAAGAAAGCACTGGGTCAGAATTAATACACAAAGAGTCTTCTTGTTCTTTATGTAAAGTGCAGGGTATCTGAAACTTGAATTTTCAGGATTGATGGACTGCTCATAGGGAAGAAAACTGGACTGTGGTGGCTCTTACCTGAAATCCAAGCACAATTCCAGACTGGGCTACATAAAGTTCCAGGCCAACTTAAGCTACAGAGAGAAATCTTGGTTCAAGAATAAACAAACAAATGGAAATCACCATTTGTATTTATTTTAACAATTCTATCTTCTACTAGAGGCATTTATCCATAATGATTTGATCAGGGTGGCTTCTCTGTGCTAGTACACAGTTGTAAAATCATCATCGTCATCATCATCATCATCATCATCATCATCTTGCCTGGTGTTACCCACAGCCATTGAAAAACCTTTTCCTTTGGTCAATAGTCTCTCAGCTTTAAACAGATTGATTTATCCATTTGTTATGGCTCTGTTTTGAGTTAATTTCCAGAGACAAGCAAGCAACTGTGAATCTCCTTCCCTGGAGCAAATGACTTATCAGGAAAAAATATGACATATTTTTAACATTATGTAGAAGCACCACAATTTTATTAAGTCATCCACTCTGTTGGCAAAGGATGAAGAACCTAGCTCAGCTGGTCGGTATCACTGGATGGAATGGTTGCTACAACAGAGGGACAAACATCAGTAATCACAAGTAACCAAGGTGAGCCACTGAGGTCACACAGTCCAAAACATCGCTGATGAAAATCACTGGACACCAGACTATTTTGTGTATTAAATGCTCAGAATTCTTAGGTTTTTTTCTATTCCAGTGAATATTATTTTTCTTTATCTTTTCTTTTCAATCATGGCTTCTAGAATGTAGTCACAACTCAGATACGTGTCAAATCTGGGCTCTTCTTTGAAAAAGAGACAATTGCTGGTACTGAGATCAGAAAATTTTCAGATCCTTCAGACCAAGAACTTTTCAAGCCACTACGTATGACTTTTTATTATTCAATCACTCTAGAAGTCAGTTTTGTTACAAATAGAATTTAAAACTCAACAAATATAAAAAACAAAACAAATATGCAAGCACCTACAATGTGGAACGCTTCATGTCAGGTACTGTGGAGATGGTAATTCTCTAAGATAAAAGATGTGATGGCCTACTGAAGATATAACATTTGACATACAAAGTAGCTTGTGATAGGCACACAAAGACAGTTTACTGATATATTCTGAGATAAATGAGCAGAGAAATGAGTATTTGAGGTATCCTTGGACAATAGACAGGATGTCCGTGGGCAAGGAGAGCATTTTGAATGAGAGCACACTGAATAATAATAATAGCAAACTGCACAAAAAAAAGCCACCTGTTTTCATCAGGAGAGTAACAAGATGAATGAGATATGCACTCGCATATGGCCACCATCTTGAAAAGGGCAGCGAAGAATCCACCTCTACGGTGGCCACTGTAGAGGCAGGCAGTGGACCATGATGGCCAATTACTAATAAGGATGAGCTCAGAACAAAACTAGGATGAGGATCAAATCTGACTTTTGTTCCCATGTCCAACTGCCTTCATTGTCTTAATGGATCGTTCAGGTTAAAACATCCTCTCACAAGAAATTGTAAAATCCTGATTGCCACCTTCAACTGTTACTTCTGAGAAGTTCTGCAGTTTTACACTAAAAATAATGGCCAATGAATAGTGAAACGAGACGTTTAAGCAGAAATCAATAGTAATAAGATAGTCTTCGGAGGAGGTTTCTAAACCCCGTTATGACATACACGGTTAAAGTTGAAACAATACTTTGTACCTTAAAGTTCCAGGTACTTATCTTTCTCCTACAGTTATATAAACACTGCTGATAATATTCGCAACTGTGGAAATGCCTCACAGAGGCATTCTAAGGCACAGAAGGCCATTCTAAGAACCTGGTAGCAGGACCTTATTTCTGGTAACACTGTTGCTGATCACTTAGACAGCATCCTACAAACTAACCTTGTTCCTCTCTCTGACATAGAAGTTGAATAAACTAAACTTACTTATCTAGTTTCCTTTGGAGCTACATACAAACATGTTCCATCTTTCTGGCCAAAGTAACTGGAATAGAAGTCTGCTAGGTAACTTTTGGGAAACTTTTCTTCACTAATTAAAGAAGTAGTTATAGCCCAAACTGCCTCTTCACAACTTTAATATGCACATGATCTTTGAAATATAGAAGATCTAGTATAAAATAAATGTCAAGAGAATTGTAGAGATATCAAATTGTCTATCTGCAAGCTGAAAAACCTTTTTTTTTAAAAAAAAAAAAATCAAAGACACTACTGGATGGGTTTTCTTTTACTGATAGTGAAAAGTCCTACCAATAAAAATTAAATATGAGAACCAGTTGACAATTTATCCTTAAATATATTTTTCTTTAAAGTCAGAAGGAAGTGGGAGTAACATATACTTACACAACACTACAATGGTACAATCTGATTGCTCTATATTACATACCCTTCCTCTCTTTAGAGTAATCTGAAGTTATCATAAGTTCAGTAGCTTACTGGAGGAGACCTACAATAAGACATGACAATCAATGGAATAGAGAAGATAGTCCAGAAATAAGCTCACACATGGATGGGCAACTGGTTTACCTTTTAGTTCACTGGTTTTTCTTCTATTTGATCTGGTCTGAAGTTGAACTCTCTGAATTCATTAATCAGTCACAGTATTTTTCAGTGCAGTGATAAGTACATTTTTAAGTACATTTTTAAGTACATTTCTGTCTCTTTGTTAAAACCTGCAGTGTGCTTTCATATTGCTGACCTGATCATGGCATGCATCTCAGTGGTTGTTAGTTTGAAGTCCGTGTCATGTAACACACATAACTATACTTCACTGGGATTGATTTCTGAATATATATTTTCTTTTATTTGCAGCATGCTGCCTTGTATCTTCATTTTCCCCTCAACTATCTGTTTTATTCAGAGACAATTTCTTCAGTTCTGCCAGACTGACCTCACATAGAAAGAACTCACTGATTTGTCCAAGCAGTTATGCTAAGTTATCATGAGGTCTGTGTTTATCCACACTATCTGTTGTTAGCAGCTCCCAGTAGATTAGGGCGTGGCCTTTCAAGATGGTGGTCTGGGTGAGGAAGAAGCCAGATCTCTAGATGACATGACTGGAAAGGTCAAGGTGTTCGGTGTTTATATTTCAGTTTCTTGATATCTTCAATGTAAAACTGAGGACAGGTATATATACACACCTGCTACTCTTCCTGCATCAAGCCATATCTATGGCAAATGTCTGTATTGGTTCCCACTAGGCTTTCCAGACTTAGTGAGGTTTCAGCCATAAGTGAAACACAGTGATTGTCTGTCTCCATATTTCAGAGATTTAAGGAGACCCACACATGTAGAATCCAATTCTCTAAGCTGGGAGGTTAAGGAGGTCACCTCTTGGGTGGGAGCTATACAAATTGTGCTGACAAGAATCAGCAGGCCTGACTTTAGTGTTGTAACAAGCTGAAATGAAGCTTAGGAAACCCAGAGCACCGACTCAGGCGCCTTGTTATGTGCAAGCCCTTCTGATAAGAAACTGGGGACTGTACTTTTTATTACCTACTATGCTCTATCTCTGAGAAATGTAGCCCCTGGGGGCATTTTAAATTAATTATATATTGCATTATATATTGTTATTTTTGCTACTACCACTACTACTGCTACTACTACTTTGGAGACAATGTCTCATTTATCCAAGGTGTCCTCAGACTCACTATGTAGCTGACTCTTGCCTTGAACTACTGATACTCCTGATACTGAGACTGTCTCACCCTCTAGAGTTCTGGGATTATAGGTATAACCTAGCAAAACTGGCAAAAACCAACTCTTTGTACTATGGTCTTGGGCAATTCATATTGTTTTGTGCTATCTATTCCCAAAGCCAGGGCACATAGAATATGGTTCGTCAAGTGAGAGTTGTAAATGTTGGGTACTTGGTGTATAGACAGACTCCTTCAAGAAAAAAAAAAAAAAAAAACACTCCTATATCTGTGCCTTGGTGGTGCTGAGGAAGAAAAGGGTTTGGTTAACATTCAGGTGCCCTGGATCCAGGAAGTCTAGTATTCATGCTATTAACCCTCAATACAGTTTTGTTAGAGACCAGACTGCCAGCCAGCACTATGAAAGGGTATACAGGAACCTCCTGTGGGAAGAAAATTGAGGCTATGCCTTTAGACTCCTTTTCCTACATCCTAAGGTTGTGTGATCTCTAGAAGAGCCTGTGTAACCCTCAGAAGATTACATGCCCCTAGTCATTTCTCTTCCAAATGAGGTGAAATAAAACTTCTTCCAGAAGGGTCTATGTTTGTCGTAATGATACAGGGAAGGAAGGTCAAGAAGCTCAAAGCTCACTGTAAGGATCAAGAAGTCTATAGCTCCCTGAGCAACAATGTCCCTGGGGAAGGCTGGTTCCATGCTCCTCGGTAGTCAGCAGCCCAGTGGGTGCAGGTTACAGGAAAACCCCTGTCATGCAAAACCAGAGGCATGAAAACTAGCTCAGCTCTTCCTTGACCTAAAGATATAAGACGGTTGGGAGATCTTGCATAGCTGAAGAAATCCAGTTGTTTGAGTGCACTAGCCTTTTCTTCCTTTTTAATTAGGGTACTTTCCCAGCTGCCCAGTGAAAAGGTGTCTCTTGACTTGTTGCTCACTTTCTTAAGGAGAACTGATGGATGCATGTACATTTATTCAGTGTGTGTCAGAGTAGGAAAGCAGGGAGACTCTGCCAATAGCTGACATCTTCCAGTTTCTAGGCTCCTTATACAAGAAGCATTGACGTGTTACACACCATCGGACTCCTATGTGAAATGGATATAAATACTCCCAGTCTGTTGGTGGCTGTTTTGTCCTATTGGTGGTGTCCTTTGCTTTACAGAAGCTTTGCAATTTTATGAGGTCCCATTTGTCAATTCTTGATCTTAGAGCATAAGCCATTAGTGTTCTGTTCAGGCACTTTTCCCCTGTGCCCAGGTATTTGAGGTTCTTCCCCGCCTTCTCTTCTATTAGTTTCAGTGTATCTGGTTTTGTGTGAAGGTCCTTGATCCACTTGGACTTGAGCTTTGTACAAGGGCATAAGAATGGATTGATTTGCATTTTTCTACATGCTGACCTCCAGTTGAGCCAGCACCATTTGTTGGAAATGCTGTCCTTTTTCCACTGGATGGTTTTAGCTCCTTTGTCAAAGATCAAGTGGTCGGGCGGTGGTGGCGCACGCCTTTAATCCCAGCACTTGGGAGGCAGAGGCAGACGGATTTCTGAGTTCGAGGCCAGCCTGGTCTACAGAGTGAGTTCCAGGACAGCCAGGGCTACACAGAGAAACCCTGTCTCGAAAAACCAAAAAAAAAAAAAAAAAAAAAAAAAAAAAATCAAGTGACCATAGTTGTGTGGGTTCATTTCTGGGTCTTCAAATCTATTCCATTGATCTTCCTATCTGTCTCTATACCAATACCATGCAGTTTTTATCACTATTGCTCTGTAGTACAGCTTGAGGTCAGGGATGGTGATTCCCCCAGAATGTCTTTTATTGTTGAAAATAGTTCTCGCTATCTTGGGTTTTTTGTTATTCCAAATGAATTTGCAAATTTCTCTTTCTATCTCTATGAAGAATTGAGTTGGAATTTTGATATGGATTGCATTGAATTTGTAGGTTGCTTTTGGCAAGATGGTCATTTTTACTATATTAATCCTGCCAATCCAGGAGCATAGAAGATCTTTCCATCTTCTGAGATCTTCTTTGATTTCTTTCTTCAGAGACTTGAAGTTCTTGTCATACAGATCTTTCACTTGCTTGGTTAGATTCACATCAACGTACTTTATATTATTTATGACTATTGTGAAGGGTATCATTTCCCTAATGTCTTTTTTCAGCCTGTTTATCCTTTGAGTAGAGGAAGGCTACTGATTTGCTTGAGTTGATTTTATATCCAGCTACTTTGCTGAAGTTGTTTATCAGGTTTAGAACTTCTCTGGTGGAGGTTTTGGGGTCACTTAAATATACTATCAAAATGGCAACCAGCAGGTTGGGAAAAGATCTTTACCAATCTTACATTCAATAGAAGGTTAATATCCAATATATACAAAGAACTCAAGAAATTAGCCTTCAGAAAACCAAATAACCCTATTAAAAATGGGGTACAGAGCTAAACAACGAATTCTCAACTGAAGAAATTTGAATGGCCAAGAAGCACCTAAAGAAATGTTCAACATCCTTAGTTATCAGGGAAATGCAAATCAAAGGAGCCCTGAGATTCCACCTCACACAAGTCAGAATGTCTAAGATCAAAAACTGAGGTTGATAGCAGATGCTGGTGAGGATGTGGAGAAAGAGGAACACTCCTCCATTGTTGGTGGGATTGCAAGCTAGTACAACCACTTTGAAAATCAGTCTGGCGGTCCATCAGAAAATTGGACATAGCATTACCTGAGGACCCAGCTATACCACTCCTGGGCATATACCCAGAAGATGCTCCAACATATAACACTATATTCATAGCAGCCTTATTTATAATAGCCAAAAGCTGGAAAGAACCCAGATGTCCTTCAACAAAAGAATGGATACAAAAAAATGTGGTACGTTTACACAATGGAGTATTACTCAGCTATTAAAAACAATGAATTCGAGAAATTCTTAGGCAAATGAATGGAACTAGAAAATATCATCCTGAGTGACATAACCCAATCACAAAAGAACACACATGGTATGCACTCATTGATAACTGGATATTAGCCCAAAAGCTTTCAATACCCAAGATACAACTCATAGACCACATGAACCTCATGAAGAAGGAAGACCAAAGTGTGGGTGCTTCAGTCCTTCTCAGAAGTAGTAACAAAATACTCATGGGAGCAAATATGGAGACAAAGTGTGGGACAGAAACTGAAGGAGGGGTCATCTGGAGACTGTTCACCTGGGTATCCATCCCATGTGCAGTCACCAAAGGTAGACGCTGATATGGATGCCAGGAGGTGCATTCTGATAGGAGCCTGATCTACTTGTTTCCTTAGAGGTCTGCCAGACCCTGACATATACAGAGGCAGATGCTCACAGCTAACCATCAATCTGATCATGGAGTCCCCAATGGAAAAGTTAGAGAGAAGACTGAAGGAGCTGAAAGGGTTTGTGGCCCCATGGAGAGAGCAACAATGTCATCCAACTAGAGCTCCCAAGATCTAAACCACCAGCCTGGGAGCACATAGGGAGAGACCCATGGCTCCAGTTGTATATGTAAGGGAGGATGGCCTTGTTGGGCATATGTGGGAGAGGAAGTCCTTGGTCCCATGAAGTCTGGATCCCCCAGTGTGGGGGAATTCGAGGGCAGGGAGGTGGTAGTGGGTGGATGAGGAACACCCTCATTGAAGCAGGAGGAGGGGAGATGGAATAGGGGGTTCCCAGGTGGAGGAAAATGGGGAAAAGGAATAACATCTAAAATATAAATAAAATATCCAATAAAATGTATTAAAAATAATAAAATAAATAAATACTCACAGAAAGTTCATTTATGATCCTGAAGCATGGGGAAAAGTCCAAACATGTTTCAGATGTCATCAGATCTAGGCATTCTTAACTTAAACCATAGAGCATTCCTCAGGAATAACAGGCAACATACTTTTGATTCCCAACAATACTGGTGATGCCCAAACTTACTGTTCTTCATGAAATAAGCCAGAACCAAATGCTACACAAGATTGAGCCATGGCATCTGGACAAAGCCACAGAATAAGCAGGGTGTACTTAACTATAAACTGTTCCCTGTAAACCTAAAGGTATAGAGTTTCTAGAAGACACATAGGAGTAGACCTCTGAAAGTTTAAAGTAGGCAAAGAGTGCCTAAGTCTCCATAGCAATAACATCTAAAGTACAATGGACGAGACTTCATCTGATTGCAAACTTCACCTCATCCAAAGGCTGCTTACGAAAATCGTTAAGCAAGTGAGAGATGGGAGGAAATACACTTATCCAATCTCCTGATAAGGGATTCAGAATCAAATAATTATAAAACAAAAGTTCAGTAGCAAGAGAGTTGGCCTAGTTGGTAATGAACTGGCTGCCCAAGCATGAAGACTTGAGTTCATGTCCTCAGCACCCACATAAAAAGGCTTAGTGCTGTGTGCCAGTAATTCCAGTTCTGAAGAGGTAGAAAGCAGAATATCTAGACCTTGCTGTTTATGTAATCTTTCCTAGTCAGTGAGCTCCAAGTTCAGTGGGTGACCCTGGCTCAAAAACTAAGATAGGAGACAGTTAGATGGTTCAAGGGGTAAGGTGCTTGCCACCACAGCTAACAACCCAAGATCAATCCCCATGGGCCACATGGCAGAAGGAGAAAACCATTGCCTACAAACTGTCCTCTGACTTCTACATGTACATAAACACACACACACACACCACATACACATAGGCATGCATATGTATACACACATAAATGCACATACACTAAATGAAGAAAAAAGATAAGGTTGACAGAGGAAGGCACCTGACATTGACATCTGGCCTACAGACTCAGTTGTGAATACACCCTTACATACATGAGCACATATATACATAAACCACACATGCAAACACACCCTTAATATACATGAACTCACATACACATGTGAACATACTCTTATATACATGAACACATATACCTATACTTCACACATATGCACAACATATATCCTCAGAGATAATATCCAGGATTGAAGAAACTATGTTTTAAATTTGCAAATGTCATATGTGGATACTTTACTTCAAAGAGCTGTACACATGGTCAGTAAACACATGGGAAGTACTGCACTGTCAGAAATCAGGGAAAGAGTTTCAAAATGGCTGAACCCCCCCCCCAAAGACTTGTGTAAGAGTATCCCTAGATGCCTGAGTCACAGCAGCTCCCAGCTGAACTGTTCAGAGTCCAGGGTTAGGATGAGAAACTGGCTTACCCCCACAATGTGCTACTGTTTAGCAGTGAAAATCATGCTTGTGTGGATTACATGAAGCAATGTGAAGAGTCCCTAAAGAGAGTTCATTCATAAAAGATTTTGGAAGGTGCAAAACTACCCTGTGATTAAAAAATAAAGACAGTGATAACCTCAGGGATGAGCAGAGAATAACAGGACAGAGTACAAGAGGGACTTCCAGATGATGGAGAAGTCTATGTTAGCTGTATCCTCATGTTCTTATTCATCAGCCCAGCTCAGACCTGAGGATCTTCACAGCTTGCTATATCTGAACTATACCCCCTTTCATTTTAATTGATTTTTTAATGACACCAAGATGGGGATGTTTTTCTTCTTCCACTGGGTACAGCTGACTTCTCCTCACTAAAATAACAATTAAGTGACATCAAAAGCATTTATCTGTTTCAACCACTGCTGTATTCATTTAGCACAGTGCCAAGGACAAGTTGGGTTTCTTTAAGCAAATATTGGTATACTAATGTTTGTCTTACTTGGAACTCTTAATTCATCTGAGATCCAGGCCTGCAAAACCAAAGGCAGGAAGAGAGAAAGAAGGAGGGCAGACAGACAGATGATAGAGAGGTAGAGAGAGAGACGAGATGGAGAAGGAGAAGGAGAGAGAGAAAAAATAGATGAGAGAGAGAGATAGGTGTGAGAAAGAGGGAGAGATAGAGAAAGATAGATGATAGGTACAGAGAGAGATAATAGATGACAGTGATAGGGAGATAGAGATAGAGAGACGAAAGGAAGATAGATAGATAGATAGATAGATAGATAGATAGATAGATAGATAGATGATAGATAGATGATAGATAAATAGATGATAGATGGATAGATAGATAAATAGATAGATAAATGATAGATAGATAGATAGATAGATGATAGATAGATAGATAGATGATAGATAGATAATAGATAGATAGACAATAGATAGATAATAGATAGATAGACAGATGATAGATAGATAGATAGATGGTAGATAGATAGATAGATAGATAGATAGATGTTAAATAGATAATAGATAGATAGATAGATGATAGACAGATTAGAGAGAGAGAAAGAGAGAGAGAGATGATAGATAGGCAGACAGATGATACACACACAGCAGGGAGGGGGAACTTAAGACAGTAGGACCACTGCTTTACCCAACTTAAAATTTGTCCTACCTGAAGCTTTCTGATACTCTAAGATGGGGAATTTTACTTCACCATTGTTCGGTTGATTCCAGTTGTTCTCAGATCTACAATATTGGCTTCACATATTTATTTGTTGAGAAGATTAAAAGAGATTCTAAATATGAACTGTTGTATGTAGTGGAAAGGTCCTCATGCAATCTTATAGCCCCAGTAATAACTGTGTTTAGGCAGTAAGTCTTCCTGAAATCCTATGGCAAATTACACAATTCAGACACGGGGAGAGATAAGAAAGTTGGGTAATTTTATTTCCTTGTATTTACAAGCTTTCTGGATACTTTCTGTGTCTAATCTTCACAATGCATAAGTACAAGAACACTTCACCTAACTCTACCCTGTAGTCTCCTGCAGTAAAAATTATTCCAAATTATACCCTGAGAATGCCTACCATTGCTTGACCTAGTAAGTTCATGGCCATTTGCAGTATGGCACCTGACAGGAGCATCAGGATATACAATTGGACAGTGCCCTGTGGTCTCCAACACTGTCTAACACACAGGCTTCTGGCTCACTGCTGGATGCTGGCTGGAGACATCTGGAAAGGGTAATATTGAATGATCCCTATTTTCCAAGAATTAAAGCAAGGTGGAACATTTCCGAATGAAGCCAGGATGTTATTCCTCAAATCTGGGCCACATAAGGTTAGAGGCGTATTGATTTTCAGTTTCGGGATAAATTGGCCATCTTTGGCCTTTCAGGAAAACAACCACAATTTTAGGTGATGAGGAACAGATGGTACAAACCAGAGCCTCCATTAGAAAGCTCCAAGCAAGCTTAACTGTCAAGGTAGCCACAACCACTGTGTCCTGCCACAGATGGACGGAAGAATGACAAATGCTTTCATGTGGGGAGGATGAGCCCAGCTGCTTCTCAGGGGCAAAGGACTGAAGTAATCACACTCGCCACATTCCAGGGCGGCCTCAAATCTGAGCAATTACATGTTGGAATCGGGTTCAAGAAGAAAAAATATTTTTAAAAGTTTTCTTAGAAGAATTCCTTTATGATAATATTCATATCTAATGGGCAGGAAAGGCCCGGTGTAGATTTACCTTGGTGTGGGCTTCTTGCCTGCCTCTCTGTACCTCTTCCCCTCTTCCTCTTCTTCAATAGTCTGTTTCAAACCACAGCCTGAAAGCTATGTCCTCTAATTGAAACATCCCTTCCTGTAGGGATGCAGGAGGTTAGTAAGAGCCAGTAAGCTACTGAAAGTTAGAGGTTCAGAAAATGTACACGTTTGGCACAGAATGCTCAAAAAGCAAAGTTCATGAGGACCCTCCCTAACATTACATAAGCAGGAAGCTATACCTAGGAAAGAAGAGACTCTTCAGTGGAGCTGCCTACTAGCTGTACAAGAGCTCCAGGGATCATCTTTCAGAAAGCATCACCCATGTTAGGAAAGGACTTGGTGCTACAATGACCTGAGAAGCACCTATGTGCCTTCTAAGTATCCATTTGACCATGATCCTTTAAGGAAATAAATAAGCTTTTATCAGTTGGATGGAACCATTTCTTTAGTCTGTCTTGGTTGTCCTTTGTTCAGGGAGTACATAGTGCTCTCACCTAGTAGATAATGCTTTTTATTATATGTACATAAATGTATACTAAGTAACCAGTAAGAATGGCCTGCTGAACTATTTGCCAAATAGATAGACAGTAAGTTTGGCAAATGTGCAACCAATGGCTGAATTTCAGGCACACGTGGCAGGCTGGAAAGATACATTCAGTTCAAAGTGGCTTGATCATACAGTAGTGACTAATGGCCTCTCCTTGAGCATCTTCCTTTTATAAGTAATAGTGACATTCAATGAAACATAAATCATTCTCTTGCCTCCCAAGGGTTTAAAAGCAGGAGAGATACAATATACACATAAATAACAAGTTTTCAACAGCTGATACACATTGTTTCAAGGGTACACACACACACACACACACACATGTTCGCCTTAGAAAATGGAAATAGGAATTCTAAATAGAGGGTCCTTGGAAGATTTGGTGGGTTCAATGCATAAAATCAGGACAAGGAAGACAATTTGACATTGGTTATCATTAGAGAATGTGCCAGCTTACATTGGGTTTCTGCAGAACATTGGCAAACTGAATTGACAATTTGGGTACAATCATCAATGTCCTGTGCTGTTTTTATTTCAGTGCTGAGGATCAACTCTGGAACCTCAGTCATACTAGACAGGTATCTTTCACTGAGCCTCACCCTGGTCCTCCTCTACTGTTCTTCATTCTCGCTCTCTTTGTATAAAGCTCAAGATAGATTGGGAACAAGGCGTCCCATGCAAGGTGTCCCATGTGAGCTGTTTTAAGTGCAGTGGTGGCCCTGGGAGATACATGCTTTGTTTGGCTCTCTTTCCCCATGTAGCAGTAAGATTAAATTCTGTTCACTCCCACTGGAGTTACCCTGCACTTTGCTTTATTTCTTTAATAAAGTAAAAAGCATTGCCCATAACTGCAGCCTCACCAGAATCTCCAGGGATTGTCCTGCAACACTTCTGCTTCTGCACATCAATGAACTTATTTCCATAGCAAAGTGATCTGGCAATATCCCTGTATCTGCAGAGGATGAACTTCAAGTGCTCAGCAAATACCCCAAACAGAAGATAACACCAAATTCTTTGTGAACCGTATAGGTTTTTTTCCTATAGAGTCACACTTGAGATAAAATTGAATTTATAAGTTAGTACAACATGAGGTTAACAGTAATGTTCTATAGATGGTAGCAGCCTCAACATGTAATTTTTCTTTCCTTATGAAGTCGAGAATGCTTACGTTTTTGTGGAAATGATGTACCACTCTTTCTCTTCAGAGTGTCTGAATGTCTGGCAGCAGCACACTTGCAGTAATGTGGGACAGGGCTAATTGAACAAGCGCTGTGCTCTCTACAACCACATAACCAAGATGTGTCCATATAATAATGGGAGACCGGCATGTAGGTACGCTGAGCAAGGGAGGAGTCACGCCCCAGACAAGATGGGAAAGAACCATGATAGAATCTATCATATGGTGCAGACAAAACATGCCATATAAAGCTTATGAATTATCTAGTTCCAGAATGTTCCAAATATTTTTAGATTATGGCTGGCAATCTTTTCCTAAAAATCATGGAAAATTAAAATTAGATTAAAACAGATGAGAGGGTAGAGGACCATTCATAGTCTCATGAATTAACAACTTTGAATCTGGTCTTGATATAATCGTGTTGAAATTAATGTACACTTAGAATCACCAGCCATATCTAATTCATTATCTTAAATTATTAGCTATAATTCTTTAAATTTGGATTTCCCATTTGCATGACAAGGGTTTGGAAATGTTTTCCCTCTCCAAATTGATACAGAAATATGGGAAAAATCTCTTGAGAATGTCATTATCATTGGTATTACTTGTACTTCTGGAAACTTCCATGAATCACAGTATGTCAGACCACTATGAAGAAAGAAGTCATTTGTTGGGTGAATAGACACACCCAGGCTATGTGTGTCTTCTTGCTCATACATGTGGACCCTGCATGTCAGGAGGGCACAGGTGTACATGAGGAAAACAACTGACCTTGGGATCAGACGCTCACTACAAGTTTGGCCTTTGGGAAGTGACCTCATTCCTATGAACCTTGGCTTTCTTGGGTATAGAGTTGAGTCACTAGACCATGAATCACAAACACATCACCCATGGGTAGGTGGTGTACTTAAAGTGCACATTTGGAGGTGTTTTCAGTTTATGGAAGAAAAATGGAAAAGACTAAACATGGTTCTTAGGAAAGAAACTATCCTTGCCTTTCCAGATGACAAGGATTGCTTCCTCTGCTGGTGACTGAGTGCTCCACCGGGTGCTCCACCAGGTGCTCCACTGGGTGCTCCACCAGGTGCCACACCAAAACTGCTGTTTACTTACTTGATTCTTACAAATAATTAATAAACATTCAAACCTTTCTAAAATGCTTCTAAAGGCCTCTATCTTCTTCACACAAAACATTTTTGTTTTTCTTTAACAAAATGTGTATGAAAAAGAACCTCAGATTTGTCTTAACCAAGTCATCAGATTGGATGAGAGATTCCCTATCCCACCATGATATATGTCAGCCAATAATCAAGTCTCTGACTGGCATGTCAGACATGTGCCAAAATGCAGTTGTTTGCTTCCAAACCCAGTTTTGCCACTTATGTTTTTATGGCATCAGAACTCAATGGGATATTTTTAAAATGTATAAACCATGAATAAGAAAATAAAGCTAGTATTTCTCTGACACTTACATGTTTTAGGAAGTCTCCGTAATTACAAATGACAATAAATATCACAATTACTTAAATGGAAACAGATACATGTAAGCAAATTAAGATAAATAATAATTAATAATAATACATTAAAATTTAGCATTTACAATACTATAAGCTTTTTTTTTCTTTTCTCTCTCTCTTTTTTTTTTTTTTTTTTTTTTTTGAAACAGGATTTCTCTGTGTAACCCTGGATGCCCTGGAACTCACTTTGTAGACCAGACTGGCCTCAAACTCAGTGATCTGCCTGCCTCTGCCTCTAGAGTGTTGGGATTAAAAGCATATGCTACCACTGCCTGGCTTTAAGTTCTTTGAGTTCTTTTTTTAATATCAAAGAACAACTTGGAGACAGACAGCAATGTATCATTGGTAATTGGTGGGACTTTCTATAGTGGGACCTACCTTGCTCTATAAAAGAAAAAAAACTATGTATGAAAATCCATTTATGTGCTTTAAGTTAACATAAAATACCCAACTTCACGCATGATTCCAGTTAACTAATCAATCATAATTTCAATGTGGTTAGTGTTCAAAGCTTTGGTAGTGTTGGGTACTTCAGTATTCAGTGAGACTTTACAGGGTGAAGACTTGGTACTACATGCTATACTCAGTCAACAAGAAATCCCAAAACATGAAACTTGAATTTAAAACTGAATGAAGTAGAGATCCCTTCATATGAAGAGACTCTACAACATATCCCACCTGATTTGTGGCACACCACCCAGATACCACCACCCAGGCAGCAGCTGACATGCATCCTTGGGAAGCTGAAATCTCAAGTTGGCACCAAGACCTACCTGCTGAGCCACCAGAACTACAGTGTTTGGCACAGCTGGAAAAGATATGTATTTGGGGGTCATGCAGAAGGAACTTAATATTTGAAAAATTATTGGCCATCGCATTAAAGGGTCTGCATTTTTAACAATTAATCTTCACAACCCATGTGAAATGTTTTAACAATTTATTTTTACAAGGCAGCTGTTTTAAAAGCCCTACTCTGATTTGGGGTCTCTACTCTGTAGATTTTTACTTTTTATTAACCCCACTGCCTCTATCAGCCTTACCATAATTATGGATAAAGTGTTGATAAAAAGCAGCCAATTAATCTCTTAAGATTTATTTATCTAACTTAAAAACAGTATGAGTGAACTGTTTAATGTTAATTTGCTGGACATTAACAGTAATCTGCTGCTTTGAATCTGGTTTACCCTGTACTCCATGTCCCTTCTAAATGCCTCACAGCAGATAGACACTTCTAATAAACAGTATCAGAAAAGAGAAAGCAGAGAGTCCGGGCTCTCTCCTAAGTTCCAGCTGAGATGAAAGCAGGTTAAGGAGGTTTTAGCTAAATCAATTCCTCCTCCTGCAACTTCAACTTTACCTTGTTCTTTTCTATTGAAACTCTGAGTTCCTATTCTCCTGGCTGCCTCTCACTCAGCACTACAAGGAATTATTATGCCTTAATGTAAGAAGGTTCTTTCTAGCAAGCGAGCAGATGTTTGCCGTGCTTGTGGTGGCCCCAGCTAACATGAAGACTGCTGGGAGGGTTGAGTGGCATCATGTGATCACCTGACTTCTCTACTGTTGCCATCTAGGGCTCTGAACTTTGTACTTCAGTTTGGATTGGTTTTCATGGAGGCACAAGGTCTCACCTAAGTGCATTTTTGTCTGCGTAGGTGGTCAGCTGCTGCAGAGCCTGTAGTTGAGAAGATTGTCTTTGCCCCCCTGTGTTGCGCTTGTCAGAAATCCACCAACTGTACCTGTGTTATATTCCTGGCTCTCTAGCTTGTTCCATTGAACTTTCTGTTCTTTCAGACTTCCTTGATTACCACAGTTTCTTATCTGAGTTACTGGAACAAATCACTGTAGCCCAAGGAACATCCACAAAGGATGTTCATTTTACAAAGTTCTGGGAGCCAAGAAAACAAAGGTCAGACATCGAGCCGACTGGTGTCTGCTAAGGGCCCTTCTCTCAGTCTGGAGACAGCTAACCCTTCTGTTGTATCTCCACATGGTGAAGAAAAGGTCACGTCCTTCATGTCTCTTCTTCTTTTCTTTAAGATAGTTTACATATATATATATATATATATATATATATACATATATATATATATATATATATATATATATATATATATAACAAATGATCAAGATACACGAGGAACAATTTAAGTTTACAAGTTACAAATAGTATTTTAGTGCTATCCTTTGTGTGATAGGAAGGAAACACTTCATAGATGCAGCTGTGGCGCATTCACCCCTTTCGGCATCCCTTTCTTCTCCCCTACTCCTCATGCTTCTACTCTTGGGTATTTTTAAATGTAGACTCTGCACATGAGAGAAAACACATGATATGTGCCTTTCTAGTTCTGGCTTCTTTTATCTCTAATGAGATGACCTCCACTTGTGTCCATTTTCCTGAAGGAGGGCTTTACATGGGTGATGTAGTCACAGCTCAAAGGCCCCACCTTCAGACAGTCTCATCTTGGGAAGGATGATGAGTGCAGGCTTTAGAGAGAAGACACAGTCTGTCACCACATGCAGCTACAGTGCAGAGCCTGCTGGGCAGCAGAAGTGTCCAATATCGATTCAGTTGCTCCTAGTCTCTTGCTTTTTCCTTAAAACTCCAGCATGAGTCTGTCAATATCCACCAAGTAACTAGCTTGGACTTGGGTAACACTTGGGTAATACAACATTGAATCCATGAATCGAACTAAAGATTCTTGACTCAATAAAAATTGCATCTCTCTACCCATGACTATGAGCTGTCTCTCTGTTTATTTGGTTTTTCTTCAGTCTCACTCATCACAATTCTATGGTTTTCCTCAGAAAGGCCTTGTGTATATTTTATTAGTTTTATATCCAAATATTATGTTAGTGGTGGGCACTAATATAAACAATAATGCTTTCAGTATGCCTCTCACCTGTCTATTTCTGGTGTAATCTTGCCTTAAAAGATTTTATTTTACCATATGTAACATACAATATAATATTAGAACCACAAGAAGCCCCCAGAAAATCATGACAAATAGTCATTCCTTTAGGTATGTCTACCTAAATACTAAAATATTATATATTTCTTTCTGGGCACTGAGTTCCTGAGACACCAACCATGAACTGATGAGATTTTGACGTGTACTATTAGAGTCTGCCAATATTCTGATCATAAGAAGTCTGTCTAATGACACTAACAAATTTGGAAAAAAATACCTCCGATTATGACAAATTTACTTCATGCTATAAATATGAGAATTTGAGGAAGATAAAAACAGAGCACAACACTTCAGAGCTCAAGGAAAGTGGTTGTTCTGTGCCTAGATGTTCTGACATCCATGGGCATCTGCTGTTTTTCTTGGGGACATGCACTGGCAGCCCTTCATTTGAACCAAAAGCTAGTGTAGATGTAACTTATCACACACAAGGGTCAGATCCAAGAGTTGACCTGGATGGATAAACGTGAAGGCTACAGGAGAGCTATGCCTGTCAACAGGAACCTACTGGAGACCTCTAGTTAAATCTGGAAAGCTAGTTAATAGAAAGGGAACTTCACAGTGAGTCTTCATCTGCAGTGTCTAAGGCTCTTTCAGAATTTGACAACATGGTCAGAAAACAATAGGGGTAACCATGAGGATACAAACTGGTTCCACCACCACCAGTGCTTCGAACCTGAAGTAAAAAAAAAAAAAAAAAAAATAGTATTTGCAAGAGAAACAGTTGAAAGCTATATTAATGATATGCAGTGGGTTTGGTTGTTTTGAATCTACTTACTATATAAAAAAATATCAGGGTCATATCTGTATGCCAAAACATAGTTTTGTTGCTGTTGACTAAGGTGGTACTAAGTTTCTGAGGTCCTATATACTCTCCTGGTGTCTAATCACATGTAATTGGCAATTGATGTACATCCTAATTTGGACATAATTAATTTCTGTGCCTTTGCAGAACTTGGTTATTTTAGGATTATATATATGGTTCTTTAAGACCTAGCCTCAAGCTTCACTGCCAACCATGCTTCCTGACACTTTGCCTGTGGCCCTTCCACACCCTCCAGAGCCTTTTTCACACCCTCTCTGGAGGTAATGTTCCTTGTGATGTGTTTGTCATCTCTTAGATGACAGTCTTAATCACTTATCAGGGAAGGAATTCTCCCTGATAGAGAAATAGAATGAACCTGAATCTAGCACTTAAGGTTATTGATCCTTCTCTTCAAGTCCCTCAAGACAGCCACTTGAGGGAGTCACTTAAGTTATCAGTTCTTTTTTTTTTTTTTTTTAATTGCCTTTTAAAAAGAAACAGATATAAAGCCAGAAAACTCTGTGAGCTACCAGAGCAAATGAGCTACACCAGGCAAGCCCAGTTCTCATTAAGGGCTCAGTTATTCCTCTCCAGGACTGAAATGATCTGAAGAAATACACTTTCATGATTCAAAGTGACATTGGGGATGGGGGAGACAACTCAGTCAGTAAAGTGCTTGGCAGCACCTGAGGAACGGCAGAGTGGTCTGTGGCCTTCACATATATAGATAGCCATGTTCATACACATGTGAACACCCATGAGCATGCATGGGTGTGTCTGTGTTCATGCACGTGCACACACACACAGTGGTGCTGGTTGAAACACTCAAAAGCACATTTCTCCCAAACCTACCTCTCTTCGAACATCTGAATTAGGAGCTGAAGCCCATGCATTGGGCCCACATTTCACTAGTCCACCCTTTCTGAGGACTCTTATTCCTGTTGTCAGTAATCAAGATCAAGGTAATATTAATATCAAGTAATATGAGAACAAACTTACCACAGTGATGTCGCAAAGCACAGAAGAAATTCAAGTCCGTTAGAGAAAAATGAAATGTGGGCCTGTTTGTCTCAGGCACTGATGGCTTGAGACACTCGGAGCATCCCAGCATGCAAGAGTGCAATTAGTGACCAGTAGTGGACAGACCAGATACCTTCTCAGCTCATTAAAATAGCACGAATTTCTCCCCGTGTAGTCATCAAACAAATATAACATGGACGTGAAACATTCACATACTCAGTGAGAAGTAGAGGACAATGACAGAGAAATTCTGTCTCCCTGTTAAAAACACATCTTTGGATTCTACAGCAAGCCTCTCTTAAAGTGTCCTTTAGTGGCATGGTTTCAGCTAAGAACACAGTCAGAGCCAGTCAGTGTTCTATGATAGAGTAAATTATATTCGTGAATTGCTATGAGATACCCAGATATCAGAGCAAACATTTTCCTGGGTCCATTGTTGCGATGTTTTGCATGAGGTTATGATTCAAATTGCAAATAATTAAAACAAAAGCCGACCCTTACCAAGCAACAGAGAACCACCTACCTTCTGTCTGCCTTTAACTGGATTCCCTGCCTTCAGATGTGAATTGAAACCTCAGCGCTAGCTGGGTTCCACGCCCACCAGCCATCAGTCAGAGCTAAATCTTCCATTTGATTCAGTTCTGGCTTCCTGCTCCCCCCCCACCCCCGCAGACCCTGAAACTCCTTAGTACATTAAACCATTGCCTCTCAAACCCCAGCTTCCAGACACACACAGGCTGTTGGCTCTGATCTCTAAAGAACCCTAAGGAAAGCCCGCACGGATTAGCATAATCCTTTTCTCCCCCTTCCTTTCTCCAAAACATAATGCAGATATTTTTCATTTGTCTCCTGAACATCTACTGAAGAGTTGATTGGTGTTCTTGGGCTATTTCATTTTTATTAAATCATTATATACAGTTTTCTATAATCTAGGGGCTCATATTCTACCTAATTCATCTATCTGTTTACAATCATAAGCGACTCTCTTTCTTATTAAAGTCATCCCTAAATCATAGTACCATTCTCTTTTAATTATCGAGAATTTTTTAAATTTTAGTATCCCCAAATCATCATCGTTCTTCTTTTCCCAGAATTATATCAGATAATTTTTATTCTTTGAAAAAAAAAAAACTGAATCATAGTTTCAATATATTGAAATGTGACACAACCAGCACAGGTAAGCGGCATGCTGTGCCCCAAACCACCACCAAGCTCCATCACCTTCCCTCTTGAGGAGGCCCACCAGGTTCCAGGAACATCCATGCATGTGGGGCCCCAGGAACACCCAGACAGGAGTTTAGTCTTCTGAGAGGCATCATCCAGCATCTGATAGAAGCAGAAGCACATACCTACAGCTAAACATTAGGTGTAGCTCAGGGAGTCTTGGGAAGAGTTGGGAAAAAATTGAGGGAGCTGGAAGGATCAAGGACATCATAAGAAAGCCTACAGAATCAACTAACCTAGGACAATGGGGGCTCACAGAGACTGAACTGTCAACCAAAGAGCATCCATAGGCTGAACCTAGGCCCCCTACACATATGTAGCAGATGTTCAGCTTGGTCTTCATGTGGGTCCCTTAACAATTGGAGCAGGGGGCTCTTACTTAGACTCTGTTCCCTGTCTTTGAGTCCCTTTCCCCTACCTGGGTTGCTTTCTCTGGCCCCAGTGGGAGGGGATGTGCTTAGTCCTGATGTGCCAAGGTCAGTTCCATTCTCCTCAGAGTGGGAAATGGAGGATGGTAGATCTGGGAGGAGAGGAGGGAGAGGGTCTATGGTTGGGATGTAAAGTGAATTAATTAATTAATTAATTAATTAATGAAAAAACATCAAAGTGCATATATTTTATATAAATACATATTTAATATGAATACATATCAGATTGGCAGCTTTACATCATTGAATATTCTACACCAATTTTATATGTTGTATTTTGTTTGCCTGTTTTGAGTAAACAGTGTGCTTGATTCTTCCCATCCAAGGCTAAGGACTGTTTCTGTCTTCTACATGACCATAACTTCTTTTTGTGTGATTATTTGGAGGGTCACCAACCTGAGCAAAATCATTTGAAGGTTTAAAACAAAATATTATACAAAGCTGTTGAAACTCTGGGTTAGGTTTGTCAGAGCAGTTAGTAACCCTGGCTGATGCTAGACACAATACCAGACAGTTTGTGCCTAAGATTCAAAAGAACTTTTTAGTGTAGGTGAAATACCACAGTGTACCACTAGGTGTCTTCTAGCTATAATTCCCCGAGAGCGGCTGAAGGCAGACTGCAGCCTTACCTCTTCCTGTCCCATGTTGATCACTTCAGCTGAATTGGTCAAGAGTTGAATAAAGACTACACCCTCCTGTCATCACTGCTAACACAGAGAAAAGTTCCTCAGAAAATAAAAAAAGAACCACTTGCTCATTTTTCTAAGCACAGCTGAGTGTTATCACTGAGGTCAACCAGCAAATGTTTGCTTCATGCTACCACTAGAAACCGCTGAGGATCACATTGTAATGGACCCAAGGGTAAAGATACACTGGATGACCATGCTGTCCACCTCTCCAATAAACAGCTTGATCCCTTAAATCCCGCCCCATCCCACCCGATCCCCCAAAAGAAAAAAAGTTTGAACTACATCAAAAATATTGATCATTACAAAGTTACAGTATCAAAGCACTAAGAACAGAGACTCACAAAAGATACAAGGCATATAGATGAAGCAGTCCGTGTTGTAAGGAGGGAAAACAACCACGGGTCTCCAATTCTAGTGTCTAGGAAACAAGGCTCAATAATGCATGCCTCATAAGATGGGGAAAACTGAAAACAGAAAGGGGCTGGGTACAAGCAAAGAAGAGGTGTTTGTGCTTTTCACTGTGCTGGGTCTGATGTATCTGGGAAGGTCCAAGTGACAATCCTGAGCACTGTAAAAATCGTTCTAAAAATCATTCTAAAGATTTTCAGTTGAGGAAGCCGAGGTGGAGGGTTTTTGTTTTTGTTTTGTTTTCTTCTCTACTCAAACTCCATGAGAAGCAAATAACAAAAAGATAAAAAAAGAAAAGAACCTGCCTTCAGTGACACATGGAAGAAGAGAACCAGACATGATCACAAGCCATAGCTGCTGAACCCTGTGAGGGCTAGCCTAGCCAAAGCTGACAGTGGAGTGCATAGCCAGCTCAACCTCCTGAGATGACCAGCACACAGCACAGCCCAGGTTCGCACCATCAAGAGTCTGAGAACACTCCAGTTAGAATGCTGAGCAACAAGTAAACTATGAATCCATGAAGACAGTGCAGGGGATGACCCATGGTGACATCTCATAACACAGGACGATCACAACAGAAAGCAAACCACATGGAGTTAGATACACCTCCCTGGAAGGGATAAGAAAAGGTACATATTGGGAAGTATGCAAGATCAGAGACAGAGAAGGGCAAAAGCAGAGATTGCGGGGTGGTGGGGACAGGGGTGAAACTGGGAGAAGTTGGAGGTGAGAGAAGTTTCAAAATGCAGTGAAACGGTTATGGTCGGATAAAAACAGAGCTAGTGGCTTCAACATCCCTTAACTGTACTGTGTATGCTTGTAAGTAGCTGCCTTCTCTTTAAATATGGATATGTGGCTATAAAGAAGCTAATGCATGAAAATTATGCCCCAAGTGGGGCTTGAAAGTTAGCTTACTGAGTAAGGACATGAGACCCTTGTAGGAGGAGCTAAGGTGGGAGGAGTAAAGAGAGGAAGAGGAGGAGGGGCTAAGGGAGGGACTAAAACGAGAGAGGCAGACGTGGAGGCGGATGTTCACGTGTCTCCGCCAATCAAAGGTAGTTGGTATATCTAGGTTGGGTATTGGGTCACACTTCTGATTGTATGGGTATGTTGTTATTGATCATTAGCAAATATCTAAAGCCTTTGGTGTCTCATCTGTACCGAGCCTGTGTGGTTGGTGGGATGGTCTGGGCAATGCCCAGCCTTGCAGAGACAGTGTGGAAGACTGGCAGAGCCATCTCCCACGCTGGCATCTCGTGGGTGGCAGGGCTGGTGTTTCTGACTGGCTGTTTCTAGCTGTATCACGCACGTGGCCTCATAGCCTCGGAACATGGTGTCTGATCTAGGCAGAAACACTGCAGCCTAGACAGTCGGCTTGACCAGCGGCTGTTCTTTTTAAATAATTATTACAACAGATCCTGGGTTCAATTCCCCTGCACTTATGCTGGGGAAACTGGGCATGACAGAGAGTTCTTGTATCCCAAGCACTGGGAGCTCACTGGCCAGCCAGTATAGCCTAATGGTGAGATTCTAGTGCAAGGAGGAGGTGGTGGGTTCTGCAAACACCACAGCCAGCAGAGTGTCAGTCCACAAGAGGCAAAAAGGCAGTTTGGTTCAATACCATTCAGTAGCCAGTATTGTTGGTTCAAACTTCAAGATTCTGATCCTAAGTAGTTTATTTTAGCCATATGTGAAGCACAGCACAATTTGGGAAAATTCTCCTGATGAGAATTAATCAATCCCATGTGCACAGTAAAGCTTAAGACATGACTTCATCAAAACTCTTTGTAAAATACAAGTGACATCTTCCATAAAAATAGGTCCTATAGATTAACTGAGAAGAAAGGTTCAAGATGAGGGCCTGGGGAGAATTGGTATGACCTGATCACACAGATAGAGCAAAGGTCACCAGGCTATTAATACATCTGCTGCCAGACTTCTGGGCAGAAAACAGGCTACACATCTCCCCGTTGAAGACACAACCCTGTGTGTTTAACAATCCTGGTTCCCCTTGGGCTGATTAGTGAGCCCAGGACCACCATGCTTCCTGCAAGACAGACTCTGTCTCAAGAAAGTTAACGAATAACATAAAAGGACTCACTGATGTCCTGTTCTGGCCTCTGCACCTACACACTCATGTACATGCAACACATACACACACACACACACACACACACACACACACACATGAGATTGTGCCAAAAAGAAAAAATATAATTCAAGGCAAGTTTTAAAAGTATACTCTACCCAAAGGAAATAGAGGAATGTGTAGTGGGAGGTATTAGAAAAGAGGCATCTGGCTGGCTCCGGGCTTATCTGCCATGTTCCCGCACTAAGCTCATCACTGGCAGTCTCTGTGGCACCAGCCAGAGCTCCTGAGACACTGGTGTGGCTACAGCCTCCGCCCACCTCCACAGCTCTTGGCCTAGCCCCTATGCCAACCCCACGGCCTCCACGGCGCTAGGCTATTCCCATGCAATAACCACCACCCTTGCAGTTAGATATCACAATACCCATTAACCCGGTAAATCAAAACTCTAAAGCTTATAGTTAACCAAACAGATTAATGTATCAGCAAATACTCAAATCCCAAGATGTCCACAAGATTTTGACAAGTTTTCCCAATTATTCTAACCTTTTTATTTCATATCTAGCTATTTTACTTGAAGCCATATGGGTCCACGTCTGCTGCCATTTTGTCTTCCTCCCTCTCCCCTGGCGTTTCTCCCTGCCTCTCCTTCTCTGCCACCTTTAGCTCTGGCTCCCTTTTTCCTATACAAACATAGGCCTCCCGCTGCAAATAGATTGGGCGGGAAAATTTCTACCAAAGAAATTCTGTAAAGAATGCTTTGCAGAGAGAAGAGACCTCACAATTTCTATTTAGAGGCGACAACGGGACAAAGGTTTGTCATATGTCCTTGCTACTTGGCTATGGACCACCCAGTAGCAGCAATGTCAGTGTTGCCTCTACGTAAACACAGGGGGTCACACAGCTGCAATAGCATCTCCTACAGGAAGACCTAATTGAGGACTGCCTGAGAGACCAAGGATTGCTGGTGTAGACAATGCCAGCCAATCAGGAACTGCTGTTTAGAGGAGATGCTTCCTTGGGGTGCAGGTGGAGGACTTTAAAGGAGCTTGCAGCAGCATCGAGCTTGCTGTGGCTTTTCTCACTTGTTCTCAGAGTCTGTGTCATTGACTCTGTGCCACCTCACCTCCAACTCGCAAGGGCAAGTAGGGTTGGGTGGGGAGTAGTCCAATGCACAGGCAACATCACCCACTTCCCCTTCTTGGTACCAACAGGGGAACTTTATGCTGGCTGTCACTCAGCTGAAATGTTTGGAAGACATTGTGTTTCCAGAAGAAAATATGTTGATTCTAGTGCATGATGCTTGAACGGAGACAGGAAGCCATATTTGAGGAAAATGTGTTAGAAAACTGAGATCTGACTTGTTGCCCTCTGTGTGGGCCTGAGAATGAAAAGGGACACGTTTAAAATCTCAATAAAGCCACCCAGAACTACAAGCCTGCTAGTTTTTGCTTTATATTTAGAGACAAGGTCCTGTGATATAGCCCAGACTGGCCTGGTACTTGGCATCCTGCTTTGGCATCCAAAGTTCGTTCTCTCTCTCTCTCTCTCTCTCTCTCTCTCTCTCTCTCTCTCTCTCTCTGTGTGTGTGTGTGTGTCTGTCTGTCTGTCTCTCTGTCTCTCTGTCCTCTCTAGCTTTCTCTCCCCTCTCTAGATATGAAATATATGCTCTTTCAGAGTAAAAATGCCCCACATCAGTATTTGAACATGTATTGAAAGTAAAGCTTTTTACTATAGTTATAGATAAGTAGTCGTGGAGATGACTAGAACATTTTTAATATAAAGTTTAGTTATACTGCCTTGTTCATTTGTAGAAGCTCCTAAGTAGGGCCACAGATAAAGATACAGCCTTTACACACAGGTAACAACTTGTTTAAACAGCTGTCCACATACCCATGAGGAGGGCTAGCCTAGGTAGGCCAGAAATCTTAAACACTTGTCCCTATCCTGGGCTGAAATGTGATAAGCCCCTGTCTATCTCATAGACTTTGAGCATAAGATAGAAAACTACTTTTGCATGGAAAACTCCAGGATATGAAACTGTGGCTACCTCAGTGTCTGTGGTTTGAGGAGGAAAGGAATGGTATCTCAGTGGATGCTCTGTGGTCTTTTGGGGGTCTTTTGATTCTATGCTACTTTGATCAGAGTTCTGTCTGCAGCCAGGTTTGTACTCTCCCGCAGGAGCTAAGGGACATCTCTCTCATTCACAAAGGCATTTTATAAGTTGACTTTCAATCCCATTCACTTCATTTGTCTGCAGGCAAAGTCACTGGCAGGCCGAGACCACAAACAGCTGTTTCTTGAAGCCAGCAGCCTGCCAATCCTTTGTCCACTTAATCAGGGGAGATGGAAACCTATATAAAGAGCAGAGACCTTGCTGCCGTGTCTTGTCATGGATGTTACACAGCCACAGCCACTTTGTTCACAAAAAATAAGAACTTGAAATAATTATTTGAATGCACTATGTCCATCCATGTTGAGTCCTGTTCACTGAGACATTCAGCAATTCTGTTTGTTGGTATCCACCCAAAAGAACTGAAGGAAGGGAAATTGACAACTGTATGTCAATAGCCATAGCAGGGATATTCACTGCTATCAAATGGTGAAAGCTACACCAAAGGTCCATTAGTAGAGTAAGTGAATGAATAAACCACGTGTAGTGTGCATAACACACACATGCACACACATGCATACACATGCACATACATACATGAAGTCACACACATGCATACACACACATACACACACATCCAAACACACACACATATACACACACATGCACATACATACACACACATGCACAGTCACACACATGCACACATACCTGCATGCATACACACCACACATACATACATGTACACACATGCACATGCACATACACATACATGCACACACATATATACAAGGATATTTGCCTAAATATTTGCTGGAGATGGAGCTAAATGGACTTGCATGTGTGAGTGTCTGATGTCTAATCATTATCACCACAAAAGAAAGAAAGAAAGAAAGAAAGAAAGAAAGAAAGAAAGAAAGAAAGAAAGAAAGGGAGAGAAATTATTTGCCTAAAAAGGAAATGAAATTCTGACTATGGAGACAATAAGAAGACAAGTTCCTGACTGGGGGGACACAGCACACGTATCTGAAAAGAGCCCAAAGAGGTGCAGAACAATTCAAATGAAAAAAAAAAATCCAACAGAAAGAACTGAGCAGGCACCTCACCAAGAAGGACCACTGGCCTCTTGAGATGTTCAGTGTCACTAGGGACTTGGATCCCTCGCTTCTCCGGAGAGAATGACTGACTCTCCTGGCAAGGCTGTGGATGGAATACACTCACCTTAGCGCTGGGAATATGTATGGCCTAGGGCTTCCAACAACAGTCATCCTGTTCTTACCATGTGACTTGGCCACTATTCTGTCCAGCATTTACCCACAGCAGGTTTTGGGAGGTGGAAGGTGGAAATGTTCTTGAAGTCAGTTAGGTTGTAGAGGACAGGGTCTGTTGAGATCTGTTGCCCACTATGTATTTTCCACAACTGAGCAGATGGGCTGGGCAGTGACAAGAGCGCCGCCTAGAGCAAGAGATGACAGACTGCACCCTGCTCTGGCTTCTTTTTTAAATTATGTTGTTTGCTTGTAGTCAGAACCTTCAAGCTCTTCTTTGTATTTTTCGGCGCCGGTTTTGCATCTGATCTGTGTTTGATCAAGTCATTTCTGTGGCTGTTGCTTTTTTTGTTTTTAATGTCATTTGTTGTTTTGTTTAACTTTGGAATTTCAATTAAATCTAAGATTTCCATTTGTTTTTCTTTTATCCAGTATGCTTCTTAGAGTGTAAGAAGTTATAAACAAACCAAAGACCACCCGGAATGTTTTTCTGCTGCCTTCTATGAAGTTTATAGTTTTGTATTTAACACCTCATTCCTTAAAAGTACTTGGTTTTTGTTACATTTGTTCTGACATCTAAAACTTCCCAGCCAAACTGTTGTGGCATTGCTATTCCTACCAATTATATTTTACTGTCTTTTCTTATTTTTTTAAGATGATCTCAGTCTACTTATCTAATAAAAGTGAGTACTTTTGATAGAAAGAATCAACTTCCTTTCAGTTAATTGTATGATCTAAAAATAGACTCCAGTGGGACTAAATTAGGGAGAGTGGTTGCACTCACAATTGTAATAGAAACACTTCCTGGTAAAACTCATTCCATATTAGTCATCCTTTCAAAGACACGTTCACTCTAGGGACTGGAGAGACAGCCTGGTGGTTAGGAGCAAAGGACCTGAGTTCAATTCCCATCACCCATATCAGGTGGTTCACAACCACCTGGGACTCCATCTCCAGGGAGATGCCATACCCTCCTCGGGCCTTTCAGGCCCTACACGATATGCACAGATACACACAGATACACACTCACCCATAAATAAAAATAAAATAGTATGTATTTAAAATTACTTTGCCAATAAGATTATAATTGCCCAGGGCTTCATTCCTAGTTAGGACAGTCACAACTGGAACAGGGGGGTGTAATAGGTTGAAAGGTGGAGGTGACTGATTGGTGCCAAAAGCAGCGGTAGCACTATTATCCCCAGAGCCCAGCAGAGACATGGTGATGGCATTTTCATTGTGTTGTACTGTATTTCCTAAACCTTCTAAATTGTGACTTGGCAGACGAACATGTTTGTGACATGGGTACAGATAGAATATTAGTCATCCATATAAAGAACGAGCTTCCTGCTGTGCAGCCCCGTAGATGAAGCTGCCAATCTTTATAATTGGCACGTGCAAGGAAACAACAGGGCTTTGATCAGTGTGCAGCAATCGTTCCTTGAATGTTATACACACACAACACATGCCAAGACTGTCTGAGTCGAAGTAAAATAACACAGAAGATGTTAAGTGCGGCAAATCAATTAAAGGTAAGATCAGACACATAAATATGTGATTGCATAAAGTGAACTGGCTCACATCTATGCCCCACAGCATGGTTATCAACCAGACAGATGGACCAAGTGTGACCTTCAGGCATCCAGAAGGAACTAGTGTAGGCTTAGATTCTTCAAAACCTACTTTAATAAGGGTTCTTAAATGCTTTAACCTCCCTTCTGGCCCACCACCCACCAGAGGTAGTGAAAACGAAAGGTTAATAAGGCAGAGGGGGATGCGAACCTACTTAGAAATAGCTCTTTGGGGAAATTACAATCTTTGTTGTCAGGATATCAGCAGTTCACTTCATCCAAACCAGCAGCAATAGCGCTATCCACTCAGAAACACCATTCATGAATCAGCAATGGCAGTTCAATCCAGAAGACACCACGAGGCTCTGCCAATCAGCCCAAGTTCATGCAAGCAGCAAGAAGTCACCAGAATATAACAGAAGTTCTTTGGTGAGTTTCTTACTATGACGTCATGACAAGCAATATTCGGCGAAGAGCAGGTGAACCAATGCCAGAGTGTCAAAATCAAAGATCAGTGTCAGCAAGACCGGCAAAGAGTGGCAAGGTGAACCAATGCCACAGCATTGTCCACTGTCTTTGGGTTATACTTATACTCTTTCCAAACATCATGTGTCCTCTCAAGGGTCCACTCCAGCAAAAGGTCACATGCCCTTCTTCAAGAAAAATACCATGTGTCTGTTCTCAGCAAAACAACATCCTCTTGTAACTTTAATTTTTCAAATCCTATTTCTAATGATGACTCTTAAATGCTTTAACCTCCCTTGTAGCCCACCACCCACCAGAGGAAGTGGAAAAGAAAAGATATGAGGGGTACGTGGACCAGTTTAGAAAGGTTCTTTGGAGCAACTCCCATCTGTGTTGTCTGGAAACCAGTAGATCAGTTCACAGGTTATCAGCGGCAGCTCAATCCACTCACAAACACTTCGCAGATACACCAGCAGTCCAGTTCAGTAGAGTCAGGATAGCAAACAGGAATCAGCAGCAGTGGCATGATCTAGCAGAGAGTCAGCAGGAGGGACCAAAAGGAATACCAGGAGAAGTTCTAGGCTGAGCCTCTCTTACAAGCATTGCATAGGTAGCTGTACCAGCAAGCCATGCTCTCTCTTCGGCATTCTGTCAAGTCCTATTTATACCCTCCAAACATCACATGTCCTCCACATACCTTACCTCAGCACGTGTCTTGCCTCAGCACATGCATCCAATCAACCTGAGTCCATGGAGTCCCAACAAACGCAGCTCAACTACACAATGTAAGGTGGACCAATACATGTGTGTTACTAGCAAAGAATCCTTCGTGTCCTTTTAAGTGTTTGTTTTAGCAGAACATCCTCTCTCCTGTGTCTGCTTCAGTGAAATGTTCCTCCACAAGTCTGCCCTAGTCTTTCACCTGTGTCTTCTTCAGGGAAACACTCCTTCACATGTTTGCACCAGCAAGCAACACCATCCAACTGACTTTCCAAAGAACCCTTAAGGTTTTTTTAAGTTTTTTTAAGTTCATCCTCTCATAAGATAACTTCCAGAAAAATATCACATGACACACTGAGTCCCTTAAAAAAAAATAGTACTTCAAACTGGGATTGTAACAAGCAATCCTGGAAGCCTTGTAGTGGATCTGGGATCTGTAGCTGGTAGCTGTGTCTCATTTCTGTTATCAGTGAACACACTGCAGACACACTGAAGCCATTTTCAGCTTAGCACAAGATCATGTCACTTATATCATGACACTCGTTGGAATCGGCTAGTGGCAGGAAGGCCAGGGCTTATTTTTCAAAAAAACAATAAATTCCTTTTACCATTTCTACCCAATGGATTGCATCTCATTGGTTCTGTTATTATTAGCTAAATTCTCGATAGAGAAAAAAAAAAACAATTATGGTTGTTAATTGGAAGAAGACATGGGATTTTCCAGGCATGCCATTGATGGTCCCCATGGCACCACGTACTTTTCATTTCTATCTTCATTATATAATAAGAATGTCAGCACCTGTCAAGGGTTAAACCATACCTGGCCAGGTCCTGCTTATCACTCCATAGGGAGCTGGAGGGAGAGTTTTATCTCCATCCCAGTTTCAGATGAAATGAGATGTGAGGAGCAATGACTTATCGAGGGTCACAGCACGGGGTCTGTAAATTCTGGGGCCCAGTCTTGCATGACCACTCACAATGCTATGCTGGGAGTGTCCTGAAACAGACTCAGTAACTGCCCTCAATATCTCCAGATTATTCTAGATAACCAACCGATCTGCCACTGCTTTCTATGCTCTGCAACAGCTCCTGTGCACAGCTACCACTGTGGCTGACAAAAAGAGGAAACCCACTTACCATTTCCTGCCCTGACCCATGAAGTTTCCTCCATGGTCTTTAGACAACATTGCAGACCTTTAGTCCAGTCCTAAGTGTTCTCTTTGCAGGTGCCTGGGTCTCACCCAACAGCTCCACCCCTGCCTTCACACTGCAGCAGTAGAATGGCTAGTGGGTCCTCACAAGTCCTTTATAACCTCTCATTTTGGAAGCTCACTCACTGCTTTTCTTTCTTCACAGACTGCTCTTCCCTCACCCCTTGCCAAAGCCTCAACCCTTCAGAGGCACACTCCCTACTCAGTTCCAGTAGGGTTCCCTTCCCCAAACACTCCTCTGCATCCTGCCTTTGTGTAATGAATTTTGAGTGCACCAGCAAGCTGTGTCAGAAAAGCTGAATCATACATAGCACTGCATTGTGGTTGCAATGTCACCTCTTCTGCTACACTCTCAGAGCTTCTCTGAAGGCAGACTAGACCTCTCTGGTTTTTCAGCCTAGAGGGACACTGCATGACGAGAGCAAATGCTCGGCCAGTCCTTGTGTGGCTCTCTGCAGCCCTTTGTGAGTCCAAATGATTTTGAGCTGCTGCTGCTAAAAAATCTCCAGTGTACAGTAAGGAAGGCCTTGTATCTCTTCATGTCACCTGAACCTAGCTGGGCATGCAGCTCCTGATGTGTCACCAAAGCTTCTGTGTAGACAGGACAGACTCTGAGAAGCCAGACATAAAGATTATCAACCTGAGCTGTGGTATCTAGACAAGATCAGAGACTGGGCACTGGTTTTCCATGGAATCTTTGCCTATGACTGTGGAATAAAAATGCTGTGCTATTTCATCTCGTGAAATGGTTAAAGATACATCCTCACACAGCAGGCTTCCTGTTCCCTGGCAAAGCAGAGTGGTAAAGACAGAACAGCCATGTTTTGTAATATGCGGGGTCCTTTCTCTTCTATTTCTCCTCAGAAAAGAGGTTTGAGGGTCACTTTCACACAATGAATATGTCACTTATCTGTTAACCCCAGCAAGTGGCTTGCTTCCATGTGCCAGCTTCCTTGGGTGGAAGACTGCCTGACATAGAACTGCTTTGATGACTTAAAAGGACAAGGAGGCCATCTTGTGAAGGAGATCCTTGCTATCTTAGTTTCTCCAAAGATGTGGAGACAAGCCCTGCTATTGGCAGGCACTCAGCTGATCTGAATATCAATTTACCCATCCCACAAGCTTTGAGCTGCCATGTGTGTATTATTTCCTGTAAGATAGACTGGAAGGCTTGTTGACAGGGAACTTGATAAATAATCTCCTAAGATCATTGACTTGGTTGACAACTTAGCTCTGTTGCATGAAATGAATGTTTAGAACTCAAAGGTTTATTCATCTTCCTCTCTACTCTTCAGAGGCAGAGGCCAACCTTCTCGCAAAAAGTAATAGACCTGCATGACGGGCACACTGTGAAATGAGCCTCTATGCCCATCGGCTGATGAGTTGATAAAGAAAATCTGCTACAGGTACATAGTGGAGTCTTACTTAGCCATACGGAAGAACAAAATTGCAGTTGATGGGAAAGTGGGTGGCACTGGAGATTATTATGCTAATCGAAACAAAGCACACCCACAATGACAAAAAAGCATGTGTTTTCTCTTGTATGTGAAATTTAGAGAGGAAAAATGCACAATAATTAACAGTAAGATTGCCAAGGGTGTGGGAGGAGGAAGGGAGAGGGATGGGGGAGAGGGATGAGGAAGAAAGAGAGTAATAGGGGAGTGAATGGGATCTAGTGTGTGCACATGTGTATGTGTGTGCATGTTTATGTCTGTCTGTGTCTGTGTGTGCATGTGTGCATCTGTATCTGTATGTGTGCATATATGTGTCTGTGATGAGTGTGTGTGTGTGTGTGTGTGGTGTGTGTATGTGTGTGTGTGTAAGATGTCATAATGAAGCCAGTTACTCTGTGGTGTTAATTCATACTAATAAAAATAATTGATCAAGAAGATGGGTAGATGTCTCAGCTATTAAAGTGCTTTGCTGTGTAAGAAGGACCTAAGTTCAGATTCCTAGCTTGGACATGTCCACAATCCCAGTACTATAGGGAAGGAGGATTCCTGGGGTTATCTGTCCAGAGAGTCTAGCAGAATTGGTGAGATCCAGATACCATAAGAATCCTTGTCTCAAAAAACAAGATGAAACCCTCTGCCCCACCCCATAGGCCACCCAGCCCCTCTAGGATCTTACTTGCCTGTGCTTCCAGAAAAGCCCTACTTCTACCTACCCTCTAAGCCCCTGGCTCTACACCTGGCTGCTCCCAACCACTGGCTGACCAGAGGTGACTCAAAATAGGGCATCCAAGCATGAAAAACTCCTAGCAGGTAGCAGAGGGGAGGGCCATCTTGGGGTGTGCTGACCCTTGAATAATGACTTCAAGGACAGAATAATGACTTCAAGGACAGTATAAGCTCAGAAGAAAACTAGGGATAGAATTTGCAGATATCAATACCAGTCCCTAGAGGGAAGCACTGTCTCAACCCCGATCAGCTCAGTCCTCTCTAGAACACTGCATGCACCACCACAGAAAGAAGAAGATTTGAACAAGAAGGAAGACTCATCCAACAAACTCCTTTAGTTGAGCAAATCCCAGTACAGAAAAAAATTAACACACACACACACACACAGAGAGAGAGAGAGAGAGACAGAGAGAGAGAGAGAGAGAGAGAGAGAGAGAGAGAGAGAGAACAACAGCAACAAACAAACAAACAACAGGACATGTGTCTCAAGAATCTGAGTGAAATAAGGAAGTCCATCTAAGACATGAAAATAAAGTCTAATAAAAAGGCAGAGTTACTAAAGAAAACCCAACCTAAAACGATAAAGGAAGTGAAAAACTCAGTAATCCAAATAAAATCTCAGTGAATAGCTTCACAAATAGAATGGACCTTGTGGGAAACAGAGTGTCAGGACTAGAAGACAAAGTACAAGAATTCAATCAGTCAGTAAAGATTAGTGGTAATTAAAGAAATAGAGACAGAACAAAGGAAAACCTTAGAACACCATGAAGAGACCTAAACTTCAAATTGCACGGAAAAGAGAAGGCTGAAATTTCTGACCCAGAATTGTTCCTGTCAAAAAGAAATGCAGAGACAAAGATGGAACAGAGACTGAAGGAAAGGCCGTCCAGTGACGAGCCCAACTTGGTATCCATTTCACGGAGGGATACCAAAGCCTGACACTATGACTGATGTTATAGTGTCCTTACAGAGAGGAGCCTAGCATGGCTGTCCTAGTTCTTTGCTGCACACACACATGCTCATCCATGTTCATGCTGCACAGACACATGCTCATCCATGTTCACTGCTGTACAGACACATGTGCATCCATGTTCACTGCTGCACATATAAATGCATATCCATGTCCACTGCTGTACAGACACATATGCATCCATGTTCATGCTGCACAGACACATGCATATTCATGTTCACTGCTGTACAGACACATGTGCATCCATGTTCATGCTGCACACACACATGTGCATCCATGTTCACTGCTGCACACACACATGTGCATCCATGTTCACTGCTGCACATATACATGCATATCCATATTCTCTGCTGCACACACATGCACATCCATGTTCTCTGCTGCACACACACATGCACATCCATGATCACTGCTGCTCTGTTTACAATAGTTAGGAAATGGAACCAACTTAGATGTCAGTCAGCTGACTCATGGAAAAGGGAAATGTGGAACACATACACAATGGAACATGGCTCAACTGTAAAGAAAAACTCCTGGCATTGACAGGTATGAATGAACGAAACTGGAAAAATTATACTGCCTCCCAGGCTGGGGAAGAAAAATGCCTGTTTTCTTTCAATGTAGACCCTGCTTTGAATCTTTTACTTTGTGTGATTAACTTGAAGCACATATGAAATAAAGGTCATTAGGAACAAGCCATTGAGAGCAGATGCATTAAGGGAGGGAACATGGTAGAATATATGAAATGAAAGAGGGAGATTATGGAGGGGTCAGAAGAGTCAACATGGGAAGGGCCAGGGATAAAAGTGGAGGTAGAGAAGGGTTAACTAAACTGAGGGGTATATGAAAACACTATATGGAAGTCTATGCTCTTGCAACTCAAGAAAAAGATTCAGTCAGAGATCATAGAATATGGGTCATGTGAGGTAATGTGAGATAACAGAGGGGGACAATCTGGGGTAAAGGTGGGGGCGGTTAAGAGTACTGGCTGTTCCTTTAGAGGTCCTGAGTTCAATTCCCAGCAACTACATGGTAGCTCACAACCACCTGTAATGGGAATTGATGCCATCTTCTGTGTATTCTGAAGAAAGCAACAGTGTACTCATACACGTTCATTAAATAAATAAATAAATAAATAAATATTTTTTAAAAGTGGAGTAAATACTGAAAATGTAACAATAATCTTTTATTAAATGTGCCTTTTACAGATGTTTTCTCCCAGTTGGGAGTTTGTATTCTTCAGAGTAATTTTCAATGTAACAAAGTCTAGATGATCAATTTTTACTTCAAGGATCATCTTACTGATCCTGTTTCTGATAGAAATCACTAAGGCATATCCAACCTGAGCCCCTGGGCTATCTGTGGATGCAAACAGCTATAGATGCAGACGTATACAAAAAGCACAAATGTACTCGAAGCATTATACATTTTCTTTGAAAAAAAAGTTGTTGCAACTTGCTTATGTGACTGTCCGGCAGGGGCTTTGTAGATGCTGCTACTGTACCAGTTATGTTGCCAAAATCCTTGGCCCATGGGTGGGACACCCTGGATTTAATGCATCACCAAAGATCATTCTTCTTTATGCAGTGTGACCCAGAGAAGCCTCCAGCCCTCTAACATAATTGCTTTACGTTATCATCCGGGAGTGCCACAACTGTGTACTTTACATTTAGGGTCTGGGATGTGTTTTGAACTAGTTTTTCTGCAGGCGTAAGCACTGTATGTATGCCTTGCTATTCTCCTATCATCGGTAGAAAATATGGTTTCCCTCATCTAGTATCTTCTTCGTCAAAGATTGGTTGATTCTATTTATAGGGGCCTGCTTCTGAGTTCTGGCCCATTGATCTCTTCCTTCACCAAAAATATACTATTTTGATGACTGAAGGTCTATTAGTCTTGAAGTTGGGGTGTGAAAAGCCACTAATATCTGCCCCCCACTCTGGTATTAGAGTCTGCTGTTTTCAGTTTTTGCTTTTCCAGGTAATCTTCAGACTCAGGTTGTCAGTATCCACAAGATGATCTGTTGGTATTTGTAATGATATTTCATTGAATTTATAGATTGGGTTGGGGAGAACAGACACCTTGAAATGTTTGTTTCAATGCAGAAAGAAGGCCCTCATGGATGCCAGCACTGTGTTACTGGATGTTCTCATCCAGAACTATAAATAATATATGTCCTTGGTTTACAAAGTGTCAAACCACAGATGCTATCTGTGTAATATGTTACCAAACATTTTTCATTTGTAATATTTCCCTTTTCTCTCTCCCTCCCTCCCCTCCCCCTCTCCCTTCATCCCTCCCCCTCCATCCATCCCTCCCTACCTCTTTCTCCCCCTCCCTCTCCCTCCATTCCTCTCTCCCTCCCCCTTCCCCTTGCTTCCTCCCTCCCTCCTCTTCCTCCCTTCCCCCTCTCTCTCTCCCTGCCTCTTTACCCCAACTAGAAGTTCTTCACTTTTATTTATCTACCTAAAGAACCACTTTTTCATTTGTTCTTTTCGGTGTTTCTCTATTTTCACTAACTGACTTATTTCTATTATCATCTTCCACTTCCTTATTTAGGCTTGGCTTGCTTTTCTGTTCCTTCCAAAGCACAAAGGATGAATTGTGGACTTCAAAACTTCTGTGTTTTCTATGATGTAATAAAAACTCTCCATAAACACTGCTTTTGTTCCATGCCACACGTATCATTATCTTTTTTTTGCACATTTCAAAATGGATTAATGTCCCTTGATGCGTCTTTGACCCACATGTTATAAGTCTGTTAACAATTTGGGGTTTTTCCAATTATATTTCTCTATTACTGATTTTCAGTTTAATTTCCTTATGCTCAGAGAGCCAAATGTGATTTCCTTGCTTGTTAGTTAGGTGGATATGTTGTATGACTCGATGTGGTCTGTACCAGTAAATACTCCACGGGAGTTCAAGAATGGGAATGGAAGTCCGAGGGGAGCGAGCGAGTTGAGTGGTTCTCTGGTTGCGTCTTGAAAACCCGTAGCCCTTGCAGCATGGCTGACCAACTGACTGAAGAGCAAATTGCAGAGTTCAAAGAAGCTTTCTCACTATTTGACAAGGATGGGGATGGGACAATAACAACAAAGGAGCTGGGGACAGTGATGAGGTCTCTGGGGCAGAATCCCACAGAGGCAGAGCTGCAGGACATGATCAATGAAGTAGATGCGGATGGTAATGGCACAATTGACTTCCCTGAATTTCTGACAATGATGGCAAGAAAAATGAAAGACACAGACAGTGAAGAAGAAATTAGAGAAGCATTCCGTGTGTTTGATAAGGATGGCAATGGCTATGTTAGTGCAGCAGAGCTTTGCCATGTGATGACAAACCTTGGAGAGAAGTTAACAGATGAAGAGGTTGATGAAATGATCAGAGAAGCAGACATTGACGGGGACGGTCAGGTAAACTATGAAGAGTTTGTACAAATGATGACAGCAAAGTGAAGACACTGTACAGATTGTGTTAAATTTCTTGTACAAAATTGTTTATTTGTCTTTTCTTTGTTTGTAACTTATCTGTAAAAGGTTCCCCCCTATTGTCAAAAAATATGCATGTATAGTAATTAGGATTTCATTCCTCCATGTTTTCTTCCCTTATCTTACTGTCATTGTCCTTAAACCTGATTTTAGAAAATTGATCAAGTAACATGTTGCATGTGGCTTACTCTGGATATATCTAAGCCCTTCTGCACATCTAAACTTAGATGGAGTTGGTCAAATGAAGGAACATCTGAGTTATGCCTTTTTTTAAGTAGCTTTTAGGAACTGTCAGCATGTTGTTGAAGTGTGGAGTTGTAACTCTGCGTGGACTGTGGACAGTCAACAATATGTACTTAAAAGTTGCACTATTACAGAATGGGTGTTTTATCCAGGTACTCGGACACTATTTTTTTTTTTTTTTTGTGCTGCTGGTATTGTACCAGAAACATTTTCTTTTATTGTTACTTGCTTTTTAAACTTTGTTTAGCCACTTAAAGAAAATCTGCTTATGGCACAATTTGCCTCAAATCCATTCCAAGTTGTATATTTGTTTTCCAATAAAAAAATTACAATTCCCCCCCCCCCAAAAAAAGAATGGGAATGGAGTCTTTCACTAGATAGAGATGCCATTTGCACCCATTTTATTGATGGAGTTCCAACTCTAAGTTCGACTGTTTCTCTTCCCCCTGCAAGATCTGCCCATTTCTGATAAGGCAGGATCAGAGTCTCCTGCTCATGACAATCTGCATATTCTGCTTCAGGTCTACCAGTTTTTTGACTCAAGTATTTTCCCCGGTCTTCACAATGTTAGATCTCCCGAAGGCACTAACATTATCTTTATCTGTTACTCCCTCCTCTTCCTGAGAACCTTGCTCAGACTGAGTCTGCAGTATGACAAAATGCATGATAAAATCAACCTAAAAACCAACAGAAACTTTATTTTGGCTCACAGTTTAAGGGATACAGTCCAACATGTTGGGGAACTGATGGTTATAGGAACATAAAGTAATTGTGTCCGAGTCTACATTTTATGAATAAACCATTGATTGAAGTGCTTCCTATGGTCTATGAGGTTACTAATATAATAATTAAAGTCTAGGAAGGCATAATGAGTGTTCTCTGGCTAGAATGTAAAGGGCAACTTACTTCTTGCTCTTGTACGCGGATACAGAGAACATTCTTGTGGACTGAGCCAGTTGCACAAAGGCTCCAACTCCACCCCAGGCAGACGGTGTCAGCAGTGAATTTGAAAACATCCTACTGGTGTCTGCTGGAGAACAGACTGGTGTGTGGGGAGGGACAGGCGTTTCCCACATCATTATCAGAGATGTTGTGTTAGTGTATGAATACATGACCAATGTTGTTTCGGTTTTACCCTGTTAGTATGCCTTCTACATTTTGTAGTGCTTGCCCTGAGCTTTGGAACAAATTTTACAAACGTCACATCCATGTTTAAATATGTAACATTCACATTCATGTTCAAGCAACACAATACTAGTGCACAGATGATACAAAGTAGTCTCAATTCCTCCCCTCTGACCATTATTCTAGTATTGTAGTTCATTTTGTGTGAACATAAGCACACACACATATAAATGTACATATGGATTTTGAAGATATTACTGCTAGCATTTTTTACACACACAAAAAAAATGTTAGCTTAATTGAGAGTGAGAGTGTTTTAACTTTAACTTATCAATGATCTTCTCAAAATACAATGGGTCCCTTTGTTACTTTTCTGTTGTTAAACATACCATGACCAAAGCAACTTATAGGGGAAATAGTTTATCAGGGCCTTATACTTTCAGAGGGATAGAGTCCATGACCATCCTGGTGGAGAACATGGCAACAGGCAGACAGGCATGGTTTTGGAGTAGTAGCTGAGAGCTTGTATCCTGGTCCACAACCACTGGACAGTGTAGTGAGAATCTTGGTTTCTTTTAAAACCCAGTTATGTTCTGTGAATGTTTTTGTTTTAATCCCAGGTGTGGGTTAAGAGGTTGCTTCACAGAAGGTGATTATAATTTGCCTCATGCACTAGCAGGGGTGTGATTTTTCCCAGATGCAGATAGGTTAATTCTGGGGACTCTGGAGAGGGTATAAATGGAGAACCCCAAGAAGGCCTAGGGCAGCTGCAGCTACCCATGATGCTGCCCCCACATTGCTGGTCTCTGTTGGTTCCTGCTGCTGATTGCTGGTTTGCTATTGCTGGACTGCTGGATATTCTGATGACAAAGATTGGACTTGACCCTAGGAACCCGGTGCCCCTAATCAACAGGAATCAGTCTAAAGAGCTTGACATCTCTTTCTGCTCTAACCCTCTTTATCTCCTACCTAGTGTTGGGCTCTTGGAAGGGATTAGGGTGGAATAAGATTGGAAGTGTGGTAGATAAATTTAAGAACCCAATAAAACAGCAAAATTAAACAACAACAAAAAAAAGCCATATGCCAACAGAACAGAGAAAGCTAACTGGGAATGTGTAATGACTGAGTTGTCTCACTTGGGCGGCCAAACTGTAATGGCCAGCTCTGTTCTGCAGGTCCGGGTCTAGCAAGAGAGAGTATGGAGCAGGCGACGTGAAGAATGGAGACAAGACAAAGGTTCTGATCGAGTCTCGTTTATTGTGTCTCTCTCTCCTTCATTGTCTCTCTCATTGTCTCCTGTATTCTCTTATATTGAAAGGAAATCTGGGGTATTTATAGGCTTTTTGTCATGTGCCTTGTAGGCGCGTGGATATCACATGCCTTGTAGGTGTTGATATGACGTAAGCCCTATAGGTGTGTATAATGTGGATAGCACGTGCACTGTGTGCCTTGTAGGCTTGGATATCACATGTGCCTTACAGGCATATATGGCGTGGATAGCATGTGGATAGCATGTGAACCGCATGTCTTGCAGGCGTGGCTACCACGTGTGTCTTGCAGCTGGGGACAGTAAACAGCAAAACAAAATATGTGGGATATCAGAGTGTGCTTCAGCTGTTGTAGGCTGTTGAAAAACAAGTCTCACATCAGGGTTTATGGCTTGAGATGGCTGCAAAGCTGATAGCCGCTTTCTGTTAAAAGTCAGCTCCCAACAGAAATGAGTCTTTGAAACCACAAAGCTCTCCCCAGTGACATAGCTCCTCCAAGAAGACCTGGCCTCCTAATCCTTCCCACACAGTTCCACCCACTGTGGACCAAGTACTCAAATGACTGAGCCTATGGGGGCTCTTGGTCAAACCAACACAGTCCATATAACCATCAACTCAGAGGTCATACCACCAGGAAACTCAGGCACAGCCTTCACTTGCTAAGTGTATATACTTGTCAATACACTATAATTTTCAGAGTTATACATGTCTCTAGGGAAAAAAAAGATAAGAATAAAGGTTATGGAAAACCACAACTAGAGCTGGGGAGAAATCTCAGTAGTTAAGTGTTACTGTGCAAACAAGTGGACCTTAAGCAGAGTCTGGGTCCCCAGAATGCACATACATGCTGTGTTGGCATGGAGGCTTAACTTGTCATCCCATCATGGGGAGGGCAAAGACAGAGGATCTCTGAGGAAAACCCATACAGAGATTAGGCTCTGGGTTTGATTAGGAGATCCTGTTTCAATGAAGAAGGTGAAATAATGACTGAGGAAAATTCCCAGTATCAACCTCAGACTTCTGCATGCACATGTACACATATGCACCCACACATGGGTGAGTCAACATAATTGCAAACACACATCTCATACACACATACATGAAAAAGAAAGAAAAATAAAACTTCCCACCTCTTGCTACTTGACAAAGGGACTAGATACTAAAAAGTAACTCACAGATAAAAGAGAAAGCAGTGTACTTCTGTACTCCAGAGGAAGTAACTATGGTAGAAAGAAACCTCATGGGGCCCAGGTTCACCCCAGCATCATCCATCTCTGCAGAATCCCCCTACCCTGGAGTTGGGGTACAGATGTGAACATAAAGGATGCCAATTCTATGACTGTATGTTACACACTGAACATCAAGTTTCCAAATCAGTAGGTTTGAGATCCTCAAAAAAAGACTGTCCCAAGTAAGCATGTTTCACTGGGTGTCAGCCTTGGCCAATAGCGAGCAACAAAATGAAGACCTGGGTTCTAGAATAGAGTAGAAGAACTGGTTATAAATTCTATTTACCATCAGCTGAGGAAGGGCTCTCAAGAGAACTCTGAATCACCGATGGGCTGAAGCTGAGAACAAGAACTTCAGTTACAGGCAGTTACAAGTTCCCTTTTGCTTGGAGAGCTTACCTGCAGGCCCTTGAGAGCATATGTGCACTCCCGCAGACACAGATGTAATGGTAAGTGGTTATTCAGCAACAGAGAATTAATACAGCCACCCTGAACAAGAAGCAAAGTACCATACTTTCCACTGTGAAATAACATCGTAAGCACGTCACCAGCTTTCTGGTTGTTAAACACTATGTTTTTATGGTTCTGTGTAGATAAAAATCAAAGCTGTTCTGTGATAATACCAGAGAGTATTCAATAATACTGTGTTTACTGAAACAGAAAGCACCAGAGAGTAAGATTTTCATCCAGATCTTAGGGTGTTGGCAGTGTGTGATCCATCATATGATTTTATGTCTAGAACATCTTGTATTTTCTATCATAAGTAAGAACCTCGGGGCAGATTCACAAAATAGGGTTGAACAAACTATTAAGATGTTGAGCAAAGGGGATGGAGAAGCTTTGACGGTAGAGATTAGTCAGTATGATAAACTGTTTCTCAAGGTTGGCCAGGAGCAACATAGAGTGAGAGATTTGCTCTTGCACCATCGTCTTACCAAGCCTCTGTGAAGATGAGTTTGTGTTGGGAGAAATTGCATCCATGTGGGGACCCAGAGCCATGGTATCTACTGCACAGACAAGCATCTTGTTTCTGGCTTAAGCTATTGGAGAAGAAGGTTGTAAGAACCTATATTCTTAGTATATCTCTGCTCAGCCCTTCAAAAGTAAATACTCTTAAGACAATTCTTACAGCAACTAAGAATTCTCACACAGTGCCTGCACTGAGTCTTCTCAAGAAAAGGCCTGTCAATAATCAGGTGTGGGTGGAGGAGGGTTTACAGGGACAACTTCTCCCTGCTATGCTACTGGCTAGTGATGGATCCACAGAGAGGCATCATTGCTTCCAGTTATGAAGCTACTTGTTACCCCAACAGGCTTCAAGTGTTCACTCTGATGGCCTTGGCTAAACTAAAGGGTCACAAAACAAACTTACAAGCATGAATCTGGGGAAAGGGACAAAGATTGGAAGATTAGAGATTGGAAGGGGGAGGGTGGGAAGCAGTGGAAGGGAAATGGGAAGGAGTGGGTACAGAATCCTCAGAAACTGTCAAAAAAAAAACAAAATTAATCAGTAAAAAAAATAGGTAAAAATTAGAGAACCGTTCAGCTCAACAGTGGGGAGAGGGGACTCATAGAATCCACCTCCAGTAGAAAGACAGGGCATCAAGTGGAGGGTGGGGTTGCCATCCCACAGTCAAAAACTGACTCAGAATTGTTCCTGTCTAAAAGAACTTCAGGGAAAAAAATGGAAAAGAGACTGAGAGAAAGGAGGTCCATTGACAGACCCAACTAGGATCCATCTCAAGGGGAGGCTCCAAGGCCTGACACTATTACTGATGCTATGGCGTGCTCACAGACAGGAGCCTAGCATGGCTGTCCTCTGAGAGGCCCAACAAGCATCTGACTGAGACAAACTCAGATATTTACACTCAACCATTGGACTGAAGTCGTGGACCCTGGTGGTTGAATTAGGGAAAGGCTGGAAGAAGCTAAGGAGAAGAGTGACACCATAGGAAGACCAACAGTCTCAACTAACCTAGATCCCTGAGATCTCTCAGACACTGAGCCACCAATCAGGCAGTATACACCAGCTAGTCGGAGGCCCCTAACACACATACAGCAGAGGACTGCCTGGTCTGGCCTCTGTGGGAGAAGATGCTCCTAACCCTCAAGAGACTTTAGGCCCCATGGAGTGGGGAGGCCTGGCAGGGAGAGGGCTGGGGAGACATCCTCTTGAATACAGGGAGGGAGAATGGGATGAGGAGATGTCGAAAAGCAGACAGCTCTGTAAAAAAAAAAAAAAAAAAAAAAAAAGCAACTGGACTGTAAAAAAATAAAAGTAATAAAAAAAAATGTTAATCATGTAATTGTACCCTGGGAAAGTTACATGTATTAATTTCCTGGAACTGATAAAAATGTGAATGGCTTAAAGCAACAGAATTTACTCTCTCACATTTCTGGATTTTATAAAGCCACGCTACCTTGAGAAGCTGTAGGAAGGTTTTTGTTTGTTTGTTTTTGGATCTTTCAGCTTCTGGCTTCCATTTGCATTTCTTGGCCTCTTTGGGACCTTCTCTAACCTCCCTAGCATTTCTGTTATATGCTGCTGATCGGCCATTTCTCTTGGAGTCTCAGGATGGTTCCACTGCAGAATCTCTAGCCCCCTAGGCAGAGTCCCTTTCTCAAGTCAGTCAAATGCACAAGTTCCTTGCGTTGCAAGACCATATGCTTTTTCTATGCCTCCATTCAGCCCATCAGTTGAAATGTGTTCACATCCTTCTCAAGTATCATATGTTGAAGCCTTACCCCCACTGCTTACAAAACATGGCCTTCTTTACAACAGCAAGGCCGTTGCAGATGTCATTACTTAAATAAAATGAAAAACTCTCAGGTGAGATGTAATTTATCATATACCTATAAGGGAAGTGTGGACACAGACCCAAGCACACAGAAAGTGACACATGAAGACATAGGCTGAGTATGGTGGCTAGTCTTGGTGTCAACTAGACCACTTCTGGAATAATCCAAAATTCAAGTAGTTGGACACACTTGTGAGGGATTGTTCTCGATGGGGTCATTTGAGGTGGGAAGACCCACCCCAAACTTTCTAGTGTCAGCTCACATAAAAAGACACGGAAGAAGAAAGCTTTTCTCCTTTTGTCTGCTTGCCCTCTTGCTGGCAAGCTCATCTATCCTGATGCTGAGGCATTCCTTCACTGGTGTGACAACCTCCTACTTCAGGATTACAACACAGACTTAAAACCAGTAGCTCCCCAGAAATCCTCCAGATGCCAGCACCAGATTGAGACTGCTGAGACATCCAGCCTCATGGACTGAACCAGACTCTCGTTATTAGACTAGCCAGACCATAGCCTGTAAGCCACTCTAATAAATGGTGTTTGTGTCTCTATATGAGTGTCTCCTCTCCCTCTCCCTCTCCCTCCCCTTCTCCCTCTCCCTCACCTTCTCCATCTTTCTCTCCCTCTCCTTCTCCCTCTTCCTCACCCTTTCCCTTTCTTTCTCCCTCCCTCTGTATGTATGTTTGTGTGCATGTGCGTGTCTGTCTGTCTGTCTGTCTGTCTGTCTCTCAGCTCTGTTCCAGAGAACCCTGACTAACATATGGCTTCATATTTTCGTACCCCAAACATCAGATATTGCCAGGAGACCACCAGAAGTACTCAAGAAGCACAGAATAAACTCTTCTTCACACCCAGTGAGGAATCATCTCTGAAGACCCTAGCCTTGCAGCCTGCAAAGTACCAAAAGGATACTTTCTGTGGTGTAAGCCACTCAGCCAACAGTGGTTCTTGCAGACTAACCCATCATACATATGAATTCCATTCACATGATAATATTTAAATTATTTTTCTTTCATTTTACAATAATGCTGCATTCACCTGTGGGTACTCCTCAGAAAGTGAGTCTCTTAATTTCCTACTTTACACATAACCATAATGAGCAATTAACTCTCCACACACTTCTTGTTTTGTGCATTCTTTTGAAGACACCCTAATAAATAGAAACCTTTTGTCAAAGGGTCTCACAAAATAAAAAGGAAACATGTTGCTAAATGGCTTTCCAAAAAGTTGTGACCCTTGTGTTATCTATGTGACTAAGGACTTTTGCATTTTGTATTTATTTTACAACACTCAGGATTGAGCCTGGGGCCTCATTGTGGTAGGCAAGAGCTTTGTCTACCCCAGAGCTACAGTCTCATCCCTTTTTTAAATTTTTGAGATTGGATCTTCACACTTTTAACCAGGCTGCCCTTGAACTCGCAAGGTAGCCCAGGGAAGCCTTGAACTTGCCACCCTCCTGGTTCAGTATACTGAAGAGCATGTGAAAGGTTTCCACACCTTGGTACCATCATTTTCTTGGATCACTTCAAGTACACTCACAGAATTTGGGTCTGAGGACACATTCAGATATTTTCTTAAGTGGCGCGTGTGTGTGTGTGTGTGTGTGTGTGTGTGTGTGTGTGTGTGTGTGTAACTGCATGTTTGCCTGTTTGTCTGGCCCTGTTCATTTCTCTTGCTTTTACAAAGCCACCTATGTAAAACTACCACCATCTCTGGTTTACACTTCCCTCAACAAACTTAATTACACAGAGTCCAGAAGCAGTGAATTCAAAAGAAGCGTGAATTTTTTTTAATGGACAGAGTTGCTTGTTTCATTAATTTCAACTTTTCATGATTCAAAGTCGGCATTTTTAAGTGCATGCCACCTGTCATAAGGAGAACTAGAGTAGCTGAGGGGGGGGGGTTGTACTCCTTCCCACTTCCTTAACTGACTGTAAATTTGGAAGACTACCATCCACATCGTGCAGAGAACTGGGGTGGGTGTTGGCCATTTTTCTGCTCTTTCTGGTTGAGGGGGAAATTCTGCTCTCCTGACTGTCCATCACTCTGTGACTTCCTGGGCAGCTGCGGGGTTTCTATCTAAAATTTATCAATAACTAAATATAAATAAAATAAAATTGTTAAAGCTACCAAGAGAAGAAAGAAAGCATTTTCTGGAGAAGTCCCAGAGATTGTCTCTGCTTGTTTCTCCCACCACCTAGCATCCATGGTCCCCGCCCAGCAGACAACAAGAATCAGGTTTCTGCTCTCCAACCCCCAGACCTCCCTGCTACCTGCCCAACCACCCCCATCCCCTCTGCACACACACACCTGCCACCCCTTGGCTGTTTAAGAGCGCTGGAGCTGGCAGATCCCTGCAGGGCTCCTCTGCAGCCTCCATCCACCCCGCGTGTGGTGCGGAAGAGCTGGATAAATGGGATCTGGAGTGCTTTTTGCCAGTGCAATAGGAAGTGATCGCTCCTGCAATGAATCAAATCAGACTCTTTCTCTCTCTTCCCCCTCCCTCTTTCCTTTGCTTTTCCAGACAGGGCGCCATCCCAGCTAACTTTCCCCTCACCCAACAATGCACACCAAGGGGGAACACACCCGAAGCCCAGGCGATGCCATCCTCGGGGCCTGGGCACCCGAGGCCCCTGCACTCCTCCCGCCCCGGCAGAGGCCTCGGCTGGGCTCCCAGCAGCGACCAGGAAGGTCGGAGGGAGGGTGCGCTCCTCCCGCCCCACACCCAGTCTCTGAGCCGGATATATAGAGAGTCACGTTTGGGAGCCTGGGAGAGCAGAGGCGCGGTTCAGAAAGCTTGAGAGCCTCCTTTATCTCCGGGAGGACCGTGACCACCAGCCGGCAAATCACCGCACTGAAGCAGCAGGTACCAGGAGAAAGAGCGGGCGGGGAGGCGAGAAGGTTAGGCTAGGGGACCTCCAGACTGTGGCTGCAAGGCAGGCAGGCGCCAGGAGAGAAGCGGTGGCCCTGCCGCTGTCCCTGGCCATTCACAGTCCTCCAGGGTCCTGTAGGCTCTAGGTATCTGCTAGGTGAGATGCACAGCCATTGAAAAACCGGGAAGGGCTGAGCAAGGTGAACATGGGGACCGCTCAGTAGTAACTGCGAACCAAGGGACAGAGGCATCTGATTGGTCCCACCCAAGCCTTCCTGGTCCAGGGGCTACTCTTAGAGGCAGCATATATTTCCAGGCCCCGTGTGCAATAGTCTCCTTTCATGTCCTCCCTTACCCCCTGGCCCACCTCAGGCTGTGAGCATCCAGACCCTCACTCAGAGATTCTTCAGGGTCACAAACCCCAGGCTGAAATGGGCTTCGGTGGCCAAATAGGTCTGTCCCTGGTCAGAAGTTTCTGACTTCCCTTGGTAACTTGGGCACCATGGAGAGAACAAGGAAATAGGTGCCCCGGCCTCCAGCTAGGACAGTTGGCTTGTGGAAGGCTGTTCACACACACCTGGGGGTGACATTACCCCCGAACAATTGCAGTAAGTACAATTCATACCCTACCTAGGAATGCCTTCCCCCTACCAGGCTGCTGACCCCAGTCTCCTTCCTGTCTCCTTTTGGGGTAAGATTATGAACATTTTTTTGTCTTCCATACATTATTTACCTATTTTTGAGCTATCATGATTATTATCTCTTCCTCTGGCTACCTTTTGAATCCTGCCGAGTGAGTGCTCCATTGTTTGTGAGCAGGGAACCAAGTGAGCAGGAAACTCACCAGGGCTGTGTTTTTCTGCTTGTTTGAGGCAGAGTTTGACATTGCAAATGGAAACTTAAGACCCAGCCGGTAGCTAAACAGTATGTCTCTCTGCATCTCCATCTACATGATCTGGAGATTTGACTTGAGGCCATAGTCACTCTAAGTCATAAAATAGGGCAGAGAGTTTAAATAAAATTTAAGGCAGCTTAGAAAGGGCACAGGTACTCATTTCAGCAGACCACATCTCAGGCTTTGGAGGTTTCTCCTGACCAGACTTCAAGGACAGCGATTTCGTTCATAGTGTTTCTGAAGGTCTGTGTCTCTGCCTCACTCTTCCCTTATTTCCCTCATCCTAAGGGCAACTTCCACTCCTATCTTAAGGGATCCCCCCTCACTCCAAATGGTAATATTAGGTTGCAATTGTCTGTCAGAGAGAAGCAGGTCACGGTGTGCTGGTCAGCATCAATACCACCAGGGGAAGATAAGTGATGGTGAGCTTCCCCAAGGAAACAAAATGTGATCCAGCTTCTGAAGACGGACTGCTTCGGAGGGGCTGAGAAATCGATAGCTTGTCTGTGTGTATCACTTTGGTTTATCAAGACCTTAGATAGACATCTTGGGGACTGCAGAGATGGTTCAGGGGTTAGGAGCTTTTGCTGCTTGTCTTAGTTAGGGTTACTATTGCTAGGAAGAGACACATGACCACAGCGCCTCTTATAAAGTAAAATATTTAATTGGGGCTGGCTTACAGACTCAGAGGTTTAGTCCATTACGGTCATGGCAGGAAACATGGCAGTGGGCAGGTCAACACAGCTGGAGAAGGAGCCAAGAGTTCTAAATCTGGTGCAGGAAGGGAGAGTGATACTGGGACTGGCTAGATCATTGGAAACCCAAATCTTACCCTCAGGAACACACTTCCTCCAAGGCTATACCTCCCCATTCCACTCCCTAAGCATTCAGATATGAGTCTGTGGAAGCCATTCTTATTCAAACCAACCACACTGCCCTGGCACAGGACCTGAGTTTTCAGTTCCTAGCACTTATGGCTTACAACCATCTATAATTCCAGTTCTGGGATATGCCCTTTTATGGCCTGTTTGGATACCTGGCATCATTGCCAGTATATGTATGTGCAAGAAGGCAACATACATATAACATACATATAACATAAAGAAATTTAAATAAATAAAGATGAAGTAGTTTTAAAATCAACAATACAGAAACCCTGATCATTTGATCGGTTTCCTTCTTTTCTCTTGAACATCCATGTTATACTTCTTTCTGGTAACATTTGGTAAGTCATAAGAGTTCATGTTCCAATTCATTCATTCATTCATTCATGTCTCATGTAGCCCAGGCTGGCCTTGAACTTGCTATGTAGCTTAAAATGACCTTTTTGCTTCTACTTCTGGAATGTTAACATTAAAGGCATGCATCACCATGCCCAGTTTATGCAGTGCTGAGGGTAAAGCCATGGCTTCTGTGTCCTAGGCAAGCTCTCTTCCAGCTGAGCTACATCCCTGGGCCCAAAAGGTTTGACAAGCACCATTGCAAAAGGACCACACCAGAGACCACTAGCCTACTTAACCCCACCAGCATGCCCTGATGCTGGGGCTCTGTGGGAACATTTACTAGTGGTGAGCATGCACACTTCATGTTTGTGTTGTTCCCAGACCATTCTGAGTATCTGACAAAAAGATATGGAATATGAAGCACACACCTTTAGAAGATCACAGCTTTCTGATATCCAAATATCCACATTTCATACATTCAGCTAGTCTTCATGGGACCAGCTTTGCAAAATCCAGACTCAAGAATTGAGCTGAACCCCAACATCTAGAATTTCAAATAACTTTCCAGATGTCTACAAGCAACATAAAACATGAAGAGTTAGCCTTGGAGCCATGACTATGGTCTTAATAAGAGGCTTTACATTGTCATTTTACACTGGGTTCTCATTATTCCCTGACCCATTCCCTGACCCCAAATCGACAGCCCATTCTAGAGCTTACTGAGTAGTGGGGTTTCCTCACATCAACCCTAATTCAAGTGAGTTTCCTGTAAGGGCTAATGTTAACCTGTCACTTGCCCAAGGACAAATGACTTCCTGGAATGCTGGAGGGGGTGGGGGAGGGGCTGTGATTCTTGTGAGATAGTAAGTCATATGTTTTCACTTCAATAAACAAGGTTGGTTGCCCCAACTGTTCAGGATGTGCTTGATCACATGTGGATGCCCAGGCAGGAGGTACGGCAGAATACATGCTTACCCCTGACTGGGCGAGGCAGAAAGTACCATACATAGCCTTTTGGTATTTGCCTTTATGGGTACATGACTGATCTAAAATCAGGGCCATTTTTGGGGAATCCCAAGTATGGACCTAGCCAGTGTTCATCTTCCTGGCAAGTACTAAATAAAGCTTGCTTTAATTGGATAATTGTGGAAGTTTTTCTCCTCAAGATAAGTGTGTGTGTGTGTGTGTGTGTGTGTGTGTGTGTGTGTATTCTTTACTGGCATAAGCATGACAATTTATCTTAAAGGTATCTGTATTATCTTTGGGCAAAGGAGAGATAATTAAATTATGCATGGTAGCACATATGAGTAACACAGCACTCGGAAAGTGGAGGCAGCAGGTTGAGAGAGGATAGCCTCTGCTACACAAGAAGATCTAGGTCAATCTGGCCAGACTGAGAATGGAGTGAGGTAAGAGTTCCAGGCAGGTCAACTGCCTTGAACAGTTTCATGCTAACTATGATGGTATGAAGAAATCCTCTTTACTGCAGGTTTTACAAGTAGCTTTGGGTATATTGATCAAGCTCCTTGAAGGAGTTGTGCAACCTATAGACCCCTTATATCTTGATAATAAGAAGAATCAAATGAAAAATGGCTAAGTAGTGGAGTTTGAAATTTTAAATATTGATTAAATGTTACATGTACAAGACTGGACTTGTGAAGTGAATGCCAAGACAGCTTCTTGGAAGATGCTTGCTAGGCTGAACTAGTGCTTGGGCATAGCTCATCCTCAGACCCAGCACTGACAGAACAGCGAGTGGCTAGATAATATTTTCTTTAGTCATGTTACTATCGTCTTTGAATCATTTAATTTTGAAAATCCACTCATTTAAAATCTTGACTAGGTTATCTTTTAAAATATCTAAGAACTGTCAATCAATTCAAATCAGGGCCGTTTTCTGGGAATTTCAGGTATGGACCTAGGCAGTATTCGTCTTCCTGGCCAGCACTAAATAAAGCTTGCTTTAATTAGATAATTGTGGAAGTGGCCCAGCTTATCCCTTACCAAGCTGTCCTCTGTAACTCTTGTGCCATAAGGAGGAGCTGAGGAAACGCCTCCCTTCTCTCTGGTGTGGGACTTTTTCCTTTCTCCCACAGAGCTTCCTGAAGCTTTGGGTCTGCTTTAGTGGAGGCCATTGATGGCTTTTAAGTCAGAGGCTCTGCTGATCTATATTTTAAGGAAGTAAATCTACACAAAGCCAATAAGAAGAAGGGAGTGGAGGAATGAAGGATTGAAATCATAGAGCATTCAGGGCAGAATGCTGTCAGGAAAAGGCAGAGATAGCAAGGACTTGCTGAGCCTTGAGTACAATTTGCAAGTCCATTAGGTCCAGGGGCGGTGGCCTCATAGGGAGGGAGACAGCTGGAAGAAGCTTGAGATCGATGATTCTGCAGAGAGTGCTGAGTTTTTAAAGACTTTTACTTGCATATTGTATTTTTAATTATGTGTGTGAGTGTTGGGTGTAGATAGGAGTGTCAGTGGAAGCCAGAGCATCAGATGCCCCAGAGCTGGGATTAGGGGTGGTTAAGCTGCCCTGTATGGGTGCTGAGACCCAAACTCTGCAAGAGCAGTCCTTGCGCCTCCAGTGAATCTTCTCTCCAGCCCCACTGAAGGCTTAAATCCACAGCAGTGGGTTCACTGCCACTTCATTTACAGAACCCATAGTAAGATCAGAAAAACAAACCAGAGCTGAAGAGATGCTGGCTGAGCAGACAGGGTACAAGAAAGGAAAGAGGAAAAGTTTACATTTCAGGCTCATCTGCTGTTTAAATTATTTTTAAATCCACACTTGCATTTTATAATTTTTAAAGGTTATCACCATGACAGATATAGCTTCTATTTCTCTCGCTTGAGCTTAGATGGGATGTGATATAATTTCCTAAAATGGCAAAAACTAGGGAAGACAGGACTGAGCCTCATCAAAGGATTTGTTCTAAAACGCAGCTCACTCTGTCTCTCAGGTCCATTCTCGTCTCCTTCCTCTTAGCAACTGTGCTCCCTGGACCATCATCTGTGGGACAGTAGTTTCTTGGGATATTAGCAGTTAAGTGAAGGAAAAAGACAAAAAAAAAAAAAGCTTTGATGATCATATAACACTGAAAAATGCTTAACCCAGTTAAGCAGTTTCGCTATAGGAATCCTCAGAGCACACAGAATACTAATGAAGACTGAGAATCATCAAAGATGAAACACGGCTCCTGTGACATTTCCTAAACCTATGACCTTCAAATGTCTCTGGTGAAACATCTAACAGAGTCAGCATTTGATAAATCACTGTGTCGTTAATCCTGTGGGAAGCACTGTCCTATATTAACAGATTTAGCCTTTAACATCCACCACTCTCTGTTAACTGTTAGCTGCTCTTCACTCTTCATGCATCTTCCTTCAGCAAAGCAGAGGCATGACATCTGCTCAGCTCTCTGCAAAGTGGACGTGAAAATGCTTTCACATGAACAAGCAGGACCTGCAGTCTGGCTGGAAAGAAACCATCTTCTTCTTGTTTGTTTTTAGTATCTGCTTTCGTGCTGAGGCTCTGCCAGGTCTTGCTGAGGTCCAGTCTGTTGGCATTTGTAGGTGAGGGTCTTAGGAGTGTTGAGGAATTCCCAGGCAGAGAGAGCCTTCAGTTTCTCTCATTCATATTTTCATCTTCTGGGCATCACCTGAGCCTGGAAATCTACCAGACTGACATGGTGTGGGAATTTAGGCAGCAATGGTTTGTGAGTGTTGTACATCCTTTCTCTATTGTGTGTAATGTACTGACGGTGGCTGCAGGCAGAAGTGCAGGCTGTGGCTGCAGAACTTTGCAATGGTGACATTTCTTTAAAGAGGTCCATGCAGAATTAGATCCTCTGGTTTCATCTGCTCGGAACTCAATCCCAAGTACTGTCTAACGATGGCCTGAGAGTCAAATTTGGCTTCTGACTTTGTATATCTTTCAAACTAGAAATGGTTCTTATATTTTTTAGAAGTTAAAAATAATCAGGAATATTATTCTGTGGCATAGCTAAATTACATGAAATTTAGCTATCAGTGTCTATAGTTTTAGTAGAAACTAGCTGGCCCTAACCTCATACTATTTGTGGCTACTCTAGAGTTCCAGCTAGTGAATGTGACTTCCAAAGCCTAGGAGATTTATTCTCATCCCCTCAGCGCCTACCCTGGCTGGCCAGGTAAGTTTAATACCAATCACTTTGTATCCATTTGTTTTTGTGCATTAAGGGGTAGAAAGTCAGGTAGGTAAATTAACTTCCTAGTTTGTCTCTTCAGCCAGACAGACATTCTGTATGGATGATCAATATAATTAATGCCTTGTGAAGAGCCCATCAACCTGAGGAGATAGCTTTTAAGCTGCTCAAACACTTAAATTCATCCATGACAAATGTGATACAGGCTAGGGATACCCATGTGAGGCCCCAGATTAGATATCACTCCCCACCCCACTGGAGGGACAGGACATTGGGTAAATATAACTACAACCTCAGGTACTGGAGTAAGCCAATCCTGACATCGCTGCTAAAGTCCTACCCTGAGCATAGATTTCCCAGGAGTACCCTTTCTAGACTTTTATTTCAGCAATGGGGTAAAATCTCTTCTTATTAACAGACACTTTTCCAAGTCAAGAGTAGTAATTTGGGAATGACAGAAAAAAATGTTTCTTTGTTCCCACTCCACTTGGTAGAATGCGTGTAAGGATTACAATGTAGCCAGTATGACTTGGGCAAGGAACTTGGAGGGCCAAGGTCTTATCATAGCATGTAAGATCAGAAACGTGAAGTTCTCAAGCATGGTGCTTATCCAGCCTGTGGCTGCCACAAAGTCTGCCTAGCCAGCATGCTTTGTGGGAGGCATTCACCTGGAAACCAGGCTGTGGTTCTGCACCCATTATGACACTACCCATGAGGAGAGACAGGGCTTTAAACCGGAAGTCGGAAGTCAGATTCAGGGTTTCAGATGAGGTCTTTCCCCCATACTTGCCCCACTTCACTCTGTTCCTAGAGTTAAGAGGGTCGGAGCACAGGCCCTTGCGGATCTAACAAGCAAGGCTTGGCCACCCATCTTCAATATGCCCACAAAAGAGACAGTAGTGAAAAACGGAGAAAGGAGATTTGTTCAATGTGGCTGAGCTAGAAAGATAAACAAAAGAAGTCAAGAAGCGTCTCTAAGTCTTTGGCTTGAAGTTTACGTCCCACCCACCCTCATTGTCCTGGCTCCAGTCTCTCCCGTAAGGTGATGGTCTGATAAGTTGTAGAAACCCTGTGAAGTCTTTTCTTGGGAGGCAAGTTCCTCTTCTGGCTGGCACCAGACTTCAGCCTTTTCCTTCACCCAGCATGCAATTCCTAGGGAAATTCCAATTTCTTGGAGACCATTGTTCCAATAGTCTGATAGCCAAAGGGAGGGGCACCAGTGTCTGTTTAAGACTTCTGCTCCCTGCCAGACAGTTATAATTCTGCACCTGAACCAGAGCAAAGTGGGTAACATATTCTTTGTGTAGCCAATAATATAACTGAGTAAATAATGAACAAACTAGTCTTTTTGTCAGGCATGGAGAGTCATGTGGTACACAGCAGTGCAGTTTCAGTCATGGTTTATAGAAAGTCGTATTGGATCTTTCACCCTTAACCTCTGAGTAGAGCAAAACTACTTTCAAGCCACAGTTGATACAATGTGTCCCTTATGGCTTTTGGACTTAATACATTTTAGGTTTTGGGTTTTTTTTTTTTTTTTTAAGAAACAAGTTTTATTATATTATTCTTTTAATTTTTCATTTTTTGAGATTATGCCTTATATATGTATCATATTATATTGTATTATGTCAGGGGCAGCTTTGCTTATACACTGAAGGCCTAAAATCAGCAACAGGCCTAAGTCAGCCTGCTAACACAAAGTCTTGGTCTCTGTGAAAAAACACTGAAACAGATAGCTACAAGATATTGTAAACTGTAGGAAGCCGTGGTCAGCGGTGATATATGCGCCATTCTAAGATGGCGCGGGCATCGTGTCCTCCACAAATAAACAAGTAACTGGGCAGGTGCAAAAAGGCAAAAGAGCGCCAAAAGTCACTGCCCATCCCAGGGCGTAATATGGGGTGATGAGTGAACAGCCAATCAGAAGTGAACACGTCACTCTAGGGTGTATTTAAGCTGTGCCTCTTCCTGTCTTTGGCCCTTCCGTGTCTTTCATGTCTGCTGATACAAGATTAAACCCTCGCTGTGGTAACTACCCGAATTCTGCCTCTCGTGTTTCTCTTCCACGGGTGAAAAGGGGACGCGGGAGGTGCGCGGAACAGTAAACAAGCAGCTTTGGTGGAAATTTGCCAGCCTCGGTTGTCATAGACCTTGTAGATAAGTAACCTTGATGGATAGTACCAACTTAGATAAGGGCAAGTAAATGATAGGCGGAGTCATAGTGACCGGTCCCCTGAAGCTTCACCCAGCTGATAGTCTGTTCTGCAAGATATCTGTACTCCCCCTGAACACTTACGTTCCTGCATCATCCCCTTCCCCCACATCCTGCCTTTTTGTGTATATAACCCCTGTGTAAAAAAGTAAAAATTGCAATTTGATCAGACTATAGACAGATCGCCATTTTTTGCATCTTTGCCTGTTTCCCCCCCGTCCCACCCTGCTCTCTTTCAGGTGACCTGCCATGGTGGACAATATTATATTACATATTGATTAAATAAATATGATAATTTTGAATTATATAATTTCTTCCATTTCCTCCCTCTAAATTCTATATGCCATTCCTTGTTCTTTTTCAAATTTATCACCTTTTTCATTAATTGTTGTTGCATATTCTCTCTCCCTCTCCCTCTCTTTCCCTCTCTCTCTCTCTCTCCACCTCCCCCCCATGCATAAATCCAACCTGCTCACCCTATATAATGTTACTTTTATGTATCTTTTCAGGGGTGACCATTTGGTATTGGATAACCAGTTAGTATGAATTTCCCTGGAGTAAAGTATTTCTCCCACTCTCAGCATCCCTTAGTTACCTATAGTTATTTTGAGTTCTCATGACTTTCCACTATTCATATTAACATATCTATAGGTGTCCTCATTGCTCAGCTCAGGTTAGAGAGTCATGTTGGTGAGAATTTATAGATATAAGCTTCTGATATTCCTAGGAGACACTATCTCAGTGAGCTGGACCTGACCAAAAGCTTCTTCCCTGAGGACTAGCTTTCATGGTGCCAGAAGACACCACACAATATACAATAATATACATTAGTGGAAACTGATATCTCTCTAATTGTTTTTAAGATCTGCTCATCAAGAGGGTAGTCATGCTTAGTACTTAGTCATGCCAACTACCTGGGACTACTGAAGTCATGGATCTTGAAAGAAGAATCTACAGCTACCACTTTACTAAACCAGAATAATACCTAACTATAACATAAACATTTGTCCTTATTCTCACAGATATATGACAGGTCCTTAGCTTTCATGAAGGACACTGTTTTGTTTTTATGTCATTTTAACTTCCCTGACTTCTCCAGGGATGATCCCCGATACAGTACAGCAAAGTCCTGAGAACGGGAAGAGCAGGCAAGGAATTCCTGGGGATTTGTTGTGAAAAAGCAAAAAATATCTACTTATCCTCAGTAGAGCCATTGTTAGGCCAGTAACTTCACTGGAGAAAAACAGGACAAGTGCAGGAGGAAAAGCAAATACTCTTGAGAGCCAAAGAACCAGACAAAGCCATTGTAGAAGTGCCCTGAATTCTAGGTTGTCTTCCTTAATGATGCACTATTCATGAGAGGACACACTACACAAAAATCAGCACAAGCCCAGGTGTATTGAGGTCAGGATGCCTGGAAATTAGGAAGGACATTAAATTATGTGTCTGGCTTCAATATACTTAAAACTACTTATGCACTTGAGAAAAGGTTATAGCCAGCAACTCATAACAATATTGTCAAGAAACTTGGTGGTTTGAAGATGTAAATTTTTCTCAACAGAAATGGGCACCTTTGTTGTTGCTATTGTTGTTGTTGCTGGTGCCATTGCTGTTGTTTTTGCTGCTGTTGCAGCTGCTGCTGTTATTGCTGTTGCTGTGGTTGTTGTTATTGATGCTGTTGGTATTGTTGCTACTGCTGTTACTGTTGCTGTTGTTATTGCTGTTGTTGCTGCTGCTGTTACTATTACTGTTGCTACTGTTGTTGTTGTTGCTGTTGTTTTGCTATTGCTGCTGTTGCTATTGCTGTTGTTACTGCTGTTGCTATTGTTGTTGCCGCTGCTATTACTGTTGCTGTTGTTGTTGCTGCTGTTGTTGTTGCTGCTGCTGTTGTTGTTGCTGCTGCTGCTGTTATTTCTGTTGCTGCTGCTGTTATTTCTGTTGCTGCTGCTGTTGCTGCTAGTGGTGGTGCTGTTGTTGTTGCTGCTGTTGCTGTTGTTATTGCTGTTGTTGCTGCTGTTGTTGTTTTTGTTGTTGTTTTACCAGCAACTTGTACTTGTTAAACCCTCTCCTTAGTGGAATTATGCCACTTCTTTTTTTCTCTTTTGCCATTTTGTTCCAGCCCTGTCAGAGGCAGTGGCTATGCAAGTGCGATTGGGTATCTTTAAGACCACAGGATTGTGCTTTAGGTAAATTTAGGTCTTGGTTTCTCTTAGGATAAAACTTTTTTTTTCAAATTGAACTTCCCTGGACCTCTATTACACTTTACCACTACCTCATGCCTATAACACATAGCACTTACTGCACATAGCTTATCTTATAGAAGAATATTCACACCTCCAACTGTATATCATTTAAGGTCACACACACACACACACACACACACACTGTCTATTTACTGTGTGCATATAGACTGCAACTCAAATCTTGGACCGCAGACCACAGGAGTACTCTACCTATTCAAACATTTGTTTAGTAAAAATCACTAAATATTTATCGCAAGTCACACAAGTTACTTAACTCTACATTCATGATGAACTAGGTGTAGTACCTGCTTCCAAGCTTTAGCATCTTCTAATTTTGTCATCAATTTAAAAACATGGAATGCTGATAGATTTTTACTTACTCTTCATCCTCCTGTCTAGCATGCATGAAGTCTTGGTTTTGATCCCTAGTGCTACAATTACTGTAGTGGCTGAGATAGAGGCAGAACCAGGAATTCAGTCATCACTGACTACATGCGTAGTTTGAGCCTAGCTTGGGATATATGAGGCTGTTACAAGCCAAGAAAAGGACTTGATGGAAGCTGAGCTGAAATGCAATATTAGAAATTCCATTGGGAGGATTTCTTTACCAGGAAGTCCACTGGGAGGAATCTCCTTTTCCCAGCACAGGTTTTTGCTGAATTTGTCCTCACATCTACTCTTCCCTGCTCTTTTTCTCCAAACCTGACAGACTAACAGCTTATAGTCCTCAACTTCCTCCTTCATGTTTGTTTTTAAAGATAAGCACACAAACCCTCTGTATCCATAAGTAATTATCTGCTGATAGTTGTGGGGAAGGTGACAGAGGAAGGACAAAACCCAGGCCTGTGGGGAAGTCACTAAACTTGTGGAATGGCAGAGGGTGAGCAGTTAGAAGCTACCCAGTGAGAGGACAAAGGACACTCTGTTGTCTAAAGTCAGCCCTCTGAATTTCTGAAGACTAAACAAAATGAGTCTTCATCTATCTATGAGAGTCTGTACAGTGGAGTTCTTAGAAGTCTTCCCCAACCAGCAAGGGGCCAGTGTATCAGGAACTATGAGTGAACAGGTAGAGTGGTATAGAACAGGTGTGGACTGGAGTGAACAGGTGTGGACTAGAGTGAACAGGTGTGAACTGGAATAAACAGGTGTATACTGACATGAACTGATGCGGACTGGTATGGGCTGGTGTGGACTGGTATGGATTGGAGTGAACAGTTGTGGGATGGAGTGGATAGGTGTAGACTGGAATAAACAGGTTTAGACTGACATGAACTGGTGTGGACTGGTGTGGAACAGGTATGGACTGGTAATACAATGCTGTCAGAGCATTTTTGTCATCATCAGAAACAGTCCACTTGCTTGAAGTATGTCCCACCTAGTTCAGGAAGTACAACCAGCAATTGCCCATGTTACCACCTTCTTTCCCATACTGTGATTTAGACAGGCAAAGCCTTGGTTGGACTCTTAGTCCATTAAGAATAGTTGTGTTTGTTCAACACCCACAGCTATTTTCTGGTTTCCCAGTGCCTCCATCTAGATAGGTCTTGGGTTTTCCTCCAAAGGGACATTGATACCTGAATCCCTGGATTGAAGCCAATTGCTTCTTCCTCTTCTTTTCCATCCATCTCTGCTCCCTCCCAGCCCTGGGCATCAGTGAGCCCTGTTCCCACATCCTTTGTGGTGTGTTGCTGGTACCACACTGACCATGAACTATTTAATGCTGCTTGGCAGAGTCCCCAGCCAACCCTCAGGGAAAGGAAAGGAGGCTGTAAGATATAAGTGGTCTTAAGAAGAAGCCCCCAAAGGGGGAGCATTGGGAGGAGGGTGGAAAGGACTCCAGGCTCAACCAGGGATTGGAGAGGGACATAAATGGAGGCTGTTGAGGAGGCATGTTCCAGCTGCCTCACCACCAAATGTGATCATTGTGATGAAAGTGGAAGTGGGCACGAACTGAGCCCTAACAGTTAATAGGAAAGTAGCAGAAAAGATCTCAAGCGTGCGTTTCCTGAGGTAAAACGCTGTACTCTGCGTTTTCTTACAAAACCGTTGTAAGGCAGCTGCTGCTTGCTCAGGGCTCACATCTACAGCCATGCATCACATCACCAGAGCAGGAAGCATGTCATGGTTTCTTTTTGCTTTCTTGGTACTGGTTTGTGAAAGACAGAAATATTTCTACAAGGATCAATTTACCAAGCACTGTCCATTTTCTGTCTGTTTCACATTGGAAACCATTAGTCGCTGGTTCTCCTAAGTCACAAGCTTGTGGTTTCAAGCTCAAGGTGGTCATAGTCTATCACCCTGGTGGTACATCTCACAGACAGGGAGGAGTGGAGCTATCAGTGACAGCTGGCTAGACTCACCACTGATGCTCAGAAAACATTCACCAAGTATATGTCGCTGTGTCACAAAAACTGTCTCATTTGCCCTAGAGATTCCATATCACACACAGAGAAACTGAGACCCATGAAGTTTTAAGTAGAATTACCAGACAGACATTACTATTAAAATATAGCCATTATAGAAGCACAATTTTACCTAAGGGAAGGATTTCCAACTCAAAAATCTACCTTGAGAGATCTAATATGAAAGATACCTCAGTTATTAAAACACTCCAAATGTATTTGGATGCCATGGTCATATTTAGCTTTAAAGTAAACTCCTGTTTCTATAAAAAACTTATTCTATGTTCAGTTCTGATAAGCCAACTTCTCACAAATAGTGCTATGGGTTTATAATTACGACTTAGAGTTTTGAAAATAATCACTCTCGTAGATAGAAATGTAGAACTTGGAACTTGGCAAACCCCTACTTTTAGGTTATCAGTATTCTGCTGCCATAATGTGATGGTAAAGAGAGGGAAAGGAGGAAGGGAGGAAGGGAGGAAGGGAGGAAGGGAGGAAGGAAGGAAGGAAAGAAGGAAGGAAGGAAGGAAGGAAGGCAGGCATTTAATTCTAGCACTAGGGACCAGATGCAGGAGAATATTCATGAGTTGGAAGCCAACCTGCTTAACATAGTTGGTTCCAGGACAGCCAGGACTATGTAAAAAGACCCTGTCTTAAAAAAAAAAAAAAAAAGTTGGTAATTATCAAATGTGCCCTAAATGCCATCATTCGGGAGAATCAAAAACACCTGGTTGGAACTTTCTCATTACTGACAGCAACCAGAAGACTTCAGTGCCTTTCAGTAGACTTGACAGAACCGGTCAATTGTATCCACAATCCAGAGCAGAGAGCAATGAAGTGGTTTCACACTGTGTCAAGCTGGCATTCATTACAGCCCCTGGCCTTGTTCTCAACTAGTCATTAAATTTCTTTATTCCTCAATTTGATCTCACAGGGTTCTTGTGAGAAAAGGCTAAGATGTGCATTGAAATGCATTGTGGTTTGTTCATATAAGAGTTTCTGGTGTGAGTAGGAAGTATTACTGCTGTGTTTTATAAAAAGGAGAGCTGGGATATGTTTCGTAGAGCCAGGTATGGTGAAATAGGAGGGGTACCTCAGGGGGGCCCATGCTGAGGCACCCCTTACCCCTGAGGTACCAGCCATATAACCAGTATAGTATAGAATAGAGTTTATTTAGGGTATGCGGAGGGGAGTTGAGAAGGGAGTAGAGACAGAGAAAGGCAGAGAGACAGAGAGAGACAGAGAGAGAGAGGAGAGAACATGTGGAGAGAGGCGGGGAAGAGGAGAGAGGGAGAAAAGAGAGAGAGAAAGAAGGAACAGAGAGAGTAAGAGAGAATGGAGGGGCCAAACAGCCCCTTTTATAGCAAGCCAGGCCTACCTGGCTGTTGCCAGGTAACTGTTGGGTGGAGCCTAAAAAGAATGCTAACAGTTACTGAACACAGGTGAAGGCTCTCTCTCTCTCTCTCTCTCTCTCTCTCTCTCTCTCTCTCTCTCTCTCTCTCTCTCTGTGTGTGTGTGTGTACGCTCTATGCATAGAAGCCACAATTTCACATAGCCCTATGCTTCATAATCCTCCCCATTATTAACTGTATTTTACACACCTTGGAGGACTTTTATATGCATCCCAGAATATGGGTCAGGGGGAGTCTTCTTTGACTATGTCATTAGCACAGGCTTTCTCACACAGAGAAAAATCTGTTCACTCTCAGCTGTGCCCCCAGACCATTCTGTGGTATTTTTGCTTCATTCGGTTCCCACTCCTAAGAGTATCCTTGACAGCAAGTGACACGTGGATAAGCACAGAGTTCCCCAGAGCTGCAACTTTGTATCTCTGTCCATTTTTATTTTGAGCACCAAAAGTTTCTAATTTTGGAAATCTGCAGAAGAGGCCAGCTCTCATCTTAGCACCATTCTGCACAGTGTTACATGGGATTTCTATATCTGAGTGTTGCACTTGTGTAGGGACACTGTTTCCAAAGACTTCTTTCTCCCTCTGTTCTAGGTCAGTAATACTGTTGCTCATCTGATTCCCCAGTACACACATGTAACCACATAGGGAAACATACCTTTCTCAGCCGGTGGCTTCCTGTTGATCTTAGCCCCTCCTCTGTGTAGCCTACATTTGTGAATCATTCCTTAAGGCTGGCCCTACACTTCTTTCATATTTTTCTCTCTGAATTTTGATCTTTAAAAACTGATTTATTAATTTGCATGTGAGTATGCCCGAGTTTACATGCAATAGATAAATGCAGGTATCCTTAGAAGCTAGATGAGGGTGTCAGATCTCTTGCAGCTAGAGTTAGAGATGGGTGTGAACTTCCTGATCCTGTGCTGAAGTAGCAAGGGGAGCCATCTCTGCAGCCCCTGAATTTGGATCTTGCCAACCATGTGTGCTCTCTGCTCCAACTTCATATAAACATTGAGTGTTGCTGGACAAAACAGATAAATAGTCATAGGAGACAGGGAAAATGCAAATGCATCTTGATCCTCAGAGAAACCTGAAGCTATGGTCGATTCTTTGCTGTTCCTGGTGTTTCACATCCTATCCGGCTCAGTCATTACAGACATTTATCTATCTTCAAGCTCCTTTCCTTTATGCTTGGTTTTACAGGAGATGCGGGACTTTCGTTCCACAGAGGCTGATCTGTGGCAGGTTCTGTTCAGCTCCTTATCAACCTTATTTCTTTTCCTTCTTATCTGAGAGGATGAATCACCTCCTCCTGCCCAAGATTGACACTTTTGTCTTTCCTAAAAGTTGTGTGTGTGTGTGTGTATGTGTGTCTGTTTATGTGTGTGTTTATGTGTGTGTGTGTTCATGTGTGTTGGTGTAGGTAATAATGTGTGTGTGAGATAGAGAGAGACAGAGAGACAGAAAGAGACAGAGGGAGAGACAGAGAGAGAAAGAGACAGAGAGACAGAGAGAATGTGCTAGGCTCCAGCCATCAAGCCCCAAGGATCTGGCTGGCTCCAATGTCCTAGCACAAGAACTACAGGCATGCACCACCATGCTCAGATTCTTCCTCTGTGTTCTAAAAATCAAACCCAGGTCCTCAAACAAGGCAGTGACTGAGCTCTCTCTCCGTCACTCCTCAGCCCATGTCTCCTCAACCTATGTTTCCCTAGCCCACCTCTCTCCAGTCCATGTCTCCTCAGCCCATGTGTCTCCATCACACCTCTCCCCAGCCCACCTCCCCCAGTCCATGTCTCCCCAGACCACCTTTCCTAGAACTTTATTCTGTTTGAGCTTCAGCAGAACCTCAGCTACTTACTCTCCCTGCTTCTATTTTGTCTACTCATCTCGACAATGTGTAAATTCGTACAACATTTTACTAACAAATGACTTTCCACACGTCTTTGTTTTATGTCCTATGAGTCTGTTGTTACCACCCAACCCACTTTTCCTCCTGTAGCTGAATTCCCCCACAGGTGATTGACCCTGGCTGTTTTGATTAAGTCATCTGTTCACAGGTTTGTCGAATAAATTCTACATTCAAAGCACAGTTTATGAATTATTCCAACACTTAAACATGCTGGTTTACTTAGAAACTTTTTTCTACATCAACAAAAGTTGGTTTACACAATAAGGACATTTGCTGTAGGTGAATGAGTCTACCTGATGTGTGTCTATATCCAGTGACAGGGGCTATCGGCTTGCAGACTGTTGAACTTCATTTAGGGGCAAGGTCTGCTAGGATAGTGCTGGGAAGTCCTTGACTATGGGTTCTTGAAGCGATGGCGCATCACAAAGTCAGAATCCACAAGTAGTTCTTTATGCAGGATTCCGGAAAGTACCGGAAGGTGAGATCCTGATAAGGAGTCAGTGAGGAGCAAACATAGATGTTGGGGAAGTCCTTCCTCTGATCCTGGCTCATGGCCAGGCCCCTCAGGAGTTGGTGGACTTTGGTTCAGCTCTGTGGGAGGAAAGAGTGTGTTTAGATGAGCCCTGGATTGGTAGAGATAAAGTATTGCGATTGACAATACTGTGAGGTTATAGTTAAGAAGACCTTTGGCTACTGGCAGGTGATCCTAGTGGTATCCTGATCACCCTATTTCTGGACTCGAAGAACAGAGTACTGATGATGAAGTGGCCATCGAAAGCTAGCACCTTCATCCAGAGATGGTCTTAAAGTCTCAGAAGCTCGTTTCAGGAGCAAATAGTAAGTCTTCCCGATTAAAAACAACAGTAGTTCCATGCTCGTCTCACTGAAATCCTAGAGTAGAAAATTCTAAAAATTAAACAAAATTTCCAAATATAAATCTATCAACTGAAACTTTTTAAATTATGGAAATTTCAAACCAGACTTCCCACAAGCTCCAGAACTGCTAGACACAGGAGGTAATTGGTTTTTAAACTTTTCTAGATTTCATGAATGTGAGTGTTTTGCTTGCACATGTATACATGTTACATGCATGAAGGTACCCAAGGAAATGACAAGAGGCTATTGGATCCTCTGGAACTAGAGTTACAGGCAGTTGTGAGCTACCATGTGGGTGATGTGAACCAAACCTGAGACCACTGGGAGAGTAGCCAGTGCTCCTAACTGCCATGCCTCCTCTCCAGCCCTGAGATAATTGTTTAATATTTTCATCTCTAAAAATGTAAGTCCCTCGATTGCTGTTTCCCCATGCAATGGTTTGCAGATTTGCTCTAAAGGAGGGTTTGATTCCTACTGTATAAAAGATGTTCTACTTTCATGATACCAATGCAGATTGTTACAGGAAGGAGTCCAGGGCGGGGGTGGGGGACAGTAGGCAGTGAGTAAACTGGTTGTCACACAATAATGAAGACCCAGCTCCTTAAAACAATGGGCACATAAAAAGCCAGGTTCAGAACTAAGTCTCTTAGTTAGGAGGGATGACAGAGGTTCTGCTTAGTCAACAAAATGATGGACTGGGTATTAGGTCTATCTTGTACCTTACTGACACAAATTGGTATAGTTATGCTCTAATTGTATTTTAAGAGAAAAGTTTTATTTTAACAGGAAGGGTGATATGTAAGAGGAGCTAAAGTGGGAGGAGGAACTAGGTGACAAGAGGGGGGAGGGGCAGAGAACATGGAGGCAGATGTTTGCTGTTTGCATGTCTCCGCTAGTCAAAGGTAGTTGGTATATGTAGGTTGGGTATTGGGTTACACTTCTGATTGTATGGGCATCTTGTTATTGAGCATTACCAAACTTATAAAGCCTTTGATTAACATTTTAAAAATAGTATAAAAGCAAAAAGGAGAAGGGGGAATGGGATAGGGGTTTTCTAGGGAGGGGAAATGGGGAAAGGAGATGGCATCTGAAATGTAAATAAAATATCCAGTAAAGATAAAAAAAAATTTAAAAAGAAAGTCAAAAAAAAAAAGAAAGAAGAAAAAAAAGATTCTGAAATAAGAACTTTAACCTGCCATGATGTCATCCAGGCTGTAATCCATGCAAGGAACACAATCCACATGCCACACAGTGTAGGGTTAAGTGGAGTCCAGTCCCCTCTGCCACAGGACTCCCAGTGCTCAGGCAGGCGGGACACAGGAGTTTTGACTGCGCTTATGCTGTCACCCTGGTGTGGGTGTCAGGCTATAGGGAAGCTGTGGGACACCGCTCTGGGGGTGGGGCAGCACAGTCTGAGGCTCGGGACCAGCCAGGGCTGGCTTGGAGATCCCTGGGCCTGCAGGGAGCCTGGTTGTCAGGCTCTTGGGTACCCACGCACCTCTGGGAGCTGCTGAAGAGCTGAGAATGAAGTGGGGACCTGTGGGCTGGATCTAGCCCAGGACTTCACTGGAGTCCCATGGTGGGGGAGTCCTTGGCTTGGTCGGTAGGTAGTTGGGAGCCCAAAGAGGTCTTCTGCGGGAGATTAGACAGCCGACTCTTTAGGGGAAGGCCTACTCCGTTGCTCCTCATGGCGGATCCCTATGAAAAGAGACAGTCCATGGTTTTGAGACATTTATTGTCATGGTGGAAAATAGATAAGTAAAACTGTACCCCATTTTCTCAGGGCAGGCCTGAGGTTAAGCACTTGTTGCAGGGAGGAATGTCTTGGAAGGAAAGCTTAATTGGCTAAGCCCTTTAGGCCTTTAGGTACCTCATTAAAATGGAGATCTGCCTTTGAGTCTATGTGACCACAGGTCACATCCTCTACCTGTGGAGGGTCTTGGGGTGTTACCCTTATGTGACTGAGGGACACAAATCTACAGAGGGCTGCGGCCTCGTGTCAGGAGCCTGGCATGACTTCCCTGAGATTGTTCATCTGCCAAGTAACCATCGAGGCCATCTGCATCTTGCCTTCACCGCTCTGTGCTCATTTGGACTTTTACTTAAGGGATGTAATTGAAAGATGGTGGAGAAAGGGGGTGGGGGAAGGGAAAAGAGGAGGGAGGAAAAGCTCAATTTTACATAAGTCATATTAATATTTTTTAAAAGAAATAAGTGATAGGTTTGGCTATGGAAGGGGCAAAAACTATGGGCATTGTCATGTTATGTTATGTCATGTCATGTCATCCGTATTATTAGTTTCCCGAACTCTGGGGCTTGAACCCAGAGACTGTGCAAGCATGGAAGGTGTTCCCTCACTGAGTCTCTCCAATCTTTAGTTGTATTCTTGAACAAACAACCAGAGATCCCGTTTAGCCATGCTAAACTCTTATCCTTCATCAGCTGGGTTGTGCAAGATTGACAGGTAGCCTATGTTTTTCTCACAAAATGAAGCAACAGTCCATTTTTTTCCTAGGACCAGAGACTTGAAAGTAGTGAGCTGACTATTCACCCAGGCCTAGAGCCTGAGGGACTCTGCGAATGGTGCAATAATGAATGGAGCCAAAGCATTTAAAGGAGGAATCAGAGGTCCTTGCTGTAAGCTGGACATTTAGGTCCTTGGCCCAAATCTCACTATTTCAGCTGTACCGAATCTGGGTGAGGGAGGCAGGATGAGGCAGAGAAACCCAATAATCTACAGAGCAAATGAGCCATCTGGCTGTGGCCATGGCCTTCACAAGCACTTTCTTAAGTGCTCTGTCTTACTCTGTCTTTGCTAGAACAGGCTATTGCACAAATGGCTCCTGTGGGCAAATGAGGACAGAGGGAGAATGTCACTGGGAACTCTGCCTAGGCTCTGCTCACCCCTGATCCAGTGGCATGTTTTTAGGCTGAAAGCTGAGATCTATTCACAGAGTTAAGTTTCCTAGCAGCCAGCATAGGAAGCCAGTGTAGGAACAGCTGTGCTAGAGCTCCCTCCTACACACACACACACACACACTTCATACACTTCACACACTTCACACACTTCACACACACTTCACACACACACTTCACACACACACTTCACACACACACTTCACACACACACTTCACACACTTCACACACACACACTTGACATACACACACTTCACACACATACACTTCACACCACATACACACTTCACACCACACACACACTTCACACACACTTCACACCACACATACACACTTCACACACACTTCACATACACTTCACATACACACTTCACACACACTTGACATACACACACTTCACACACACACTTCACACCACATACACACTTCACACACACTTCACACCACACATACACACTTCACACACACTTCACACACGCTTCACACACTTCACACACACTTCACACACACACTTGACATACACACACTTCACATGCATTTCACAAGGCATAGAAGACATAAACATGGCTTCTGAGTGGGAGACAGGAGTAAACCTGTGGTACCTAGCTATAGTATCACCAGTTTACACATGCATAGACCCAGCTCCACAGGGCATTGCTGTCCTCAATCATAGATATGCCATGTACAGTCATCAGCTTTAAATTGCACACCAATTGCTGTAAGTCTGAAACATTCAACTGTGCATTCTCTCCAGAAGACAGACAGACCTCAACTGTGAGCAAAAGCTACACGCGCACTGAGGGAGGGAGGGGAAAGCCAGGCATGGCAGTGCACATCTGTTGTCCCACACACTCACTGCCCTAGGAGCCCCTTAAAGCTCCTGCAATGCACACTGAAGGTCTAACCAGACTTCCTAACCTTCCAATAGTAGATTCAGGCCCCGTAGGGACTTCAAAAGAGAAGTGCTCGGTCTAGGGAACCACTCCCTTCTTCAATCCCCAAGATGTCCCTAAATTTACATGAATATTTAATGAGAGAATCTACACATCTGCCAGTCCATTAACACCATTAATATTCACAAAATATGCAGGGCTGTAATCCATCCATCCATCCATCCATCCATTCATCTGTCTATCTATCCATCCATCCATCTATCCATCCATCCATCTATCCATCCATCCATCTATCCATCCATCCATCCATCCATCCATCCATCCATCCATCTATCCATCCATCCATCTATCCATCCATCCATCTATCCATCCATCCATCTATCCATCCATCTATCCATCTATCCATCCATCTATCATCCATCCATCCATCCATCTATCCATCCATCCATCTATCCATCCATCCATCTATCCATCTATCCATCCATCTATCATCCATCCATCCATCCATCCATCTATCCATCCATCCATCCATCCATCATCCACCCATCCATCCTTCTACTCCATTTATAGTCATGAAATACAAAGGGTTGCAAACACTGGAATTTCCTAAGAAATTAGGAAATATGGGTTTTCTCACTTACTAGTCCCATGTATAGGAAGAGGATTACACCACCATCATACTTGTGGTGTGGTATTTGTTCTAATGTTCCAGGTATTATATGTTTGTGTCTATATGTGTATATGCATATGTGAATCTGTAAATGTGTGTATGTGTGTGTATGTGGGTATATGTGTAAATGTGTGTATGTGTTGTGTGTATTGTGTGGGTGAGTGTGTATGTGAATAAGTATAATTATATGTGTGTGTATATATATATATATATATATATATATATATATATATGTATATATGAGTGGGCTAGTGGGTTGCAGATATAAGCATATATGTGTTGGGGCATGTATATGTGTGGGTAAATATGTAAATGTGTGTATATATGGTTATGTGTAGTTTGTGTGTATATGCATGTGTATGTATACATGAATGTGTATTATGTGGGTATGTATGTGTGGTGTATGTATATGTATATACATGTGAATATATATGTGTCTATGTTTAAATGCATATGTGAATATGTATATGTGCGTATTGTATGTCTATATGTGTGTATGTGTGAATGTGTATATATGTGAAAGTGTCTATGTAGTATGTAGTATGTGTACATATATGTATGTCCCATATAAAGCCGTATCTGTTTAGTGATTGTTCCCTTTTAACCTCCAACAGTTCCTAATCATCTACAAAATATTGAACCACATTTTTACTTATTTTTTTGCTCATAACTTTTAAAATACATAAAGTTTATGAAACAGGCACCTTTAGGTTACTCTTTTGAAGTTTAGTTGAAATTAGATTTTATACAGTTAAGAGTATCATATTGGCCAGGTGCGCATTCTTACCTGTGACCCCAGCACTCAGGGGACTGAGGCCAGACAATTGCTATGAGTTTCAGGGTCAAACCTAGGGTACAGAGTGAGACTCTGTTTCAAATTGGTATGAGTTACACCCATAGTATTTTTAAGTATTACATATTTTCATATTTTTCCATGAGCTGAAATTGGAGATTTCCCCCAGAACCCTTTCTTGTCAACAATACCTATGTTTATCTTACTGCTATTCCTGTATTAAACACTAAAGACATTGTACACAATGCTTTGAATGGCTAACTTAAACCCATGTGAAGGTTAACTTGGGATCTATACTAGGTCAGCATTTTAGAGGAAACTTTATAGAGAAATATGTCTTAACATGAACGAGCACAGAGATTTGAAAAGCTGTGAAGATGGTGGCTGGTGCCATTGCAAATGGACCTGGATAACTGTACGCCCTAAGGTGATGATGTTTTATGGCATAAGAACTAAACCTCAGGGGGCTGGAGAGATGGCTCAGCAGTTAAGAGCACTGACTGCTCTTCCAGAGGTCGTGAGTTCAATTCCCAGCAATCACATGGTGGCTCACAACCATCTGTAATGATATCTGATGCCCTCTTACAGGGTGTCTGAAGACAGCTATAGTGTACTTACATATAATAAATAAATAAACCTTTGGGCCGGAGTGAGCGGGTCCCAGAGCAAGCGGGGCCGGAGCAAGCTGGGCCGGATCGAGAGGGAGAAGGGAAGGGGAAGATAAAAAGAATTAAACCTCAAATATATATAATTTTCAGCACAGAGGCCAAAATATCTCCAAGAGACCAACCCTTCTCTGTAAAGAACCTTACATAACTCTACCAGGATAATTACCTATCCAGGGCACAGAAATCAATTTGAGTTTGTAGTCCTGAGGGAGATCAGGTCAAGCTTAGAATAAGGACGCTGTAGGCAAATGAAGCTGTTTCCACCTCCTAACACTCTGCTTGGAGCCCCGGAGCTGTGCTTCTGGACCTGTTTTCACACTGCCTGAAATTATCCACACAGGCCAAATACCTGTGAAGATCTGATTTGCCATCTTTGGAGAGGAAGATATTTAACCTCGGTTGACATTTTCTGTTTTCTTCCTCTGACCCTCAAAGTTTATGATGCTCTGTTAAAACTCTCTTCCATTTTTTAGCATCTTTTTCCTCTTTGTTAAATTCTCAGTGCAATGGAAAATGAGAGGCAGGAGCACGGTCGGTGCCCTACAGACATTCTTACTCTACCCTCTTTCTCCCAGCCTCAGAAGCTCATCCCCAGAGTGTGTCTCTCATTTTAAGTGATTCTCAGCTATCCTTATCTTTTAGCTTCTGCCCATTTGCAATATTCCTATTTTCTACCTTGTTGAGAAGGCCTCTAAGGCACATAAAGCCTCGTGATATCCTATCACATAAAAGAACCTCCTTCCACTGCCACGGAATAATCCAATCAGATGGAACTGGGGTAGTGAGAACACATTTATCCCGTTTGTCCTCTGTCAAGTGTGGATCAGAACATTCATCGTGGGCCATATTCTGTGTCACGGGCCCATTTGAATTCTAAATCTGTGGCTGCAACAACTGGATCTGATGCATTTGAAATGTGGATTTGCCTGAGACACTGAGGCCATCTCACATGGTGCAGCTGTCTGAATGTCACAGTCCTTACTGGAGCTTTCCCATGCTCACTCACGTCCTTTTCTTATGGACCCTTTCTGAGGAAGGATCAGGAAGGATACACTCAAACATGTAACATTGAGTGTTGAAGAACAGGAGCCACCAATGTGGGCATCAGATGACCAAAGAAACTCAAGGTCAAACTCCCCTATGTCCTCAGTTTTCCCTTAGCTAAAATATCTGCTTTGTATAGTTTTTCATTTCTAACTATATGATATCATATAGTGATCTCTTACCCCAGTAAGATATAATTCCCTGCCCTTATAAACTTCTGTTATATTGCAAAAGTGTTGTATGGATGGATCTCAAATGAATGGCATATTCCACACCAGGGCACTGCTGACATTAAATAACAGATTTACTGCTCTCCATGTTTCCCTCCCTTCTTGCTGGCTCCCTCATCTTCTCCCCCAAATAATCTTCTCTTTTATGTCACATGCATTCCATTATCCTGTCTTCCTCCCATAATCCCCTTTCTATGTTAAATGTCGTGTGTGTGTGTGTGTGTGTGTGTCTGTCTGTCTGTCTGTCTGTCTGTGTGTCTGTGTGTGTCTATGTAACATATATAACTTGGGTAATCAAAATTAAGTCATATATAAAGTCTGATATATATGTGTATGTGTACATATATATGTATATATACATATATGTGCATTCTAAATCTATTTTTCATCTATGAGTATAGATGAAAACATGCAAGAGTTGTCTGCCTGAGTCTGGCTTATTTTATCCAACACAATTATTCCCAGTTCCATCCATCTTCCTGCTAATGTCTTGACTTGATTCTTCTTTACACCTGAGTAAATTCTGATGCACACATGGAGCATACATGGAGTTCATTTTTTTATCCACCCACATATTGGTAGACTTCTATGCTGCTCCATGTTTTGTCTATTAAATAATAATGTATTTTAATAATAAATTTTGTTTAACCCTATATATAAAAATGGTAATTTCAACATGTAATTGATATAAACTTATTGGTGAGAAAATTTGTGGGTCTTTTTCAATGTTGAGGTTTTCTGGTATGCACTTGACAACACATTTCAGTTCACAGTGACAGTCCATGTGCCCATGATGCAGTTCAAGGAGAGCCTTGCATCTGGGTGACAGACCCCGGCTAGCCCGAGGATTATTTCTGTCACCACCCCAGACAGAAGAGACTTACTGCTCTGCAAAAGGCCTGAGCTTTGTTTGTTAGAGCTTTGCCTCTTCTGGTCATCTAGGAGCTTGCAAATTGACTTCTGCATGAGTCGGTTCAGTGTGTTCTTTTTAGAAATTAAGTTAAATTGACCATTTTGCAATTTCAGGCTTGACTCAAAAAAAAAAAAAATACGCAATCACATCTCCATTTGCCACAATCACTTTCCCCTCTCAGATGGGTGGGTGTGGACCCAGCTTGTAGCTTTCTTCTCAGAGCAGTCTTGTCCCTTCTAAAGCTGCTGTGCTTCAGAGCAGCGCTTGCCTAAACTTTTCTTGAAATTTCCACACGCCCTCCAGCAAGTACACACAAGCCTGTCATCCTCTCTCACCTTTATTCTTTGAGACTCAGTCTTCCTATGGAGCCCTGCCTGTCCTGGAACTTGCTATGTAGCACAAACTAGTCTCAAACATATAATGAACCTCTCCATTTTAGCTTCCAAAGTGCTGGGTTACAGGTATGAGGCACTACCCTGGCCGTTTTTTTTACAAGAATAATTTTATATGATCTTAGTTCTTTCTGGCATCCCTTTATATTACATCAAATAAGATCCTTTATGTACTTTTCTTCATTTCTGAAAGCATGGAAAGATTAAACATTTGATTTGAGGTATTCTTCAATTATTTCATGTCTTGCATACATAAATCTTATTTTCTATTAAAATACCCTTAATATGATAAACATATATGTCCACACACATACATATTTGAATTTCAAATCTAAGATGTTAGACCTTTAAGTCTTTAAACCCAACAAATCACAGATATTTTAAGTGGATTTAGATGTAAGCATCAGTGTACATTCCTAAGTTACAAAGAAAAGGTGATCTTACCACTTGTCCTAAAATAGGGTTTTTTTTCTTCATGTGTCTATAAGGGTGCTAATTCTGTGTATGTGTATTCACATGTGTAGATGCATGTGGGAGGCATGCACATTCGAGAGCACTCATGAGCAGGTCAGAAGTTGATACTGAGTATTTTCCATACTCAGTCTCTATGTACTGTGTCAGGACCCCTTGTTGAACCACAGCATGGGATTCAGTCAACCTAGCTAGCCATTTTGACCCCAAGAACCCTTTCCCTCTGGCTGCTGATTGCTGGGATCACAGGCCAGCTATCAGGCCCAAACTGGTTTTACCAGTGTTCTTAGGATCCAAATTCAGGTTCTCATACTTGCAGGGTGAGTGCTCTACCCACTGAGCCATCCCCACAGGCTCCTGTGAAAACTTTACAGGAAACAATGTGTTCCTGGTCTAGCTGGGCTTTCATAGATTTATGTCCTGAAGGAGAATAAAAGACTCTCTTTCCACTCCAGAGGTGTTCTACAGCTGAGGTTCTTCTCAGTGCTGTCAACAGCACCCCTGTCTGCTCTGTGTGTTTTCTTGTGAATTTGCTGTGAAGATCACTTTGCAAATGTTGTAGGCTTTGGCAAGTCAGTGATTCTCTCACAGATGCTAGGCTCTGCCTGTCACTATTCCATGACAGAAGCTAAGATATGTAAATTAATGTGTCTGGCTGTGCTCCGACCAAACTCAGAACAGCAGGCCATGGCTGGGATCTGGCCCCTGGGCTCAGCATGTTGGCCCTTGTTTTAATCATATTTCAGACTCACCTCACTTAGCTTGACGGTAGATCCTGCACCATCATTCTGGCTGTGTAGTTTCATTGACTTTTGAATATAAAGAACATAAACCCAGAGGTTCCTCATTTTGGCCTAGTGATATGAAGTACATTGTGTCTTCTGTTCTTCTGCTAAGGGAATCACACAAGCTGTTTACATCTCTGCTTTTAAAGCAAAATATATTCTGTGTTAACATTGTCATTTTATTGTAGTCGTTACATCAAGATTTCAGCCTGGTATGAGTGTATTTGTACACATACATGTGCACACATGCAAAAAAAATGAACCATGAATATCATTCCTCAAGAGCCATCTATTTGGTTTTTTGAGTCAAAGTCTCCCCTTGGGACTTGCGTCCCTCCAGGTAGGCTGGCTGACCACTGAGCCACTTCCTTTTCTCCACTTCCCCAGTGCTAATTATAGGTGGGTGTCAACACAGTTAGATTTTTATGTGAGGGCTGTGATGGAACTCAGGTTCATCTTATATGATAAGCACTTTGTCAACTAAGCCATCTCTTCAGCCCGAGCTTCTGACTCTTGACCCTTAATTTTTCAAATTTCATCCATTGGCAGAGTGGTAAACACCCCTGAATCTCCTAATTCGTAATATCCTGATATCTTTCCAATCTACCAATGCAGACTTCTGCCAAACATTGCTCCGTGAACATGTAAGGATGCACCTATGATTCTGTAAGCTAAAATTTAAAATAGACAGCAACAAGGTTATGGGTAGCTGCAGTTGACCCCATGAAAACGTAGATCACGGAGAAGAGCTTCTGATGGCTCTGCATCATTTACACAACTCTCTTGAAACGGTCACGTGTGTAAGATCAGAGAAGCCCAGAGCTCTGGTAGGCACACCTTCTCTGGTGGTGTATTCTCCACTGTGCGGCTGCCGTGTAAAGTAACCAAGGTACAACTGCTATGGGAACTCCGTTGAAACTTGATCTGACATAGTCACATGTGCCCATGACAAAGCTCTCAGTTGTCACAGTGAGGTTCCAGGATGTTTTCGAGGGGCTAAGTCTTTCGTTTTCAAGTCAGTAACTTGAACTAGGGATTGTTTGCAGAGAAGAACGAGTTAAGTTCATTCTTTTGGAGTCCCCAACATTCCCAGCAACTGTGTTTGCGTCCCAGGACTATTTTGTCATTGCTTTGCAAAATGAGGCAATGAATTCTCAATTTCTCCAACTACTCCTTTGTAAAGGAAGACTTGTGGCTTATCAGAAAGTTGGTCAAGTGGGCTTGGTTGTGGGTTTGGTAAGATTTCTACAGTAAGGGGATAGAGGTAGCCAGATGAATACCTTCTGGGAGAGACAATCGTCATGGACATTTGTCACCTCCTCCATTGCATTAGATGCAATAATGAGTGAATTCTGTTTTGCTATACCTTTACAAATGGAGTAAATTAAATTGTCCCTTTTACTAGGTAAATCTGAATATTCTGAGTATAAAAAAAACATCAGAGGTGCTGGGGAGGTGGCTCAGTGAGAGGGCTTGCCAAGCATGTGGGAAGCCTTGGATTCAAAACACACACACGCACACACGCACAAGCACACATGCCACATGCATACACACACATACGCAGAGAGAGAGAGAGAGAGAGAGAGAGAGAGAGAGAGAGAGAGAGAGAGATTAAGCTAATGAAGTCCTAAACCCAAAAGACTCAAGGAGAATTATTTGAGAAGGAAAAGTAATTCATGTTTATTCAGTACTTGGTGGGTGCCAAGCACAACAGCGTATTCCTTGTGTACACAGTCTCCTCTGAGATGCTTCCAACTAGTTAGGAGTTGGTAGAGCTCCCACCAAGCCTACTTCTGGTAACTCCAAAGCCTGGGAGTTTTTTTAAACACCATCTCCCTGGTTTTGGATTCTAACTGACCTTTGTTATGTGTTTGTCATATAGCTCTCAACAGATTTCGATCTCATTTATGGAGGTGTCTAAGTTTATATAAGGGGTGAGGCCCATTAACTACGCAACAATTTTATGGCAGTTAACGATGAGGGATATTCTGTTCAACATTAAAATGAAAGAGGAAATGGCAAGCAAGAAAATGTCAGAATAAACACTTTGGCTCCTTCCTGGACACTGCTTTTGCATTTATAAACAAATGCACCCTGAGCTCCACAGTGAGCACTCGAGGAGATTTCTTTTCACCCCATGAGAACAAAACTAAAGGCACCTCTTCAAAGCAAGCCCTCATTAGGCATCTTGTCCTTGGACTCCTGAGGGACTCCACAGTCCTGAGGGACTGTGAGCATTATTGCATTTATGCGATTTGTGGATGTTTGAAAGGAGAATTCTTTCCAAATTGTGGTTAAAATTCTTGTTTATTTTCTGAGACAAGCTCAAACTGTTAGTTTTTATTCTTATACTTCTAGCTATGCAAGTTTTCATCTTACTATTCGTAGTGTGGCAGCAAAGTTGGCCTCATAGTCATTGATTTTTAAGACAATTTTTGGAGCAGTTTCAGATTCACAGCATAATTGAACAAAAAGGACAGAAAATTCCTACATCCAGATTAAGGAGATGGGAAAGTCATTAGTGTTTGCTACACAAGGTAAAAGGGTCTGAGCTTGTGACCCAGCACACACACACAAAAAGCCAGACATGGTGACATATATCTGTAATTTTAGAGCTGTAGAAGCAGAGGCAGGTGGATTTTTGGAGATCATTCAACCTAGCTGAAAGGGTGAACTTTGTGTTAAGTGAAGTGAGACTCTGCCTCAGAAAGCAATACAGAGAGTGACTGAGAAAGAAACCCAAAGTTAGCTGTGCACATATAAATGTAGGCACATACACATGTGCATACACAAATCACACACACACATACCCACAGGCATGCACACATACATACACAGGCACTTGCACACACATGCACACACACATATCCACATGCATGAACACATGCACACACAGGTGCTCACACATTCATGCACACACACACACATACACATACATAGGTGCTCACATACACATGCACATATATACATGCAAGCACACACATGCACACACAGGCACTTGTATACATATGCGCGCACACACACACAATTGTAGTGGAGTTTGTACTGATGTTGCATTCCTTTTAGTTTGAACAAATATCTAATGGCATGTGTCCCCCATCTTAGTGCCCTACAGGGTAATTCCACCAAACCGAAGTCCTCAATGCTTCTCCACAGTCTCTTCCTGATCCAGCCCATGGTCTTTTCTGTGGGCAGTGACCCTAGATGAACACAGAAATTCAGTCTCTGGTACTGGTTTCTTTTATTTTTTCATACTCTGCTATCTTTCCTCCAAATCTTTTCCTGGCTTGGAAGCTTATTTCTTTTTAGCAGAGAATTCTATCTAATCTAGATACAGACAGTCTGTTTATCTATCCCTCTAATAAAAGTTTTTATGACTACTGGTTAAGTTGAAGTAATGGCAAATATGTGTGTACAGGTTTGAATTTGGATTTCAATCCCTTTGGGTAAAAACAAAGGCTCTAATGAATGAATGTATCAAGAGTATGTTGAATTCTGTAAGAAACCACCAGACTGTCCTCTCAAGGCACCTTACCATATATACTGCCTTAGCAATGGCTGAGAGCTCCTGTCACTCACAGGGATTTTATGGTGGTTTATGGAAGGGGTTGGAGTGAAGGCTGGAATCCATGATCAGAAAATGACAGCTGGTGAAAAAGAATACCTGGCCTTTCTTATCAGCCTGCCCTGATACACAGAAGGAAGGGAAGAAAGAGGGCGGGACCTGACTTAAAACAACAGTGGGCCAACAAACATCGTAGGCTAGAGTCAATGTGTGTGGCCTATAAAAAGAAGATAACTTGGCTAACATACAACCAGGAAAAGAGAAAGCAGCCAGCGCTCTCAACTTGGCTCATGCTCCCCACACTAAATCTCTCATAGACCAGGACTGGTTTTTTTAAGATGTATTGTTATTTTTATGTATATGAGTGTTTTGCCTGTGTGTATGTAAGTGTACTGCATGCATGCCTGGTGTCTGGGGAGGCAAGAAGAGGGTGTTGGATCCCTTGGAATTAGAGTTATAGACAGTTGTGAGCTTGGGAACTGAACCTCAGTACTCTTGGGGGAAACTCTATTAAGTCTTGATTCTTCTGTTTAAATGACTTTTTCTTTAATCCTTCTTTGGCAGCAGAAATTGCAGTGGATTTCCTCTTTTGGCCCTTCCCACACTTTTAACCTGGGAGTTAACACATCTGTTCAAAGGTTCACCCAGGTATCTGACCTTATCCACTGGGAGTACAACTGGCCTGTCTGGAGAGTGCTCCAACAGCTACTTCCAAGTTTTACTAAACTAGATGCCAGCCAGTCTTCATTATTACTACAAAGATCCATCCTGAATATCACAATCAGGGCTGGCCTAGTGGTATCTTTTAAATGGAGATATGTGTGTTTTGGGAAGTATAGAGGGAAAAAAAGAAAATATCTGAAAAAAGTTATGGATGTATAAAGAATAAAAAGGTATGTCTTAGCTGTGGTTGTTTTATTGTTGTGAGGAGATACCATGACCACAGCAATTTTTATAAAGGAAAATATTTAATTGGGGCTGTCTTACAGTTCAGTGGTCTAGTCATGGCAGGAAGCATGGTGGCATGTCTATGGTGCTGGAGAGGTAGCTGAGGCTTCCACATCTAGATTGTAGGCAGCAGAAAGAGAGAGTGACGCTGGGCCTGGCTTGAGTACTTGAAATCTCAAAGCCCACCTGCAATGACACACTTCCTCCGACAAGGCCATACCTCCCAATAATGCCACTCCCTGGTGATCCATGAGTTTATGGGGGTCATTCATATTCAAACAAATAAGGTAATAGCAAGATCAACTTAGAACACCTGTGACCAACTCTTCTACAGATCTTCAGAGGAATGAACACAGGAACACAGTCAGAGAAGAGCAGGGAAGGTTTGGAAGGCACTTGAAAACAAATTTTTCTAAAGGGTTCCCATGGAAATCCCCAAACAACCCAGGATGTTGCCAAAACAATAGGTTGTTCTCTGCAAACTGACAGTATGGTCCAATTGCTGAGGAGAACACCCACACAACTCATTGAGCATGGAGAAGGCAACCTAGTGCCTATACAGAACCTTCACCCCAATGTTCCAGTGTCTTTGGTATAAGAAGGTACTCTGAAGGCTACCAGAAGAGAGAGAGAAACACCAACCCACCCACAAAAATCTTTGTTTTCCAATCTGTCCTGCCTGCAGAATATGCAAGGGCACTGGTGGCCTTCATTCATATTTCTACAAAGTTTGTAGGAATAATCAACTAATGTCTGAATTTAGTAAAGGCCCACTCCAGGAAATGGAACTCATACTTGAAAATGTCTGGGTGACCAAGAACCAGAGACTAGATATCCCAGAGAAGTAGGATAAAACTAAATACTACTGGGGGGAAAAGGTATCAATAAAATGACTCCTAATGACATTGTGCTATACTCATAGATCAGTTTCTCAGCCATTGTTAGAGAAGCTTCCTCCTGAAGCAGATGGGAACAAATACAGAGACCTACAGCCAGACGCTATGAAGGGAGGGAGGGAGGGAGGGGACAGAGAGAGAGAGAGAGAGAGAGAGAGACCTTGAACCGCACCATTCTTAATGGCATGTTTCCATAAAAATCCCTCCCCTCGGGACTCAGGGAATCTCATGGAAGGGGAGGCAGAAAGAATATAAGAGCCAGAGGGATGGAGGACATCAGGAGAACAAGTCCCTTTAAATCAACTGCACAATGCTCACATACACTCCCAGAAACTGAGGCAGTATGCACAGGGCCTACATGAGTCTGCCCTGGGTCTTCTGCACATACATTGTGACTTCCAGTTTAGTATTTTTATGGTATTCCTGAATATGTATATGAATGGGTCTCTGATCCTTGTGCCTTCTCTTGGGGCTCTTTTCCTTCTCTTAGTTTGCCTTATCCAACTCTGACATGATGGTTTTCTGTTTTATCTTACTATATTTTATTTTCTTAAAAAAAAGAAAAAAAAAAAAAAACATTTCCAAAAGCCAAGAAGATCCTGGGGAAAAAGTCTCCCCACCCTCCCACCAAAGGCCCCATTTGAAAATGTTTCTCTTTAAATCTGTTTATAAGTAGAACACACAGGCTCTATGACTCCACCAGTTAGGTGAGTGGCTCTTGGTGTATTTGGGATCATGGGTCTATTAAGGACTGATGGATATCCTTGGTGGAGAGAAAACTCATATAAAAGAATGTTTTCAATCTACCTGAAATGTGCACTAAGTTATTCAAGCAAAACTTGTTTCAAAGATAAGGGGTTTGTCATTCTTACTCTGTACAAGAGCCATTTCCTGCTGTTGGCCTGTTAGTTTCCCATTTATCTCTAGTGATCCCTGAATTGGTTATTCAAATCGTACCTGATTTCTCAAGCTGAAATGTCAGGTGTGTGGTTTGATTTCTAGGGCAAAGTTGAAACTGACTCTTACATGTTCCCAAGGATCAATATGTAAGAAAAGTAAAATAGCAGCTTTTGGGCAACTTACCCTGTACAAGCACAGCAGAAGCAGTTAATCCTCCAACACCTTTATGATATGAACATTAATCTCATTTTGTCGATAAATGAAGGTTTAGAAAGATTAAGTAGTTTGCCTAAGTATTTATTAAGCAATTCTGTAAGTGTCTGGTACTGTGTAAGAGAAGTCAAGTTAAGCAAACTGTGGCTTTGGTACATCTGTACAAGCTATTGTGGGAGTGATAAGATCATTCCACGGATAAAGTGGGTTTTTTGTGTAGACCTGAGGCCTGCGTTCAGATTCCCAGCACCCATGTGAAAGCTGAACATAGCATGACCATGTGATATGTGTTTATGATTCCACTGCTGGGGGGACAAAGACAGGTGGATCCTAGGGTCTCTCTGACCATACAATCTAGCTAAAAACTTCCAGGTTCAGTGAGAGTTCGTTTCTTGAAAAATAAGATGGAAATGATAGACGATACCCTACATCAACCTCTGGCCTCCACACGTGCACACATAGGTGAGCAAAACTTCACACATGTGCACACACATACACACATTATACAAAATAAAACATAACACATAAATTTGGAATGCTAGCACTCAAGATTATCCTCAATTAATGTAGTGACTTTTAGGCCAGCCTGGGCTACATGAGGATCTGTCTAAAAAATTAAAACAAAAACAAGCCAAGACAGAACTTAAGATTTTAAAATATCTGTGTGAGAGATTATAAAAGCAATGTTCAAACTTGTGTTCAAACTTGACTCTAACCCCAACCCAGTGACATAGAGGTTTGGCATCCTCCCAGACTCTGGGTGCTGACTTTAAGAAGTGAGGCAACCTTGACACCTAAGCAAGGAACATTCCCTCAGACACTTGAACTTGAGACAAAGCAAAGACCTGAGCACAGAACAAGAACATGTATGAACCACAGATTTTATTTCTAGATGTATCCATGTGGGAAGTCGAGTATAGCTTTCTGTAGCATTAAATGTACCGGCCATGCATCTGTCTACACCTTTCACTGTGGTGTCAATTACCCATGGCCAGCTACAACCTGAAAATGTTGACAAGAATGTTCCAGAAACAAACAAATCTTCAGTTTTAAACTCCATGCCTTTCTGAGAATTTTCAGTGCTCATCTGAGAGAGAAGCACCCCTCGTGTCCACACACTGTATACACTGCCCACCTCATCCTCTTAAATATCCTAACTCTCAGCCTTTAGTGTTCGTTAACAACATTCACAGATTTTTCAGAGGACAGAAGCTTTAGAACTTTGGTGTTTTGAAGTATATCTCTCCCTCTGTGATCCTACCTGCCAGGACAGAAACAGCAGGGCCGTTTTTAGATCTGAAGATTCATTTATGTTTCAGCTTCTATTTTCCTTCCTGTCCCACCTCCTCTTGGTCTCATCCCTTCTAACCACCCAGAGGCATTTGGCCAGTGCTCATCTCTTACCCCTTCGATTCTCTTTGACCTATGCATACATCCAACCACTTGTCAAGCATTTATTCATAGTGCTAGGTGGGAGGCATATGGAAGAGATGAAAAGATAACATGGTACTCCTGTTCTCAGGGCATGGAAAGTCTAAAGGGAAGACAGATTTGGAAACTGTTGCCATGTCCCTGGCAAATGTGACTATACAGTAGAAGCCGTTGACCTAGTCTCTGCAGTGAAGCTGGGCCTGGTAAGGAAAGCAAAGGTGACATGTGTGGCCAGAGTGTAAACCTGCTGAGGGACGACATGTGTTGAAGCATGCACCAGCTAGCCTGAGTAGGTGTGCTTCATGGCACCATGAGAATTCAGAATGTATTCCCGTCCCTTCCACAAGGTAAGCTGAGAAACCTTTAGCTGAGAGTAGAGCAGATATACATTCATTTTAAAAGATCAGCCAACGGCTGTGTAGACAAGGAGAGGGTACAGGAATTTTTTTTTAGTATAGAATAGAGTTTATTCAGGGGAGTTAAGAGGGTAGTAGAGACAGAGAAAGGCAGAGAGAGGGAGAGAGTAGAGGAGCAGAGGCCAGCCATGAGCATGTGGAGAGAGGGGGAAGAGAAGGGGGAAGGGATGAGAGGCAGGAAAATCTCAAGGGAGTAAGCAAGAGGTTAATGGGGGAGAATATTCAGGGCTGTAGATTGACTCAGGTGAGGTATGAGTACCATGAGGCACTAAAGAGAAGTGATGCCTTCCTGGGGCCAAATTCAGGACTTGGGATGGTATAGTTCGGTCCTGCAACCTTGTTAACCCCTTCACTGCCATTATAGGAAGTCATCACAGTGTAATGACTGTGCTGTTTGTGTGAAATTTCACATGGGATGCTGGGGTTTTGTGGAGGTGAGGCAGTGTGCGTGGTTGCACACTTCAGAGCTGAGGTGACTCTAGAGGAGCTCCAGTAGTCACCCGGTATCCCCGGAGTAGAAAGCCCCTGCACAAAATTTGTTTACCTTGAGTTTTGTCTTAAAGCTCTTGTCTTTGGTTCGCATGACTGCTCCCCACCCCCTCGCTGCTCTGATGCTGGATTCAGGCCTCACTCTTGTGCATGGATTATATGCATTAGTAGATAACTCCAGTTTTCAAGAGCGCATGGATGTCACATTATGAAAAGAAATAAAAGTACTTTCCCTAGGAACCGGTCGCGCAAGAGCAAGTCCAGATTTGAATTCTCTGCCTCATGCTCTTCCTGTGTCTTCCCTCTCCTGTCTCCTGCATGAGTCTGAATCTGTGCCTCCTCTGTCCTCGTGTGTCCATTCTGTCTGTGTATGTGTGTCCATGAGTGAGTTGTGTGACCGACCGTCAGTGTGTGCTGTGTATCTGACCCTAGCAGAAGGCTTTGCTCTGTATTGGACCGTGCCGATGGAAAAGGAGTGAGGTACTTTTCAGAAATCCTTAATGATTTTACAAGGAATTAAGTCACTAGCTCCAATTGACCCAGATAACAAACATTATTGTTTATAAATCAATATCTATAAGTGGATACTTTCAAGCTTTGTGGTAGATTTTAGGAAGTTGTCACAACTTTTACTTTTGCAACTTTTACCAAATGATACACATGCATTATTCTGGTCAGGGGCATGGAAGGGCAGATAACTTAAGATACTGCTCTCTATTAGTTTAGGTCATAAAAGTTGAAAATAGAGGAAACTGAAAGCAATAAAATTTGGTTGTTGTGTTGATCTCTGAAAAGCAGGATAAACAGTCTGAGCACACAGTAGGATAGCTGTCTTAAGTGACTTTGAGGTATATGATCAACTCTGGCTGTGAGGTCCAGCAAAAGTTCTAGTCTCTGTAAGAGATATTTTCAGAATATTAAGCTACACTACACCCCTCCTTTTAATTTTTGAGTCAGATCTCACCAAGCTGTGAAGATTGACCTCAGATTGTCTCTGTAAGCCAGAATGGCTTTGAACTTGAGATCCACCTGCTTCAGAATTCTCAGTAGCTGGGAGTACACCTGGTTCATTTTTGTAGAACACTACAAGTCAGTAATCATTACTTTAAATCAACACACACACACACACACACACACGAACTCTCAGTTCATAATATCTGACTAATTTTCCAAAGAACAGTGGCCTAAGAGAGGCTGTAGGTACAGCCCTCGATTCATGTGGATGGACTGCTTACAGGATTCCTTTATGAGTCCTGATTAGTGAGAAGGGCCTCACAGTCACACTGTGAATCCTGCATGATCCTCCTCTGAGGGCATCAAAGATATTTCATCCTTGCCATATTACTTCATGGGCATGAAAAACTGAGCCTCTGTATAGGAACAAAGGTCAAACCTGCATAGGGTATGTGGTAACCACCAGACACTCAAAAATTGCATACAATTCTGAGTTCAATGTCAGAGGTAAAGTGGTGTCTTTCTTCAGGTCCCACAAAAAGAGCTCCTGCATCATCAGTAACCGAGAGCTTGGAAAACAGCCAGTGGATGCCTGTCAACTCTACACCTCTCCTCCTTTCCAGAGAATAAAGTCCTCAGCAAGAGGCCTGGGTCACTAGGCATGCCAGATGAGGAGCTGGCCTGTGTCTAACACAGACGTGAGCCTCGAGAGGAGCCCGGTTAAGAGAATGGCTGCTCTTGTAGGGGACAGAGAGTTGGTTCCCAGCACCCACATGGTGGCTCGAAACCTTCAGTAACTCTAGTTCCAGAGAATCTGATGCATTTTTTTCTAACTTCTGTGGGCACCATACATGCACATCCACACATGCTGGCAAAGAAACGTATACACATAAAGTAAAACTTAAAAGCCTAAAGGCCAAATTCCACAGTCATGAGTTGGTTTCCCAGAGAGAGGCTACAGGCCAAGCTTTTCACTGGCTTTTACCTAAGTTGGTTTGAAGCTGACCTCAGAGAACATCTGACTCATGAGGACTTGAAGCACACAGCCTTGTGAAGAAGATAGAGCTCCTTGAGGAAGTGGCTCCCAGGAAGACACGTCTCTGTGTAAAAAAGGCTCCTCCCCCCACCCCGCCCCCACCCCATCCCCTACCCCTCTGTGAGGACATGGCCCTATTCTCTCATTGTAATTGATATTACAATGAGACCACTGACAAAAATGTAATAAAAAGAAACAATGAAAATTCCTGCACATTTTATGGAGGAATTACACACACACACACACACACACAAACACACACACACAAACCAAGGAGTCACTTGGACATAAAAGGAGATACCAGAGATGTGATGTTCAACTGCCAAAATTTGCAGAACAAAATACAAGAGTTTTTTTTTATTATTATTTTATGTGTATGTGTTTTTCTTACATGTATGTATGTATCACATACATACATGTGCAGAGCCAGCAGAGGCCAAAAATTCCCTGAAGCTGAAGTTACAGGTGATTGTGAATCACCATTTAGGTGTTGGGAACCCAACCTGGGTCCTCTGAAAGAGTAGCAGGTGATCTTTCAGAGCCATTTCCAACCCAGGAAAGTGTTTTGAGGAGAATGCACTCAATAGTGACACAATGCACAACTGGAACTGAGACCAGCAGCATTGCCACAAGTATGAGCCCAGGCTGGCTTCTAGACCAAGCACCAGCCTGAGCTACAATGCAATCGTCTCAAAGCAATCAAAAGAAAACCAATGGGTTCTGGGCAGAGGGAGGAGCAGGTGTTTTGACCCCAGGTGAGGTGAGGTGGAGGCTGTGTGCTCTGTCTTTCCTGACAGACTCTATCTGAGGATCTGTTATCAACTGCAGTGATTACACATAGCTGTCACATTGTTCTATGAAGAAACCTGAGGTCCTGGTTTGAATGGGTTTCTTAAACCTCCCATTCCCAACCTCCACTTACTTCACTCCATGGTGGTTCTGGGGTGCCATGCCTAGTGCAAGCTGGTCATTGTACTATGTGTGGATAATAAAGTTGCTGGTTCCTTCCAAAATGCAAGTCTTTGCAGAAGTCTTCAGAAGTTACAGAGAGGTCTGTGGACTAGGAATGAAGTGTGTCCCCTGTGCTGGGCTCAGCCTGTATCTAGTTAGTTCCTGTTCTGTGTGTGCTATGTAAGCATTGGTTCCTTCGCCTACTGATTCGAAGGCACAAGCTGCCCCTTCACAGTGACTACTGAATGATTACATCAGGAAAGCGTGGATGAATGTGATGTGCAGACCAGATCCATATGTGGAACTCTCCCTGTTGTAGTCAGTATGGTCTGTCTCAATCAGGTGCAGACAAGACCCTTGGGAGAGGAGCAAAGGCTTCATGTGACCCACTAAACTCAAAGAAATGGTTCTCATAGTCATGCTGGAAGGTCCTCACACCGAGAAGCTTCCTTAAAGGCTAAAAGAAACTCAGGGTCTCATAAAGTCTCAGAAGTCCTGACTCCCAGACAACTGTGTTACAAAGCTGAGTGATAAATATCCAGATATTTAGTGTTAAAGGGTTTAAAAGGACCCAGAGATTATTCCTATCTTAAAAAAAATTCTATGTTTAAATTTTTTGGATTGGAGACTACCCAGTATGAAAGGTTTAATTTTCTGTTTACAGATTTGGGGTTTTTTTGTTTTGTTTTGTCTTGTCTTGTCATCTTGTCTTGTCTTGTCTTATTTTTGAGTAACCCACATTGCCCCAAATTCAGAATATAGCTGAAGATGACCTTAAATGTGTGATGTCACTGCTTCCATCTCCCAGCTGTTAGGATCACAGGAGTGGATCACCATTCCCAGCTAAAAACTTATTTTTAAAATGAGGAGTCCGATTTTGGTCAGAGGCCTTGTGTTACTGACCCCATCTCTAGGAAGTGAATCTCTAACAGAGGCAGCCATTATGACTGAAGCTTCACGGTTCCTTACTGGGATTCCTAGTGAGTAGAGCAACCAGTGACAGAAACTAGTGTTTCTGAGACAGCTTGCTCCCAGAGGGGTGTCTACCACTCCACCTTACTCAATACTCTCACTACTCGGAGTATTGTTAGTCATTGCCCCGTGTGGAACTGAACTGTGTGTTTTGGGTCTTGTCTCACGCTGGTTTTGGCTGCTGATGCGTTCCTGTCACATATCACATCAAAAGCAATCAAGACACTGTATCCAAGAGTGGCACCAACATTTACCTGACACAGGTGCTTGGCTCTTCCAGATGGATTGGGAAACCACTGGTGCTTCCTAACCATTGGCTTGCACTCAACCTGGCAGGCAGCCTCAGACCCCAAGAGCCATGCTACACCCTCATAGGTCATGTGATTTTCCCACAATGATACTCTATGGCTGCCTTGAGTAAAATTATGGTCTGGCTCAGCTTCAAGGCTTCTGGTTCGTGTCCAGAGCAGTGCTTACTGGCTCTGCACTAAATGGAAACTGGTTCCTTGGGACCCAATTTGAATATCTCCCATACGTGTGTGTGTGTGTGTGTGTGTGTGTGTGTGTGTGTTTATGTATCTACACCTGTGTGAAAGTATTCATACCCATGTTTGCATATATGTGGAGAAGCCAGAAGTCAATGTTGGGTGTCTTTCCCAGTCACTCTCTGCCTTATTTTCTGAGACAGGGTCTCTTCCTGAACCTAGAGCTCACTATTTGCAGTCTGGCTGAACATCAAACTCCAGGGGTCCTGAAGTCTATACGTACCAGAACTGGAATTATAGATGGTACCCAACAGCATTCTGCTTTTTACGTATGTACTGGGGATCTGGACTCAGGTCATGTTTTCTTGGCAGGTGTTTTATTGGCTGAGTCATCTCCTCAGCTTTGTTGAGTCTTTTTAAGACTGTGCCCCAGCATGTAGCTCAAGTTGTCCTTGAACTCTTGACCCTCCTACGTCAGCCTCTCTTGAGAACTTACAGGCATGAGCCAAAACACTTCTATCTTTCCTTGGGCTGATAAGGTACACTGACATTTAAAGGATGGAAAGAATATGAAGTCTTGTTCCAGGAAGAGCAAAGGACAGAGAGGAAAACCAGCATAAGGAGCTGATAACTACAGACAGCGCTGCTGCAGGAGCTGTACTGCTGTGGGTGTGGTGGGAGTGAGGCCTGCTGGGACACAGCAGCAGCTCAGGCTCACGGTGGGCCAAGTGGGCCTGAGATAAATCTGATCCTCAGTCATCCCTGAGTGTGAGGGCCAACTGGGAGAGGTTTTTAAAATGCTAAAATGGGGCCATACAAGAAGGCACAGAAAAGTTGTGGTGACTTTGGGGTTAGGATGAGAAGTTCTAGGAAACCAAGTTGTTTGATCATGGTAAAAACATGGTGTCGAGGAGAACAAGGGTAGGCAAAAGGTAGGTTTTATCTAATTATCACAAGGCCTAGTAGGCCTGGCCAAGGGGTTTTAGAAACAGCCTGGTCATGTACTGCTAGGGTAGCTGACCCTGACATCTAGAACATCCCAGACTTAATGCCCCCTACCGCTTCCTTTCTTCCCACTTCTGCCTCCTGAATGGGAACCTCAGTTTAACATAAAGTAACTCCTGCAAGGACCTCATTGGTTCCTTCTTCTCCAAGACACTTAGGAGAAGCACAGTGATGTCATCCAGTTCGGCTGCCTGTTTAATTCCTCTGAAAGCCAGGAAAGGGCACCATAAAAGTCCCCACAAGGTTCAGTGGGGACACCTGAACACCTTTCAGTAGTACAAGGGGTCCTAGCGACGGTAACATTTCTACTTCACCTTTTGCTACAGTGGTTTGTCTTGCAGTCTCTACTTTCCCTTTCTTATTTTTCTTTGTTTTTCCTTACTTTGTGTATGAGTGTTTTTACCTGCGTGTGTGCACATGTACCACACATGCACCTGGAGGTTAGAAGACGTCATAAGACTCCCTAGAACTGGAGTTACTAATGGTTGTGAGCCACCACCATGTGGGTGCTGGGAATCAAACCTGCAAGATCTACAAGTGTTCTTAACTGATGAGCCATCCTTTCAAGCCCCCTTTCCTTTTAAAGTATGGGTGTTAAAATTCTCTACTCTACTGTGGTCACAGTGGGTTAAAACAGGTGTATATGGGGTATATGGATGAATGAATAGAGACAGACTGGGCTGGATATTGGACATTGGGCAGATAAAGGATGGATCTCTTAGAAGAGGGCTACCTCTCTAGAAAGAAAATATTCAGCCAGCAATCTGTAAGACTGTAGATGAGATTCTGATAAAACTGAAAAAAAAAATAAATTTCACATTTCTGGCCAGATCACCAAGTTGGACACGGTGTCTGGACTGTAAATCTGTTCATTTCTATGACAAAATTTATATAAAACATTATTTCATGTTGGGTTGTGTATTAAGGGCTCAAGAAGTGAACAGCCCCAACTGAACTCTAGGCTCAGTATTCCCTGACTGTGAAAGCATGTGGGAACAATTGCAGCTCTTCATCTTGGCGTACACACAGCAACTGAAACCCTGCCATACTTCTTGCGTTGTATCCAGACACTCCAGAACCCTGGGGAATGCCCCAGCCTTGCAATGCAGCTGCGAGCTAGCCAAAGCAGCCTTGGTCTGACTGTGCTAGTAAGGTACACACCAGAGGCTGAGGCAGAGAAAGCTCCCCCTGACTCAGTTGTCATTGTTCTTGACCAAGCACGGCAAATAGCTGCTGAGCTGGGTCTCCACACTTACAGCTAGATTTCACTAAAACGCTGTTGGTGAGTTTTGTAAGAAACATAATCCCTTGTTTTTTAAGAAAGTTTATTGAAAATGTTGGTCTTGAGGAGGGCAAAAGTATGATTTGAGCCCATCTAGTTCTGGATACAAAATTGTGAATTCTGAGAGTCTGTGAATCCTGAGGTGAGGGGTGCCTGTGACATCTGAGGGCAGTAAATTATCACGTGCACTCGTGTGTGTCTCAAATACACTAGTGAGGTTAACTTCTTAATAGTGGGAGGAAACTAAGCAGAACCACAGAGGGATGTTCCAGGATAAGGTGCAGCTTCCATGTGGCCAAAAGAAAGTTGAGGTAGGGAAGCAGTCTACTGCAGATGGATTAATAGAAAGAAACACTCTGGAAGAAAGGGTGAGGCTAGACAGACTCAAGCTGTGTGGCAGAAACTCAGGCAGGACACAATTCAGAATAAATTCAATGAAGAAAAAACCCAAGGGTGTGCTCATTGGAAGAGTCCAAGATCACAGAAGACTTGCTCCTGATTTAAAAGGTGCATGGGACCAGTTGGTGGTGCAGCAGGTAAAGGCACTTGCTATCAAGACTGATGAGTTCAAAGTCCAGAACTCATGTGATGGAAGGGGAGACCTGACCCCTGGAAGATTTCCTCTGTCCTACACACCTACGCTGTGGCTTGCAATAGTCACATGCACACAAAGTAAAATGGAATGTTAAAAGGTACATCTGAGTTTGGTTCAGTAACATGTTCCTTCCCCTCAGCATCATGTCCTCAGCACGTGTTGCCTTCAGGGCTGCTGTTGACTTCACCAGTGTGCCCTGTGCTTCAAGTCTCTAACTTTCCTTCTTTCCTAAGTGAGGTGGATCAGGTCAGACATTGGCCTTACCCTATGTGGGAAGGGCCTAGTCCATGATATAGCCTTGGATTCACCTTGTGAATGGATGAATGAATGAGTGAATGAATGTGTAACTGCTGGCACCAACCCAGGCTTCCTCCTGGGTGTTCATTTGCTTGATGGTTTTACTTTTTGTTTTGTTTTGTTTTGTTTCAAAGATATAGCTTTCCTTAATGTATTTTTAAAAAAATAGTCACAGAATAAATTTACTTCTTACCAATCAAGAAACCAACATACATTCCAGATATATTTCTAAGGGAAATCACTTCTACCCCACCTTGTAGTAACATTGGAGAAATGATTCATTTCAATATTATTTACACCTGTTCTTCAACTCAGACTTGCTCCATTTGCTGGACAGATAAGCAAACCCTCTGTGTCCTCCTGGGCATAATGGTGCCAGCCAATGTACTTTGCAGTGTGTGTGTGTGTGTGTGTGTGTGTGTGTGTGTGTGTGTGTTCAGTACAGATTCTACATATACATGTGTGTATGATTAGTATACTCTGCAGTGTATGTGTTCAGTAGAGATCTTGCATGTATGTGTATGATTTTTAGAATCTTCATGAGTACTTATGTGTATATGTATGTGCATAAGTATGTATGTGATCAGTAGACTGCATTATATGAATGTGTGCGTGTGCATTTATGAGTATGTATGTTCAAAGAGACAAAGAGAAGGGAAGAGATCAATAGAATCTGGGTGTGTGTGTGTGTGTGCATGTTTGCAAACATAGCCCTCTGGATTTTGATGTTATAAGAAAGGGTTTAATTCATCTTTTGTCAGTGGCTATAGTACTAATGTAGTATCTTGTGAAACCCATCTTCTGGCGAGAAGTCTATCACAGCCTTAAACTGTAACTTCGTGTAAAGGAGGAAAGTGTGAGTCATATTCTATTTCCATTTCCCCAGTGAATTATTCAATCTCTTAAAATAATGTAGCTGGTGTCTTGGGCTGGATGTTCTATATTTAGAAAAAGGAGACATCTTCCTCCCACAACTCACAGGAAGGTTAGAAATGGATGGTATGTGTTATTAAGGTTTGCTCTATGGATTGGAATTCAGTTGTCTCGATAGTAAGCTGAAATGTCTATACAAACAATCAATGTTTGAAATTGTTTGCAAATAGCTGGCTTGCAAAAGTTATATTTTGGATTGCTTGAATTCTCTTATAACTTGATTTACTATCAAATTAATGTAACGATAGTTATTTTAATAAGAAAATGTTTTTATGTTAGCCTTTTCTTTTAAAAACCAAACACAAAGCTTCAATTCTTCTGTTTAAACATCTATTACAAATTCCAAGGCAAAGCATAAAAGCAGATGGTACAGAAGGTTTTTGTTTTGTGACATATAATCAGACCACACAAATGAACTCTCTACTTAGCCCATGAGTGATAATGGATCCTGATTAAAGGGCCTTCCCTCTGGTTTTTGTTAGAATGCATACTAATCTTTTCTGAAAGATGCTAATATGATTATGTTTTTAAGACTCCTAAGACAAAATCGAAAGATTTTGTAGGGACACTACATAATCTATAAATCACTCAAAGCCATAGAATTGTCTTTAAAAGAAAACATGCAGAGACATTTGGTAGCTATTTACTATAGCACATGAGTTGATGGTTATATTATACACTGTGCCATAATATGAGACACCATGACCTAAAATTGTTTAACATGGTGCTTGTGACCATATGTTATTTTGAATGGAACCCAACTTTGAATATTATTCTCCACTCTTTTTAAACCAGAATGCAGGCTGTCCATATTTTTCCACTTATAATATGGACATTTTTAAAGATTGTTAATTATAATACAGCTGTTTTTAATAGACGTGTAACATTCCACCTCATGACCAAACTAACTGGTTTAGTTTCCTGTTATGAGTTTTGTTCCAGTCTTTTTTTCCTTCTCATAGACAAGGCCATGATGAACAAAGGTGAGACTTTAAGGGAAATAGAATTCCAGGGCACCTGAGATGATAAACCTTTATGCCCCAGGAAATGGAGAAATAGTGTAAGTCTGGGTGGAATTGGAAGGATCCCTAAAGGTAGAATACTTGTGAGAAAGGTACCAGGAGTGGGGTATAAATGTACTCTCAAAGCTATATTGTTTCCAAACCTACCTGCTGTTTGTGAGGAAGATGCCCCTGTTCTCACAGAAAAAAATGAAGAGTCATTTCCACTTGGTCTGAGTGAAAACTTATTTTACAAATCTGTGGTTGACATAACCTTTTTTTTCCTTTTGCTTTAATGATATTTTTGAGGGTCCTTTAAGAAAAGATTGTCCTAATACATGAATGTTCAGAAATATTTTCCTCTGAGTATTTAGGACCCACATTTTTTCATGAAGCTACTGTGATTGGCAGCCTGTGGATTTGATCTTGAAATAGAAAGCAAATGCCTAAAACCCATGGCTTCTACGTCTGCCTTAAAACTAAAAGAAATGTGTTCTCTCAGAAAAAAATTCTAAATCTAGTGCCCTGTTTTCAATATATTCTTGCTGTCACACCTGTTTCCTGAAACCTTAATCATTGTCTCTTCTTGATAGCTTCACAACATGACAATGATCCACCTCTGTGGTCTCTTTTTTATTCTCTATCCTTGGTCGTGACATATGTAATCTCCTAAACACAGTGTTCCTTAGAATATCATGTTCTACCTACTTCTCTACTGTCCTCATACATTGTCATGTGACAGATCACTCATACACAGGTGAACCCCCAAATCTGCACCAAGCCCTAATTCACTCCAGATCCCTAGTCTGATTTCTGCCTTCCACACTTCTCTACCTGTATCCCTTATGACACTGAAGGCACAATATCTACACAGAATTTTTCCCCATAACACAGTGTTGTCAGTGCTTGCCACCAAGGCTACTTTTCAATTATAATTTCCTCTTCAAGCATGACAGCTGGAATTGCCTTCTGGTGAAGATATTGGCTCTGCAAGAGTCAAACTTGAGTTTAAGTCTCTCCTGCTTTCAACAGCTGAATGCTTCCAGAATGTTTTTTTTTTTTTTTTTAAACATCAGAGACCTACTATGGCTCAAAACAGCCACACATAAGATGGCGGAGTGGCTGGCACATGGCACATATAATGAGCAGTTGTCACTTTTGCTTTATGATGTCACTTTTATTCACCCTTTGTTCATCCACACAGTGAGTGACAGATGGCTTTTCATTCTTTCTTGCCTAACAATTACAATAATGTACTAGTAGATCCTCCTTGAGTCCCTCGTTCCATGTAGCACGCATATTCCATCAAATTCCCCTCAGAACATGTCTGACCCATGGCTCCCCTACTCAGAAGCATTTGATGTTCCCCTTACACTCTAACAAAGGCTACAGCCCTCAGCCTCTGAATCCCCATAGCTATGAACAAGAAGTCTCATGATAGTTGTTATTGGAATAGCATTTCTACGAGTAAAAACAATATGGAAAACATTCAACTTTAGAAACTACACAGGTTGTTGAATGTTAAAAACAAAACAAAACAAAAGTTGGAGCAGATGTGAACAGAGGTACACACATCCCTGACACAGACAGCCATGGTAAACTACTCTGTCCATGAGATATTCTCCCACACCCTCCCCTTCACACCCTCCCCTTCACTGTCTTCTACCCAGTGTGTTCTCTGTCACACTAAACTATCTCCAACCTGCATATGTTGAAGGTCTTGAAATAAACCATTCAACTGATTTCACCCAGTTCTTTTTAAATAGGCCCAGGATGGCTAATTCCTGGCAGTTCATGGCAGAAGTCTTCTAGAACCAACAGTCTATAAGGAAACATCAAGTGGCTTGGATTGACAACACACCTAATGCAACAGTCCACTTCCTAATTACTCTTTTAACTCCTTGGCTTGGGTTTTCCATTATATTATCTTCATAAGACTATCATGTTTGAACATATTCAACCACATTTTAACATAACTCACCAGTAAGGCCATGTATTACTCTCTCAGTATTCCAGCCTGCATTTCAAGAGACTATCAGCTCCTACTCATATCTCCAGTAGCAATGACAAAAAAAATGGCTCTGTTTACCTCACTGTTCATAACATTTGATAGCACTAGTTCTTGATGTAACATTTTCTCAAGCCAGACTTTAGGTCTCTTTACCACGGTTAACTAGAATCTATTATATACTATATGTGGAGAAAGGGGAAATCACTAATTCATTTTTAATCTCTACCATATTCCAGGAAGTTACTGAATTGCTGGGGACGTGGGCTACAAAAAAAAAGTGGCTGGTGTTCTACTGCCACAATGTTAGGGAACAGTTGATCTGGAAATAAGCCAGTGAAAATATCAACATTAGTGACATCACAGGAGACAGTGGAGAAGCTGATGTCTGCGCTGAGATTCGAATGTATAAATAATAAATCTGCTAAGGTCTTGTACAAGAATATTCTAATCAGAGAAGAGCAAGTTCGGAGTCCCTGAGTGGAAATGAATTTGGCACGTTCCAGAGGGTCTAGGCTATCAATACGAAGGAGAAATAAATACAGAGCTTACTCCCATAGAGCCTTAAATTTCAATGAAGAGTTTGGAAAGATTTAAATATGAAAGGTGTGAATATATAAAGGGCTACCAAAATGTTTTACTATGATGATTTAAACTGTACTGCTTAGGTAAGGACTACAGAAAAACCTGTTAATCAAATAGCAAATATATCTGTCGAAGAAACAAAATCTTGGGTCTTTTGTAAATAGTTAATTAGGTGCTAATAAAAGCAACTTGGTGACATGCACTTTCATTTTGAGACCATCCATAATGGCTTCATAAAATTTCTCTGTGGTAATCATTTAAGTTTATAAAAATCTAAATCTAAAGTCTTATTTGGGTTCTGTGCTCGCCAAGGACTGAAACATTCATACTATGCCTGTGGCTCACAAACAGAATTACTATAAAAATTTAGAAGACAGGAAGTTATTACACAGCACAGATGTAGGATATATATCAGTTATTATTAATTATTTTTTTGTTTTTGAGACAGGGTTTCTCCATGTAGCCTTGACTGTCCTGGAACCCACTCTGTAGACTAGACTGGCCTCGAATTCAGAGATCTGCCTGCCTCTGCCTCCTGAGTGCTGGGATTAAAGGTGTGTCCCACATGCCCAGTATATCAATTATTTTTTTTAAGGACTTTAAAATTTTCTTCCCTTATATTTCTTTGAGTGTGGTCTCCAAGGACAGTATTTGGTGGTTACTCCTAACCCTGCTCATTCTGAACACCATCAGGGTTTACCCCTGAGCCATCTCCTAGACAAGTTATACTGCAGGCTTAAGGACTCCCCCAACTGAGTTCTCTCTCCTCTGATTAAGGAAGTCATTACTACAGTTGGAGGTAGTCTCCAAAGCCACCAGACAAGATTGTGAGAATGCTCTAATGTCTGAGTGTTAGGAGATACCTAATGGTGTCAACTTGAAAGTACCTCTCTGCTGATGGTATCCACTTCCTGACTAGTCCATGGTAACTTTCTTTATGGGGGGTCTTGAAGAGCACTCTCCATTAGCAATCTTACTCAGAGACTTCCATATCTACTACATGTCCTCAAGTAATGGATCAGAATTGTTTTTATGTTTGTTTTTTATGTTTGTGTTTTCCTGAAGGCCATCATCTACTACGGCCCTAGTGGCACATGGTTCACCATGTCCACAGAAGGGCTCTGATGCTTTTGCAGCCTTCCACTGAGTGTACCAGTACAGCCATGACTCAAAAAAGGGAAATACCTGAACAAATTTTCATGAGAGCACACATTTATGACAGGATGTTTTTAAATGACTGCTAACTCCACCCCTGTACTCTGCCCCCCCCCCCCCATCTCCCTGCCATCACAACTACCTCCAGCCAATAGGAAAAGGCAGGACGGGAGATTTCAAACTTCTGCCTATCAGAAGTTTCATATCCTAAAGTCTCACAATGCAGTGCATTTCAAACTAATCCCTGGCATTTTTGTGCTTAAAACACAGCAGCATGGAAGGCCAGTGTTCTCCTGCTTTGATCCCAAACGACTTAAACTCACATCACAAAGGAACACTAGCCCTATCAAAGCAGCATAGCATAAAGCAAGCTTCTGCACAATGTAAATGACTCTTGACAGATCCAGGGGCTTGTAGGCAAAACAGATGAGAACAGTTAGGAAAGCTGACTTCTATCTGTCATGTGCTAAGGGGGAACGGACTGTAACATTCTGGATAAACATGTTCGGTGTAGATGGACACTTAAAAAACATTTTTACAAACCAGTAGATGAAAATAATCTACAGTGAAAATCCAGAGATGAGAAATGGGTGCAATAATAAGCACAGAGGACTGGGCCAGAGCACTGAGCAGATCTTGGGTGGCAGCTCTGCCCCCAGCCTCCAAGAACCCAGAGGAAGCAGGGATCCCAAGCGCTCTAACTCAGGCAGTATCTTAGAATACACAGCCTTGGTGTATCTACTCATCAAGCATACTGAGCAGACCTGCCCAAACCTCCGATGTCCTGGAATTCCATCTGGATTCAGTGAAGACACAGCATCAGAGGCTTATCAACTTACTCTTCCTCCCACCCCTCTTCTAAAATCTCAACGCCCTTAATCAGCTTGAAGAAGTTAAAGAAGAGTCAGCGCCCCTATTCCCTGAGCTTGGGGACTAATGTGGTTAATAATGGTCTGTCTTTCTAGGGAAAAGTAGTGGTTTTGTTGGAACAGGGGGGATTAGCTAGGACTTATTGCATAGCCATAACCTACTGGTAGAAATCTGTATAATTATTATCAAGATGAAGTTATAATTTCTTAAATGGTAAAAAATTTACTTTGATTTCAAATTTAAGGTTTTCATTGGTATGAGCCTCTTATTAATATAAAAATGAGATGAATATTGATACGCTCATGGGCATTGTGCCTGTATAACACATTTAGGAATACAATGCCTAGACCCAGCCCTTTTTTAACTTTTTTAACTGATTTGGGACGGTTAACCTATGAGTTAAGGGACTATAGCAAATTCATGGTTTTGAGTTTATTGTTAGGGTGTTTTCCATATTTTATTTAGAAATAGCTGAGAGGAGTGAACAGACAACAGTCCAGGTTACCTTACAAGGATAGTTGGTTTTCAAAACATCAGAAGTCCATAGAACTGACGCTACAAATATTTATATATTAATGTTCATTTTGATTAGAGACCTGTCTGCTCCTGACAGCTTCCTGTCATGGATTCTAAGAAGAAATTGAGCATCCTTGGAGATACTCCAGTTGTGCGGTGACAGCCACTAGGCAAGAATTGCCTCTCTCCATCTACAGACAAATTACTGTCCAGAAAAGGACACACATGCAGAATAGTCGACTGATTATATCTGCCTAGACAGAGTAATCAGCCCTTAATAATCCTGCATCACTAAGGTCTGTCAGATGATTCTGGGCCAGAAGGCTGAAGATTTGATACTCCAACGTTCAGTAGTATAGGGGCTTTTCAGGTGTTCAGCGGTCTCTATAAATTGGCTAAGTTTTAGAAGCTATGCTTAGTGCTTCCCATAACTTCAGTTAACTCAGTCATTCTGGATTTCTGATGGGGTTGAAGACCTATAGTCTCATAAACAATCCTGGCTATTTACTTTGAGAGAAAAGATCTGAGTAGATGGTTTTCAGCTGACATTCATTCTAAAGCCAAAAAGCCAGGATCAAAAGTAAGTGTTTTAGTTAGAAGAGATGACAGAGGTTCTGGTTAGTCAACAGAATGATGGACTGGGTATTAGGACTATCTTGTACCTCACTGGTACAATTAGGAATAAGTATGCTCTAATTGTATTTTGAGAGAAAAGTTTTACTTTAACAGGAAGAGTGATATGTAGGAGGAGCTAAGTGGGAAGGAGTACTGAGAGGAAGAGATGGAACAAGGAGAGAAGATGAAGAAGGGGAGAAGCTAGGTGATGAGAGAGAGAAAGAGAGAGGGGGCATGGAGGCAGATGTTCACATGTCTCCACCAGTCAAAGATAGTTTTTATATCTAGGTTGGGTATTGGGTTATGCTTCTGATTGAGCATTACCAAACTTATAAATCCTTTGATTAACATTTTAAAAAAATAGTATAAAAGCAAAAAGGAAAGGGGGGCATGGGACAGGGGTGTTCTAGGGAAGGGAAATGTGGAAAGGGGATGGCATCTTAAATGTAAATAAAATATAAAATAAAAAAATAAATTTAAAAAAAAAGAAAAGAAAAGAAGCACAGAGGAAGCTCCAGGCATGCTCCAGGAGTGCTGCAGGTGTGCTGCAGGTGTGCTGCAGGTGTGCTGCAGGCGTGCTCCAGGCGTGCTGCAGGTGTGCTGCAGGTGTGCTATAGGTGTGCTGCAGGTGTGCTATAGGTGTGCTGCAGGTGTGCTATAGGTGTGCTGCAGGTGTGCTGCAGGTGTGCTTCAGGAGTGCTGCAGGTGTGCTATAGGTGTGCTCCAGGCGTGCTCCAGGCGTGCTGCAGGTGTGCTGCAGGCTGAGACTTTGTCTCTAAAATATGAAAACAGAAGTCCTAATTGAGTTGATGTAAATAACCTCTTGCTGGTTGTCTAACAGAGAAAAAGTATACTGCCTCTGGAAGAAGCACATCTACTCAGGTATGGTCTTTATGGTTCTTTTAAATACAATGTTCCAATACACACACACACACACACACACACATGTGCGTGCGCCCGTGCACACACATATACACATGCACACACACATACACTCACATACACATATGCACATATGTGTCCTCCCTCCAGCCTTGAGCAGGCCTGAAAGACCTTGTTTATCACAATAGACCAAATAATAGGACCTAGGTGGAGTTACCCACCTTGGCTGCATGCATAGCTTGTTACTGAGCTTGTCTTGAGACATCTCCTGCTGTGACAAAGGATGGGTTCCCCCACCCATCTCTACCTGTGACTAAGGATGGGTTTCCCCACCCATCTCTGGGTTCGGTGGGGCTTTCTCTTTAAATTAAGAGCTGAACATTAAACTTAGAGCCTTGATCAGAGAACTTTGTCTTGGCTTCATCTTTCTCTCACCCTCTGTCCCTTTCTTCATTTCCAACCCCCCCTTTCAGGAGAATCCGGTTGGTCTATGGCCCCAGGTGGCTACACACATATACTTACAAACACACACATATATACACATGCACATATACTCCATGTGCACACCTGAACATAAACATGCAAATGCACACACATGCGCAATATACACATGCACACACATACATGCACATGTTCACATGCAAATGTACACACATATACACATGCACACACATACACCCACATACACCACATATGCACATACACATACATGCAAACACACACATACACACACACATGCAATATACATACACACACATGCATACAGGCACATACACACATGCACAGTGTCAGGCAGCCCTATAACCTCTCCATGGAATACAGGTTCTAGTAGGTTTTGGGGAGTTTGTTTGCTTTTTGATTCAATAGTTTTAAGTTTTTAAAATTGCATGTATTTGTATGGGGGGGCACTCATGCTACAGTGTATGTGTGGAGGTCAGAAGGCAACTTGTGGGAGGAGGTCTTAGGGTTGACTCGGGTCATGAGGCTTGGCAGCAGGCACCCTGACCTGCTGCGCCATCTCACCAGTGACTAAAATTTGTTTTTAACGACTCAGTAGAAATAGCTCATACAAGACTGTGATGACAAAATTCATAGGCAAGCTCTTAAATAAGTGTGTTAAAGAAATGAAAAGAAGGGAAACAAAACACGACTTAAAATGCAGAACTCAGAGGAGAAAAACTAAGAATCAGGAGAGAGGAGAATGAGCTCTGTAAACCAAGTTGAGAAGTTTCCAAAACGAAGGCGGACTCTGAAAGTGCGTCACCCGGAGGAAGAAAGGGTGTGTGGAGCCAAAGATAAGTTTTGCCAACATAAGATACAAAACGGAATGAGACTCAAGAGCAAATGAAGAGATATCAAACTGTTACACATTCCTAACTTGAAATCTTGGGTTGGGGAATCAGGAAAAAAGACCAGAAAAGAGGAAACATTTGAAGAAACGCCACCATGAAAGGTGACAAATCAACTTTTAAACTGTCAATTCACCTTCTAAAACATCGCAGGCAAAGCCAACCAGGCCAAAAACAAAGAAAACGACCTAGAAAAAAAAACTAGAAATAAATAAAAAGAGAGAGATCTTTTTTAAAAGAAGTTTAAAAATGAAAAGATTATATTCAGTAGAGTCACAGGAGAGATAATGTGTGAATTCTCCTTAGAAACATTGGAAATCACAAGACGATGCAATGGTGTCTTTAAAATACTGCTTTAAAAGCCTCCTGGTTTTAAATGAAATGAAACCATTGAACCCTCTAAACTCTGGAGAAAGAGATTATCAAAGGTATCTGCGGTAGGGGTACCTGTCTCCTTCGTGCTTTTCTACACGCAAACACTACTGTTGTGGAAACAGCACAGCTCCAGCAGAAGCCACGCTCCGTGAGAAACAGGGATGGCAGTTACCACTACACCTCAGGGCCTGAAGAACACTACAGACCAATTCCCTCAAATCACTGTGTGTGGCAACGCATTCCCAGTGGTAACGTACAGTGATGTCGCAACTTTAAACAGACAAGAAAGAAAAAGAGGAGGAGCAATTAAAACCCATGGCAATTTGCCCCTTTAGGAGCCACAGATAAGCTGGTTGTATCGCTAAACACGCAGCTATCCATAGATCAGCCTCCTGCATTCTTGGACACAGCAGAGGAGAGTTAGGACTTCCCTTGATTTCTTTTATTCTAAAGGCTTTAGTATTTCTTACAGTTCAGACAAAGAAAGCGTTTCCTTTCAGAAGTTGAAAATAAAATTCAATTAAAAAGAAAGTTCAAATAAAAAATTTAGAAGCAGTTCTTTTCTCTCGGAGCTTAAGTGCTGTGAAAAAAGGAAAAAAAATGTTCAGGTGAAGGGCTGGGGAGGTGTCCCAGCAGGAAAGTGCTGCTCACTGCACAAGCATGAAGACCTGAGTTCTGAGCCTCAGCACACATGTAAAATCTTGCTCTTGGAAGGGTGTGCCAAGAGGCTCCCCGATGCTCTTTGGCAAGCTAACCCAGCCCATTGTTGAACTCCAATTTCAGTGAGAGACCCTGTCTCAGGAACAGAGAAGACACACAAACTCCACCTCTGGTTTCCACACATGCTTGCCTGGTTACAGGTATGAGAGAGAGAGAGAGAGGGAGAGAGAGAGAGAGAGAGAGAGAGAGAGAGAGAGAGAGAGAGAGAGAGAGAGAGGAGAGAGAGAGAGAGAGAGAGAGAGAGAGAGAGAGAGGAGAGAGAGAGAGAGAGAGAGAGAGAGAGAGAGAGAGAGAGAGAGAGAGAGAATGCACACACACACACTCTGAGGGAGTGTAACAGGGAGTAGGATAGTCAGAGATGATAATAATCCCTGAGTCTTACACAGACCTAATTCCAAACTCAGCTGAGACTACTTTGCCCATACTCTACCCTTGGTAGTAGGTGTCAGACATGGATTGAGAGCAACAAACATAGCAGCCAACTAGGCTGGTAACTTCCTGTACACTGAAAGTTTAGCAAGTGAACTTACTATGAACTTGCTTCATAGCCAAGACTAGGGTAAGTGTCTCTGTGCACAGAGGATGTTTGGTTGCTGTGACAGGAATGGGGCTCTCCTTCCCAAGGGCTTTTCTCTGTGTCTCTACTGATGTTAACAGGTGACTTGACATCAGTGTGCAGGACTCCATATTCTGAACTTCGTGTTCAGGACGTTTTATCAGTTATGAGCACTTCCTTCTGGAAAGCAGTGTCTTACCAGTTGAAATACAAAGTGGCCAGAAAGAAAAAAGAAAATCTTTTACAGTGATTAATGTCAATACACATTTTTCTATTCATCAATTACCCGCCTCCCCCAACTCACTCCTCTCTCATCTTCTATGATCTTTGGAATCTGAACAAAGTATCCTGGACACAAGGGGATTGTTTTCAAATGGAAAAACACACATGTCATTATTTCTTATAATTCCTTCTCCTCGAACGTATTTCAAGATGAGCTGAGATGTAACTCAACTCCTTTATGTAGTTACTTTTCTCTCAATTAAAAAAAAAAATGTTTAAGGTGATTGATTTCCAATTCATAGTCAGTCCTTCCCTACTCTATGTTGAAAGGTTGGGGGGGGGGTAGAGGATAGAGAGATACCACTCATAACAATTATCACCAGTTCTCAGTCAACTGAGTTAACCATAAAATGTTCTTTATTTTATTTTTGAGACAAGGCCTCATGTACTTGAACTTGCTATATAGCCAAGGCTGACCCTGAGCTCCTGTCTCCAAGCCCTTTATTTTCTATGAGAAATACAGCTGTGGACAGATGCCCCCGATGGTTTTGTTCCTGCACTGGTCTTGTTCTCTGCCACTCTTCACTGCATCAGTCTCCTAAGAAGATCTGCCTGAACATCCTAAACTCCGCTAATGTTAATCTAATGTTAATCAATTTTCCCATTGCCCCATGTAGAGAATTGATTTTATTTTAGGCACACTGACATTTTGACCTTTTGATTACTAAAGAAGAATTATCCTAATGCCTTTTCAAACCTTTATTACAATAGGTGAGAGTAAATCCAAGTTCAAATACAAATAAAGACAAGTAGGTATTTGGAGGCAGTAGGAAGAAAGAGATGGACCATTGGTAAGAGGAAGCTGTTAGGGAATCAAAGAGGGTGATGTGGGAAATAAATTGTCTTTAGATGTCAAGAGTAGCCTAGCAGCATTTGTTGCTGAGACTAGATTCAGTGGACCCTGATAGCAGTTTGGTCAAGGACAGAGTTTATGAAGATTTACCCACTCCTGAGTCTCATCTAAGAATCCTGGATGTAGGACTGGGACCACAGTATGACAAAGCTTTAGCTGTGTAAAGCACCTAGACCTGAGTTTGATCCCCAGAACCTGTAAAACACAACTGGGCAAGATACCTGTACTGTGATTCAATCCCTGGGCAGACAGAGACAAGAGAACTCTGAAGCTTGCTGGCCAGCCAGCCTAACCTAAACAGTGAGTTCCCAGGCCACTAAGAGAAATTGTCTCAAAAAAATGAGGTGAAAAGTCCCTGAGAAATAACAGCCAAGGCTTACCTCTAGCCTTCACATGTTTGTGCACATGCCTGCAAACACGGGTGCACCTGCATGCACACACTCACACAGAGAATGTAAGAAGTGTTGCACTCATTTTTATAAATTCTGCAATAGCCAGGAGGCAAGAAGCAAGGTTAGATCTCTGAGAGTTCAAGTCCAGGCTAATCTTCATAGTGAGTTCTAGGCTAACTAAGGCTAAATATTGAGATCCTGTATCAAATAGATAAATTAATTAAATAAATTAGATAGGTAGATTAGATAGATAGATAGATAGATAGATAGATAGATAGATAGATAGATAGATAGATGTAAGCTCTGGAATATAAACTTCCTCTCTGTATGCTATTATAGAGGACTGTCACCTGCTGAGCTCCTCTAAATGAAATCTTTTAGTAGAATCCCACACATAAACGTCCAAAGGAAATTTAGAAAGTCCAAATTTCAACAGATGGCAAACTGTATTAATCATTTGCTGCCTCCTGTCCCAGTTCATGTCTAGAAACTGACCCCTTTCATCTTTGCTGAGTATTCACATAGAAGGACTATATTATTTCCACTTCCGGATTGCAGAAGGCTGGAGCACACAGGTATTACAAAGCTGTTCAAAATTACTCTATTACAGCACATTAGGATGTGAGTGAATCTCAGACCCTGGTGATTGAGGGTTCTCAGGTGTTGTGCTGGTGTGAGTCTGTGAAACGTATTCTTTTCCCCAGTAAACATACAGGACATGGAGCCAGGAGAACAAGGCAAAGTGGAATGGTTTGCAAGTGTGGTATCTATATATTTTGGCACATTTTGAACTCCTTATCTACAAAGTCCAGGGTGGTGTGTGGTAGTGGGCCGGTTATCAGTCCTTTCTTTAATTAGCTGAATGACTGGTTGATTAAATTCACGAGATGACTACATATTCTGTTCCTGATCTCTAAAAAGATATGAAGGCTGTGTTTCTCAAACCTGGGTATGCTGAGGGCTGCAATGGCAGTACTCTAAGGACCAGAAGGCATTGTCTGTGTGTCACAATACAGAGACGATTGCAGGTGTCCGTAGCAAGCCCAGCCCACGGAGCCTTCCAAGCTCAGCTGGGAGAGATCTAGAACTCAGGCAGGGCATATAATGGTGCAGTGAGCCATCCTGGAGCCCTGTGGTGAACGCTGCTGCTCCTGGGTGCTGTGAGAGGCTCTTTGGAGGTGATTTCAGTTCTGCCTTCTGGTCTCAGAGAAACACAAGCCAGAGCAGGGAAAAGACAGACAGGTAAGAGAAACCTAAGCAGCGTGCGGGGGCGCAGAGGTTGCTTATAGTCGTGACGAGCGAGGTCTGGGGTGCTGCACGCTGGTGTCTTTCTCGCCTTTCACATTTCATTGCTCTCCACTTTAGCTCAGCAGACCTCGTTATTTTTTTTAAAAAATAATCAATGTCTAATTTCCTGTGTAACATTTCCACAATGTTCTCTACTGGTTGAAAATGATCACCTGGTTTACCTTGTGCTGTGAAGTCTGAGCCAATTGATTACTGAAGGTTAAGCATTTTAATTAAAACAAAATTGGAAAAATTCGCTGTGCCTGTATGTCAGGCTGACAGGGAAGGGTTCCTGGGGGGAGAGGAAGGCTGTTGTCTCTAGTGTCTGAAATTCAGTTCTGCCATGAGAGCATGTGCTACGCCACACCAAGGCATCCTTCTGGGGCATCTGGGGCACATTTTAGAGTTTGAGAAATTTCATGTGGGATTTAAACACAGATTAAAGAAGAGATCTTAAGAGCTCCAGGGAGAAATGTTACATTTCAGTTTCATTTGATCATTTTATTAAATTTGCATAGAAAAAATCAATTAAAGGTCAGAACTTAGTTTTCATACCCAAAGCACAGATTATATATTCCAGCTTGTATCTGACAGTGGAATTCTTTGGTTTTTGGTTTTCTTATTAATTAGTGACAGTCTAAGTACTCAGAAGACTGATTGCTCTTACTCTCGTGGGTCTGGAAAAATCAGAACAGACTTTGATTCTATGGAAATTTTGCTTATATACCATCCACCTCTCTGTAGGACACGCTTGAATTCTATACATACCATGGTGGTAACTGAGTAGACCCAGCAGTAACCAGTAATCTCAAAAGCTCTGTCCTGGGGTTAAACTGCAGAGAGGAATTGGCAGTGTGGAGTGACTGATGTTTGAGTGTTTGAAGTGTGGACAGCAACTTCAGCCAGTTTGTTGCCTGAGTTCTCTCTCCTATGATGATTCCTGCCTCACAGCGTTGTTATAAAGATTAAGCAGGGTGCTATGTAGATGTTTTCACAAGAGGCTGGGACAAAAACCTCTAGCTGTCACTGCAAACATTGGAGGTGAGGGTTATGTTTTTGATCAAAGATTAGTTTGCAGGATAACACCGATGACATAATATTCTAAGTAATTAATGTGAATGTTTATTCAATTTGAAACCTGGGAGAGAGCCACTGTACTCTCAACAGTACTCATTCTTGTGGGACACTGTCTCAAAGTAGGGGGTGTTATCAGAATCCATGAAGATCCCTGGTCTTTGTGGTGACCCAGTAAGGTATCAGGACAGAGGCCAATGGGGAAATCCCAAGGAAGTCTAGTGTCAGAAGTCAGGAGCAGCCCTGGCCAGCCGTCAACCACTCAGGTAACAACTTTGTTCAACAAATGTCATTTCAATGTACCTCATCACTAGCCCACAGCTTGCCTCAATTCCGAAAGTAGTTTCAGTTTCTCTCATTTCCAAACTGACTGACTATGCATGCAGGTGAAAGTGCTCGCCCTGCACGCTACTCTCTCTGATGTCTGACTTACACAAGGTCGCTATACCCTCTGAGATAAGCAGTGTCTTTTGCCATCTTCTGGAGTTACTGCAAGGACTGTCTGATAAAATAATGACACAGTACGGGTGTGTCATTATTATGCCATAGTAAGACTCAGTAAACACAACCACCCTTGCTGCACCATAGCAAGACCTCATAAGTGCAACCACCCTTGATATTTCTTTTTCTTTTTTTTTTTTTTTTCTTTGTTTTTTTGAAGATATTTGCACTAAGAAATCAGATGTCACTCTGGTTTCCATAGTGAAAACCTCTGTGGCTGCATTAGTTTAGTAACATAGGCTCTGAAAACTTTCTTCAGTTTAAACTGTGAGAGAGAAAGGAGAGAGGCGGGGGAGAGGAAGGAAGGGGGAGGGAGCACAGGTAAGTCTTTCTCTATCCCTCTGTGTAACTCTCTTCTCAACGGGGCTGATACTCCTTGTAGTTACAGGATTTCCTCCAAGTTTTCTGTGCCATCTTTTTTTTTCTGATATCATGTCTCTAGGAATGTTACAACTTTTCATTTGTTCTGGACAGTTTTTGTCCACCAATCAATCCATTTTCTAAACTAGAAATGTCCTAACAGCATTTCCTCGGCTAGGATACGAGTCCCGGCCCACTCAAGGGAGACTATCTTAGGAACTTAGCTTCCCATGACAATTAAAATCTGGCCTGCAGAAGACTTAAGACTAGAACAGAATAACAGCCCAAACCCACATATATTTTATTGCTGTCCTGGTTTGATTTATTGACTATGATAAAACACGGTGACCAAAAGCAACTTAGGGGAAGAAGGGCTTATTTGGTTTACAGGTCTCATCATCATCCATCCCTGAGGAACTTGAGTCAGGGCAGGAACTTGAAGCAGAAACCATGGACAAACTGTTTATTGGCTTGCTGTCTGATCCTTGCTCAGCTTGCTTTCCTTCACTGCCCAAACCCTCCACCTACGTACAGGGCTGCCCACAGTGGGCTGGGTCATCCCTTGTCAATCATCAGTCATTAGCCAGAACAGTCTCTCAGACTGATCAAGGCAATGCATCACCTGAGGTTCCCTCTTCTCAGGTGGCCTCAGGTTGTGTCAAGTAGACAATAAAAAACTAATCATCACAATGGGTATAACTTGCTAAAGTAAAAAATAATTAGCTTCTTTGAGAACATTTGTATGTTATTTGTTTATCTTTGTATATGTTGTGCATACGCAGCAGAGGATAACTCTGTAGAGTTGATTCTCTGTTTCCACCTTTACAAGGGTTCCAGGGATTAAAGTCAGGGTTTCAGGCTTCTGTAGGTTACTAACCTAATAACTGTTTTTATTAGTCTCATTTACCTTCTCAGCAAAATAGTCTCTTAGTCCCACATCTACCTTTGATTTTATTTGTCTTACTTCCATGAAACAAACAAAATAAAAGGACTTTTTAAATCTTAAAATATTGGGGCAATATCTTCTGGAAAACAGTACTTTCAGAATTACATTTACTTTGAAGATTTAAATTTCAAATGTGTTACTATTTCAAGTATTACAATATCAGAAAACTTCCTATGGAAAGCCTGCTATAACATGATTACTTTTATAATAATTGATCTGGTATAATACTTGGTGATTACTAATCCCCCTGCAGAGAAGATGTCTCTATCAGCCTTCAGTACTAGAATGAAAACCATAAAAGAAAGAACTTATCTCAGAAACAAAAAATGTACCGAAACTATGAAAGATGTTTTATTTGTATGTTTGGTTGGTTGGTTGGTTGTTCCTTTTCCATGTACAGTCAGTGATGGTCTGCCTGTAGTTACTGCTTGACTTTCCTTGTGGGTAGAGCACAGTGCTTATTTTTTATTTTTCCTGTGTGTGTATGCATGCATGTGTGTGTGCATGTGCTTGTGTTTGTTTGCTAATATGTATGTACATGTGCATGTATGTGTATTTGTATGTGTGTATGTACGTGTGTGTATGTGTGTGCATGTGAGTGTCTGCGCACCTGTGTGTACGTGTGCATGTTTGTGTATGTGTGTGCATTGTGTATGTGTGTGTACGTGTGCATGTGTGTATACATGTGCCTGTGTGTATGTGTGTATGTGTGTGTATTTGCCCGTGTGTGCTCATGTGCATGTGTGTATGTGTGTGTACGTGTGCATGTGTGTGTATACATGTGCCTGTGTGCATGTGTGTGTATTTGCCCATGTGTGTGTGTATGTGCACCCGTGTGTGTGTGTGTGTGTGTGTGTGTGTGTGTGTGTACATGCGCACGCTCATGTGCATATGAGCACGCACCTGGAGACCAGAAGTTGGTGCTGGGAACCATCCTCCATCATCCAGCTCATCCATTAAGGCAAGGTCTCTCAGTCAAACGAAGTTCTTCATGATGTGGTTGATCTAGCCATCCAGCTCGCTCTGAGAATCACCATCTCCACCCTTCTGGACTGTAACCCAGAACTGTGAGCAGAAATAGACTCATCCCGACTCAATTTGGTTTTAATGGAGTTTATCACAGTGACAGGAAAAGGAACTAAGACAGCATTCTTATTTGATGAGACACAAGTCACATACAGAAAGCTGCAGCAGCAGAGCAAGCTCAGACATGGTCATCCTCTAATATGCAACATAGGCCAGACCCACTTCCTACATTCTGGGAAGAATTTGTCTCCACATTCCCTAGGATTCTGGAGGTGTCTTGTCTCCCTCTGAATTCTGCTTCCATGAGACTCTTCCTCCCTCTGCTGATTTCCTCCCCACCTCCCATGGCAGACCCTGCTGTTTCCCACCAGTCCCACTGACAGAAATGTGTTCTGGAAGGTATGAGGTAGCAGATTGCATGTGTACCACAGAACAGGGATTATTTCTACTAATATTGTGTCTTCACTGTCCAGTCCCTTCATCCAGCACCAGGTTTCTCTGGAGGCATTAACTTGTCCCTCAGAGATGTCTTCTCCCTTGCCCTCAGGTGCCCTTGCTCCTCTTTGGAATGAAACTATGTGTGATATTTATTAACTGTTTTGAAGGCAACAGGGCTAAAGAGATGGATCAGTGGTTAAGAGCACTAGCTGCTCTTACAGAGGACATTGGTTCAATTCCCAGCACCCACAGCAGTTTACAACTGTCTGTAACTCCAGTTCCTGGAGGATCTGATGCCCTTTCTGGCTTCTGAAGGCACATACATCCTGCACAGAACACTCATACACATAATAAATATTTTTTAAGATGGTAACTAAAATACAATCACCATGGTTCTAAAATATACATTCATTTAAAGTGCTAAAAATGTCACCGTAAAATTGTAATTACTTAACTGGGTGTGTGTAGTGTTTACACGAATGCATTTTTATATGTGTGGCATATTTGTGTGCTGGTGCATGTGTGTATACGCTCATGCAAAGACTAGGCATTGATATCAGGTATGTTCACTTTTTTTTTTTTTTTTTTTTTTTTTTTTAAGAAAGGGTCTTCTCACTGAACCTGGAGCTCAATGATCCAGTCGTACTGGCTGGCTACAAACTCCAGGGAGCACTGTTTCCTCTCTCCCAGCCCTGAGTTTGCAGGTGTACTTCTCTGTGTCTGGCTGGCTTTTTACAAGGATGCTTAGGATCTAAACTCAGGTCTTTCCATTCACAAGGCAAGCTCTTCCCACACTCAGCCAACTCTCCAGTGCTAATCATTTCAGTTTTTAACAGATACACAAAAATCACTAATGTTTCTCACAGAATGGTTATATACATGTTCCTCCTGCATGCTGCTTTAAGCTGATCAAACATTTATCTCTTCACGTGATCTTTGGGGCTCTCCAAATCCCTCCTCCTGATATTTGTGAGATACAGTCTGTGGCTGTTATCTGCAAGTCACCAGCTGTACAGTCTTACCCCAGAGCTTCTTGCCCCTATCTGACTCCAACATGGCACCTACTGACCAACGTCCCCACCCCCACCCAGTCTTCCCAGTCTCTTTAGTGTCTTCTGACCTCCCTTAAACTCTCGCTATTGCTGGATTCCACATAGAGTGCTTCTAACTTCACAGTGAGGTGTGTGTGTCTCCACATCTTGCATGCCCGGGGCCCACCATGCAGGTGACTGAAGAGGAAAAGAAATTAAGCCCGAGGCTCTGCCTCAATTGTTACTCAAACATAACTTTAAGATAGGTAGCTTCCTCAGAGGTTTTTTTTCTGGATAATATAGAAAGATAAAAAAGAGTTATACTTTTGACTTAATTAGAACCTGTTTAAGTTTTTGCTTTTTTGGTAAGCTCACACCTTAGACCTGCTTACTATTATCAGAAGTGAACTTTTGTCAACTGTTTTGAAAAATGATGTTGGTTGTTAGCTACTTTGAGAGCAAGCTATTTCTTTAGGATAACTGAGCTCCTTTGTGTCTTTGAATTCACTTAATTGTACAGACAGTTAATTTGGGTGGAGCCCGAAGACTGCCTCTGTATGAAACTCTATGTAAGATTCTCACCCTATATAAGATGTGGAAGATATGGCCAAAGTCAGACGCTCTTATACACTAGCTGGGGCTGGTTATGTACTAATATAAGAGTCCTGTTTCTCTGAATTTCTTACTGGATTGGGTCTTTTCCCCATGAAGGAGCCCTTTGCTACCAAGCATGTGCTAGGCCATTGTGTGCACATGTGAGCACTTCACAGAGTGTGTGCCCCTGGACCACTGTGCATGCTGTGTGAGTGCTCCGTGCTATGTGCCTGCAAGTAGAATATTTGCTTTATATTTGATAGGGAGCTACTGTTGCTGTGCCCAAATATGGCTACTCAAATTGACCCCTGCAGCAGCAGCGGCGGCGGTGCTTTCCTCGCTACCCATCCCAATGTTCTGGGTTACCAAATAAAAGACACACATACAGCCTTATATTTTAATATATCTTAAACAGCTCAATGACTAGGTCACTCAAACCTCCACATGGCCAACACTATCCCTTCCAATATTCTTGAGTTATTACTTACTAAAACCTATATTCCATCTTGACTGCCCTGGACCCAGACCTGCAGCCCCCTTGGGCTGAGTTCCCCAGCACCTCCATCATGACTATGTTCTCTGTCTGGCATCTCTGAGGCCTGGCATCTATTCCTTCCCCAGCATGATGGCTCTCTCCCTTTCTGCTCCTCCTCCATCCCTTGCCCAGGAATCCTAAAGTCCTGCCTCTGTCTCCCTGCCCAGCCAATCAAAACCAACTGGGGATCCCTCAGCATGGGACTGCAAATTCTAGTGTAATTTGGGGGATCAAATCCACAACAGGCTACAAAGACTTTCTCAGAAAGATGTGGAAATAATTGGTAAAAATTTTAAATGTTTCTTACTTGGACCAATCCCCTTCATCTCTCCTATTTTCACAACTGGAGGTGGTTGTAGTTTTTTGGTAGCCTGATGCCCTCAATGGCTCCTGTCCTGTGATATTTTGAGATACTTTCCTAACAAGCTGTACAAAACGTAAAACCTTTCTCTCTCTTCTCTGGTATAAACACTTGAAATAAGAAACAGCACACACTGGGCAAGCAAACAGCTGCTCTTTCCCACTGTGTATCCAGCCCCAGATCCAGTAAGGCCTGATGCTTTCTCTCCTCAGGAGATGCCTCAGCTGCTCCATGAGTGACTTATTCAGAGGGAAATGGCTGATGGGCATATGGAGTGACCTGGGGTGTGTGGCAGAACCTGAGCCAACACTTTATTTTCTTCTTTAACTTCTCTCTAGAGAAATAATCGAATCAGCCAGTGTACACTGCAGCAGCTGAAAAGTGGCAGTTGTGGGGTGTCATGGACCTCACATGCGCAGTCAGAAATTTAACAATCTATCTCAGTGCATGCATTACCCCTCCTGGTGAGGATTTCACTCCGGTTCAGACATAAAACTCCTAGATTTTGGAGGAACAAGAAGGGAAGTTACTGTGTGCGGGTTTGGGACCTTTCCCTGGAACTGGATGACTCAATAACAGCAGCAGCCCAGGTATCCCCAAAACAGAAACCTCCTGTTCTTAAAGTCAGTGTTCTAGTAGCTCTTCCTGGTCTCTGAGCAGCGTCAAGCAGGGAACTTTACCTTTTCTAATTCAGTGAGTATGTGCACACTCATCCCCTGCACAGTGCCACCCTTCCGTGTATTTTCAGCAGACTCCAAGCAGGCAGTAGAGATGGGCAACAGGAGGAAAGAAAACCCTACTGTGGTTCTGGGGAGTTGCACTTGGTAGTGGCCCTGGGAGGATGGGCAGGCTGGAAGCACAGTCCTGTGTGCTGGGCTGGAGCAGCTGTTGGCCTTCTATGATTTCTGACTAAGCGGAAGTGGGGGCAAATATTAGGAGAGTTGTCAGTTACTAACTGGTAGCCAAATGTTATTTATTGTTTATCTTCCTGAGTTATCACCATTGATAGGAGTCTGGCTTTCTACTGTCTTAGCACTGCATCTTCCTGATTGTTCACTGTAGATAAAGGGATGGGTTCTCTGGGGCGTCGCTGCAGGTTGTGGATGAAAGTTCCATTTTTGTTATATTTTTTTCCCAATTGTCTATTCAGTCTCTCAGTTGTTCCCCTGAAAAATATGAGCTCAGTTGAGAGGAACACAGTCTGTACAAATGGTAGAATGGACTCAGTTTTACATCTGTTTTCATGTTAGTGCCTGAGTTTGGATCACAGAGGGGCAGGCAGGTGAGCTGAGCTTGGGAGTACACATCCATAATCCCAAGTTCTTAGGGGTCTGAGGCAGAAAGACTGTGTGGGGGCTACAGGTGACCAAGTCCAATCTGAGCGACTTAGACTCTAATTCCACAACATGGTTTAGTGGTAGGACACATGCCTGGTGTACATAAGCCCTAGGTTCAGTCCCCAGATCTGGGGTCGGGTATATGTGCATGGAGAAGGCTTAGATTATACAAGCATTAATCTTTTATTTGTTTTCTGCAATGCCAAAGTTGGGGTTATGTACTTGCCATAAGCAAAACACTATTGAATTCCTCAACTGTATATCCAGTTCACTTTGTGTCTAGGAACTATCCAAGCCAGAAGAAACTCCAGGTACCCTAAGTTGCCCCTGAAGGACCAATTAGAATTCTTCAGGATGCTTCATAATTGGAACTCTCCCACAATGCAAAGTTCCTTATCCTGAGCTGTTCTGCATTGTGTCACTGTTGTGTCTATTGTCTCCTACAACACTTAGACCATGGTTTACCTACCTTACATGCAGAGGGAGGGAGGGAGGGAGGGAGGGAGGGAGGGAGGGAGGGAGGGAGGGAGGGAGGGAGGAGAGGAAGAAAAGGAGGGAGGGAAGGAGGGGAAAGAAGGGAGGAAGGAAGGAAAAGGAGGCAGGGAGGAAAAGGAGAAAGGAAAGGAGGGAAGGAATTGAGGGGAAGGATGGGGAAGAAGGGAGGGAGAGTAGGGAGACAGGAGGGAGGGAAGGAAGAGAGAAGGGAGAATCTGACATACATGGTCAGCACTGTATATACACACATACATTTACTCTGGGATAGACACAGTAAATGTGTGTGTGTGGAGAGAGAGGAGGAGAGGAAGAGAGAAAGAGACAGACAGACAGACTGTTTCAAATCATTATACATATTATTTATATAAAAATGATAACATTTGCCATTTCCCCTCAGGATATGTGGGCTCTTCCCTGGGGGAGGCATTTTAGCCCATACTTCAAGAATCACTTTGGGTCAAGCAATAGAAGTAAAAAAAGAAAGCAAATTATTTTTTAATCAATAAGTAAAAATAGGCCCTTGCCCTAAGTATAAACAAAGTTACTAGTAAATAGGGTCAGCATATAAACACAGAAATAAGGCTTAAGCCACGGGTGGCAGAGGTCAGAGGTACAACAGCAGCCTTAATATTAAGTGAGAAAAACACCCTACCCTGTCCATGGGCACATCCAGAAAAGGTGCATTTACAATTCCATTCACTGCAAAGTGTGACTACAGAGTTTTTCTTAATTGCCATTATAAAAGAAAGTTAAAATAGAGTTAATAGACACTCAAACAATATACTCAAGAGGAGAAAATAGGGCCTTTTACTCTTTGTTAAAGTTAAGCCAGGAGCTCTGACAGGCTCCCTTCTCACTGATATACTTTGTTGTAAGACATGTACTTTCCTTCTCTTTTCTAAAGCCACTGCTGCAGCTTAATACAAATGGGAGGAAATTGCCCCTGATCTGTTAGTGCCTTCTCTCAAAGACAAATGCCTAAAGCCCCCCTTGACTTTCTCAATAGAACCCACTGCGCCTTTTCAGAGCAGAATGAATGCTACTGTGGCTTGCTCTTTTCTGACAAGGAATGAAGTCCCCTGGAGGCAATTTTGAAGGGAAAATTACTAGCATTTATTAGCATTGCATTAGCAGTCAGAATTTAGTTCTTTCTCGTGCTTGCATTTATTCTCTTTCCTGGAGATTGTCAGTTCATTAGCACAGGGTGTGATCAGCTGTTTGTGTTAAAAAAGACAGACTTCTCATTCACCAGGTGGTATTCCTTTTCATTCAATCAACTAACTTTTGTGATAGCCTTTTTAGAAATACAGTTTCCTGTGTAGATCAAGAACAGCTGTTAGCATGTAGCAAATGATCAAGGTCCTGGAATCTGGGTCATGACATGAAGCCACTAATGTGTCTTTGCTCTGGGATAGACACAGTTGGCAAATTTGTATCAAAAAATTGTCACTAACCAATTCTGACAACCTACACACCTATAGCAAAACCACTGAGATCTTTGAGTATAGCAACAGTTGTGGCTATTTTCCAGTGTCGTTCTAAAATCAATAGTCTTTTTGGTAGATGAAGTTTATAAATTTAAATCAATATCCTGTTAATCATGTTTTGTTATGAGATTTCACACCTACCAATAACTGACTGAAGGCTGAGAAACAGATGTATGGACCAAGGGACTTAATATCCCCCCTCTGGCCTCTGAAGACACCACACACACACACGTACATGCACACATGCACACACAGGCACACAGGCACACAGGCACAAACACACACACACGGGCACATACACGTACACACACATGCACACACACAGGCACAGGTACACACACATACACGGGCACATACACACAAGCACAGACACATAGAAGGCACCATATATATGTGTGAACACATACAGGTACATACAAACATAGGCATATATACACAGACAGAAGTACCACACATGCATGCACATACACATAGGCACATACAGATAGATAGAAGGCACCACACATATGTGCACACACACAAGCACATACACATAGACAGAAGGCATCACACATGCACACACACACAGGCACATACACATGGACAAAAGGCACCACACATATGTGCACACACACAAGCACATACACATAGACAGAAGGCATCACACATGCACACACACACAGGCACATACACATGGACAAAAGGCACCACACATATGTGCACACACACAAAGAGACACAAACAGTAGGCACCACACATACATCCACACACAGGCACACACAGACAGAAGGCACCACACATATGTGCATACACACACACAGGCATATACACATGGACAGATGGTACCACACATACATATACATACACAGTCACATACTAGTGAACAATGTATCTTTAAAGACTAAAGTAAAATGTTAGCTATAGCATCTTTTGCAAGTGCTTTACTAGACAGTGTTTGATTCAAGATCAAGGCAGTAATAACAGCCCCAGCAAGCAGTATCCAGAATAAGAAAGATACTGTACTATCTTACTTAGACCACTAGGAATGATCTTTTCTATTTATTTGATTCTCCTGGTTATTTCTGTATTTGATTATTAAAACCATTCTTTATGGTGGACAGAATATTACCTAACAACAGGGACACTTGGGTCTTACTGTCAGGATTAGAGATTTGGTTAATGACAAATTAGCACATCAGGTGTTCCAGTTCCTGGAAAAATTCTTCTAGGTGTCTATGCCCCACTTCTGTTTATTTAGTGACTTAAGCAGAGATGGTATAAAAATAAAATTTATTCCAGAACAAACAATTCTACTGAAAAAGAAAAATGAAAAAAACAGAAACAGTTTCCCAATCAGATGATAAAATTTTCTCCCTGGAGCTCAAAAGATGTCTCAACAATTAAGAGATCACTTACTGCTCTTGCAGAAGACCCAGGTTCAGATCCCAGCCACCCACAGAGGCTCACAACCACCTATAACTCTAGGGTCAGTTGATCTGATGCCTCTCTGACCTTTATGGGCACTGCACACAAATGGTGCATATATTCACACACAAGCACACACATACACGCACGTAAAATAAATGTTATGTATGAAGCCATCAAGCAAGAATTTAGCTCTAAAAGTGTGAGAGTCCTCCTTCACATGGCAAGTTGTGTCTACAGAAAGTAGGATCAATATTATGTGAATTCGGGTGTGTCACAGAAATAAACAAGCTTGAGAAGAGAACTACCTTATGCTTAAAGAGTCCCGTGGTGGCCCCTGCTGTGGAGGTAGAACTGACTGACCAGAACTGACTGACCGTGGGAACCGCTGCTGCTGAGTTAGAAGCCTGGATGCAGACGGTATAACTGAATCCTGTTGGCTCCCAGGCTGATAGCAACCCCAGTGCTGGTGACATCGTGGGCATCGTGAATTTGGGTCAGTAGGGTCAAAGCACAGTAGCCTAACTTGCAGGAACCTGTGGTTATTTGTTTGTTATTTTTCGAGACAGGGTTTCCCTATGTAGCCCTGGCTATCCTGGAACTCACTCTGTAGACCAGGCTGGCCTCAAACTTACAGAGATCCGCCTGCCTCTGCCCACTGCAAATGCTGGGATTAAGCTGTGTGCCACTACCCATAATGCTATTTTTTAAGGTTTATTTTCATGTTTATTAATGTATATCTGTACACATTTCTATCAATGTTTTGCTACATGTGTGTAGCTGGTTATAGGGGCCAGAATAAGTATTAGATCCCCTGGAGTTGGCAATATAAGTAGTTTTGAACTGCTCAGTGTGAGTGCTGGGAACCAAGTTGGATGACACCTGAGCAATAACATTTAAGGTGGGTCCTTTGGCTTACACACACATGTGAACACATACATGCACACCACGGAGACGAGGGCTGAGGGGAGAAGAGAGACAGATAGATTTAGGATACCATCCCTTTAACAAATGGCTTACGGTGTCTTAGTAGAATAGAGTTAAGTCTGGTCCACTATCTTAACACACTTGAACACTCATGACTGAGCTTTGCTCGATAGGATAGGACCAGGAACTAGGATTGTGCAGTGCACGGTTTTTACATTGAGCTAGTGTGTGTTTACATTAAGGTGTGAATGGGCTTGCGCAGACTATGCAGACACAAGTTACACGGAAAAAGTAGCTCAAATTCCCATGATGCTATTCCCACTGCTCTGCCTTCTCTCTCCACAGCAGGCACACATGGCATCATGGGGGTTTGGATGAATCTGGCTTATAGATGCTTCGGAATGCAGGCACTGCCCCACAATGGACAGCCGCGGGTACTGCAGCCCTTTTAGTGTCTTCCGCGGGGGTGGGACCAAACACTTAAAAAATGAATGGAAAGTGGTTTGGTTATGAGAGATTTTCATTCTAAGCAAAATGTAAAGATTATGCTGGCTTACTATTCACTCAGCTACATTTCCATGCTCATTGGGCTAACAGATCAACTTTTCCTGTGTTTTAATGTGTCTCCATTTACAAATCTCCAAGAGAAAAGAGAAACATGAGATTTATATATACTTGGCTTTCCAGATGTCATGTTTGGCTTCCTCTTAAAAACTCTGATGCCTTGCATTGTGGTCATGCAACAACGAACAGATTTACATACTTATTTACATAAGTAGATACTCAGAACATGCATTTAACCAACTGTATTGAAATGGGGGCAGGAGAGATGGCTCTGTGGTTAAGAGCACTCCTGCTCTTCTAAACGACTCGGGTTCAATTCCCAGCATCAACATGGCTGTTCACAACTGTCTGTAACTCTAGTTCCAGCAGATCCAATGTTCCCTCTGGCCTCTGAGGGCATCTGATACATATATGGTGTACACACACACACACACACAAAACAAACTTTTAAAAATTATATTGAAATAGTGGATTCAGAGCCAATCTTTTTTTTCTTTCATTTGTTAGACTTGATTTTAAAGGATCAATGAGCTAGCAGGAAGCATTCAGTATATATAAGTCAATAAATATAATAAGTCACATAATCATGTCGTGCAAAAGGAGGCCTTTGACAACCACATACCTTCATAATGAAAGTTCTAGAGAGACTAAGGCTATGGGAAAAAAAAAAACTCCGACATAATAAAGGCTATATTTAACAAATTCACACCCAGCATCACCCCCAGATGGAAAGAAACTTGAAACAATATCGTTAAAATCAGTAACAAGGTGGGGCTGCCAACTCTCCCCGCTCCTCTTCAGTTTAGTTCTTGGAACACTAGCTGGAGCAATAAGACAAGAGAAATAAAGAGACATGCAGAGGGAAGAAGAAATCAGATGATCCCTATTTTCAGATTATGATATGATAGATAAGAGATCCCCAAAATTCCACCAGAAAATTTTAAGAAGAATCACTGTGTACTGAAGTGGCAGGATGCAAAACCAACTTGCAAACATCATCAGTCTCTCTACACACCAACCACAAACAAGCCAGAAAGGTAACCATAGACACGCTTTCATCACAATAACCTCAAAGAATATACATTATCTACGAGGTAAAAGATCTCCACAATGAAAACCTCAAATCTCTGGAGAAGCAAGATTGGGGTAGACACTATAAAATGGAAACGACCTTTCTGAAATTGATCTTAGCAACAGAAAGCAGAGCTGTCCTGAGCTGCCAGAGGAGCGGGTCTTCCTGTGCTCTCTGGGTAGCTGTCAGTCAGTCCCCCACTTAGAATCGAAGAGAACACATAATTGCTCTTTTACAGCCCACAAGGGGTGTTCACATCAGCAGCCAGAGAACCCTGGGCCACCCTTGTCCTCCGCTAGCTTGTGGGCTCTTTCCTATGCTCCTGCAAACAGCAATCCCAAATGGCCCAGGCAGCTGCTGTGCCTGTTGCTCTTTCTAGGCACCCCAAAGCCGATGGTTTCAATCTTCCCCTGTCAGCCCACTCTGACTTTGTTGTGTACAATGGTTGAACCCCCAGATTGACATATGCAGAAAATGTCAGCCACCTATATTTTCAGCCCAAGGAAGTCCCCAAGGAGTAGGAAGAGCAGATGGAACTATACTGCCTGCCCCAACATAGTTGCTAAATAAATCTGAAGTTGAAGTATTAGTTACATTGTAATTTTTAAACATGTGATAGCTGTGTGAGCCCTGGTTTCCAATTTTAGAAGGTTGTTCTCATGTTTTCCAGCTTAAACCACCCTTACACCTGCCCTTGTCTGCCCTCAACTTAAAGTCACCATGTTTGACACTACCACTATGGACACGGCCACATGTCAGTCCCCAGTGCCTGCTATTCCACAACCCTGGTCTGTTTTTCACTCACCACACTATAATTATATAGTTATAGATATATAGTTATAGTTATATAGTAGTTATATAGTTATAGTTATATAGTTATAGTTATAGTTGTTATTGTTATAGTTATAGCTATAGTTCTAGGTCTCTCTGTGTCTGTGTCCTCCATTGGACCTAGACTATGCCCCTAGTATAAAGCCTAGGATGCAGAGTGAGTTCAGAAACATTGACTGAGGCCAGTCTTGCTCCCCAGAAGCCTGTGATTCTCACAGCTTTTCCCTCCGCCCAGAACTTCTGAAAGCCCTGGACATATTGTAAGTGACCATGAGTTTTAAAACTTACCTTGTTTTTGACCTTGAGATCTTACCTTGTTTTTCTCTTTTCAGGACTCTCTTCCTAGAACCATACAAGAACAGAGGAATCATGTCCATGATCGCAGCTTTCTACAGCAACAAATCTATCCTCATCACGGGGGCCACAGGCTTCCTAGGCAAGGTGCTCATGGAGAAGTTATTCCGTACCAGCCCCCAGTTGAAAGTCATTTACATCCTCGTGAGACCCAAGTCTGGACAGACACTGCAGGAGAGGGTTTTCCAGATCCTCAACAGTAAGGTATGTCTTTCAGGGAGGGCCGTCTATGATGAAGCATCACTTTGGGGCCAAGTAACTTGGTACACGTCTCCTTACAACTCTGTAATAGTTTTAACTCTCAGGATCTAGAATCACTGGGAGAGAAGCCTCCAGGCACTTGTGAATAGGCATGTAGGTCAGTTGAGACATTCCTGTGGGGGGACTATCTTAATTAGAGTATTTGAGGCAGGAAGACCTCCCCATAATGAGTGGCACCATTTGCTGTTTTGGAACCCTGGACTATATATAAAGGGGTGAGCACAAGAATTTATAGCTCTCTACCCCCATTTGTGGATACAATGTGACCAGTTCCTTCAAGCTGGCCCCTGCAGCCTTGACTTCCTGGCTAGAATGGACTTTACTTTGAACTGTGAGGTAATGCAAACCTTTTCACCCTCAAGTTGCTTTTGTTGGGGTATTTTAACACAGCAACTATAAGAGAAATAAAAACAAACTCGCACCTATGGGCCAGAGCATACAGGGAACATAAAAGGAAGACACAATAGTGAAACCTGGGGTGTTTTCTCCAAGGAGAGCAAGGTGCTTACATTATATCTAAGGCAGGAAAGGAAGTCATCTTTGTAATAGTTTGAATCTAAAATGTTCCTACTGTTCTGTTTTCTCCATTGTGAAATTTGAGGTACAGCCTGACTGGCAGAAGTGGGTCACTAGAGGGCGACCTTTGATGCCGATGACACTGAACAACCCTGAACACCATTGCCCAAGCTTAGTCCTCTCTTGGTGTCACAAGTGCAGTTCTGGTGGTATCCCTTTTAATGCCTTCCTGTCTTACAGCTATTGTATGGATGGTTGGTGGTTCTAGAAGTCTAAGTATTCAGTAATTAGTCACTATTAGGCTTAGCTCTTGGATTCCCAAGATGAATAGTGTAGGACAGTAGAAAAGGCTTCAGACTTGGTCCTACCCATTCCTTCCCACAACCAGAGAAACAGCCCAGCATGGAGATCTTGCCATAGTTGCCTAACCCACCCACATCTTGTTTATCTATACAGTGGATCAATTAACAAAAGCTATTTCACAGAGATTTGTAAGGATTAAATGAGATATCAATGCATAAAATATTGTATTGCATAATAGAAAGATATTATCAATGACCTCTGAGTTCTTTCACCCGGAGAAGCTCTTTTGTTCACTGTCCCTAAAGCTTGATCATGGATTACCTGAACCAGTTTTATTCACGCTAACATCAAACACACACACACACATTTCCACACTCGCTTACCTCTCAGTTCACCATGGCTTTTGTAAGAGACGAAAATAAAGATGAATAGATGGCTTTTTAGTTATTGCTGTGCTTGAGATGGGGTCTTGCTATATGGCTTAGAATGGCCTTCAGACTCAGTGTCTACCTGCTCTACCTCCCAAGGGCTGGAATTCCAGGCTTGTACCACCGTGCCAGGCTTGTAAGTAATGTTAATCTCCCAGATTTCACAGATCTATGATGTACCTGTTCTCATTCACATGTGTACTTAGCTAGCCATTGCTGTCTGGCTTATATGAATTACAAACATGTGCTGAGATACACAGGTTCCACTGTCCCTGAAAGCCAGATGATAGGAGAGGCAACACACCCAGGCACTTGGGGTTCAAGATGATTGATGGGAAGGTTGCCATCTTTTATGCATTGCCCCCAAGCTATTGATGTCTCCATGTATATAGCAATGGGAAACAAGCTGAGACTGATTCTACAGGAAGACTGGTCTGGGCAGGAGTAAGTGTCCAGGCAGTGCCAACTCTACAAGCCAGCAGTGGGCTAGATGTGGAAGGTATCCTAGCTCACCCAGGAGAGAAGTGAAGAATATTGATGAAAAGGCCTTAGAAGGAAAGAAAAAAAGAGAGAAGGAAGGAAAGAGAGAGAGAGAGAGAGAGAGAGAGAGAGAGAGAGAGAGAGGGTAAAGAAAGAAAGAAAGAAAGAAAGAGAGAAAGAAAGAAAAGAAAGAAAGAAAGAAAAGGAAGGAAGGAAGAAAAGAAAGGGAGGAAGGAAGAAAGTAAGAAAGAAAGGAAAAGAGAGAAAGGAAAAAAGAAAGAAAATACCTGAGATCTCAAATTACAGACAAAATGTAGGGATTGGTCATATCTATTTGAGGAAATATATAGCACTTGTCACTCTTAAAACAGCTTTAAACGAGCTGTTTTATGTTTTATGTTAAAGCATAAAACGAGGGCTGGAGAGATGGCTCAGTAGTTATGAGCACTTGCAGATCTTGCAGAGGACCCAGGTTCAGTTCCCAGTACCCACATCACTCACAACCATCCGTAGCTCCAGTGCCAAGGAATTTAGCGCCCTCTTCTGGCCTCTATGGGCACTGCACACACAGGGAGCACAGTTTGCCTCTGGTTATCTATACATGCCTAGGATTATGGAAGAGAGGACATACGTTCTGTCCATCAAAACTCATAGATTGCTTCCTTCTTCTGTAGGATATGTAGCTCCTGCCTCCCTCTTCCTGTTTCCCTGATCTCAGAGAGAGGCAACTTCCAAAGAAGAGTTTTTTAATCCACTGGGCACAGAGAACCAGAAAAGACCCATCTTCTTACTTATGGCTCCTAATTCTTAAGACTTTTCACTTTATTATTTATTATTTATTATTTATTTATTTATTTATTTATTTATTATCTGTTTGTTTTGAGACAGGATCTCACTATGCAGCGCTGGCTAGCCTGGAACTTACTATATAAACTAAGCTGTCTTTGAACTCTCAGAGGTCTTCCTGTCTCTGCCTCCCAAATGCTAGCATTAGAGGCGTGGGCTCACACACTGCATTATGCTGTATTTTTATAAGCTAAACCTGTCATCTGGCATGTTACATTTGAAACTATAGAAACTTCCATGGAAAACAGAAAGTATTCAATAAGCTGTTAGTTGTCCCTGAGGTGAATAAACTTTGGAATACAGAAGATGATGAGGCAAGCAGAGCTCACAGCCATGACCTCAGCTCACACAGCACAGCTTGATTTAAGACACTATGCCAATTTGACAGCTACTAAGATCAGAGAGCACTTGTTCAATACAGTGAAGGGGGGTCATGAGAGGAGAGAAGAGGGAGGGGGAGAGGGAAGAAAAAGAAAAAAGAAGAGAGAGAAAGAGGAGAGGGTGAGGAAGGATAGAGGAAAGGAGGGGAGAGGAGGGGAGTGGAGGAGAGGGAGCAGAAGTAGAGAGGGAAGAGGAAGAAAAAAGAGGGGGAGAGGGAGGAGGGAGAAGAGGGGAGGGAGAGGATGGAGAAAGGAAAAAGAAGAGAGGAGGGAAGAGGAGGGGAGGAGAGAAGAGGGAAGGGAGCAGAAAAGGAGAAGGAAGAGGAGAGGGGAGAGGGAGGAGGGAGAGGAGAGAGGAAAAGAAGAGAGGAGAGGAGGGAAGGAGGGTGAGGGGGGCAGGAGAGGGATCGAGAGAGAGAGAGAGAGAGAGAGAGAGAGAGAGCATTCCCTGTTTGACAGCTTTGGGAAATAACAATAGAACCCCCAGAAAGAGCTTCCCATTTTTAAGGACCCATTAAGTGACAGGTGCTATGTCAAACACAAACTTTCTTGTTATCATATTTAATCTTAGAAGTTCTTGTGAAGTGTTTATTCTTATGTCGCAGATAAGACGTTAATCCCAGAAAACTGTCCTCTCCCCCAGGCTATGTGATCTGTGCCAAGGAGGTGACACAGCAAAGCTGAAAGGCAGGCTCTTCTGAGAACCAAAACGCTCCTCCTCTCAGAGCTGCTTCCTTGGTGACAAAGTCTTAGAAGCCAACGTGCTGAGTCTGCCTGTCAATCAGCACCTTTCCCTTCAACATGGTCCTGTTAGAGCCTAGAAACAATCTATGTTTGGTCTCCATCTTCCAGGCTAACTCTTTCCTGCCCACATACAGATTCTCAAAGCACACTATGGAACCACTATAAAAAGATGATTAATACATGCCACCATTAGTACTGATTGTAGATTCCTATAAAAAGTGAACTGAGGTTCTGACAAGTGAAAGACTGTTTCCAAAAATAGCCTTTTATAGTGAATCTCTAATTCTCTAAGGTCATGGGATGATACAGTCTCATGATTGGCATCTTAAGTAAATATGCAAAAAAATAAAGGCCCAGAGAACTTTCAACCTTGCTCTTGTTACATGAAGAACAAAGAACAGGATGGGGGTTTAGCCCAACCCCACATGATGACAGGCCTGATGTCTTCGCAGAATTTTCACAGTTCTGGATATGCCCCTGTGGTGTGTCACCCATCATAGCCGTTAGATGCTGGTACTAAGCACAGGTGCCCACAATTCAACTCACAACTGTTGGTTCGCAACCTTCTACACCTTCCAGGCAGTCCGAACCACACAGTCACACCACATTGCTGTGCAGTGTAACAGCAATGGTCCTCACTGAAGCAGTTAAAAACTTCCAGACTGACCCATTGCAGCTTCTGGGAATAAATAGCAAAGAGGAAGGGCCTGGTGTGTGTGTGTGTGTGTGTGTGTGTGTGTGTGTGTGTGTGTGTGTGTGTGAGTTCATGTGTGCATGCGTGTCTGTGGGTATGTGCTTCACTATATTTTGGATTCATAAGTTCTTCAGTATGATTTATATAAACTTAATTGGAACTGGACTAGACCTAACACCCAACATCCCTGGCGTTTCAGCGCCACACCTGAAAACTCCTTAGTCTTTCTTTCACTATAGTGGTCTGGAAGGTCCACAGTCTGCCCTTTAGCTTAAAGACCTCACCATTTTCCCGTTCATAATAAAAGTACTAACTAAACAAGTACTGGTGTATTACTAGGACTGGATAACATAGTTTTGTTTGAAGAGAGAGAGTCAATAGAAGCAATAGAGATCAAAGGCTTTTATAAAAGAAGATTATATCCTATGATGCCCAGAAAATAAAGCCAAACCTCCTTGTAAATGCCCACCCAAATGAGGCATGGGGGTCCCCCCTTCATTGAAGAGTCCACATTCTGGCTCTGAACTCTTTCAAAAGTGATACACAGGGTGATGAATCTGCCCCCATGCCCATCTTATGCTCCTCTCCAAAGTCATAGTGTCCACAAAACTACAAACAAGTTAACAATGAATAAAAATTATACCCTAAAGATTCAAAGAGACTCATATAAACTCAGTTACAAAAAGGCAGGAATTGCAAACATTTCACACAAACTCATACAGTTGTTGTACAACTAAAAGAATTATCTTTGGGAAACACATGACACATAAATAAACATATAAATAAAAACATATTTATGATACACTTGACTGTAAAAACATATTTATGATTAAGATCAGAACTGTTAAAGTTCTGCCTCCAAGAGCCAGAATGAATCCAGGACATTTAAATCAATCTTATCTATCCCAAATGCCAAAACAAAACATTGAGGACCAACCCAACTTCCTAATTGTTTTCAGAACTGAAATGACACCTATTGATGGGCCAGCCCTACCATGTAGAAAACGGACACTCAGGGACTTGTTGGATGCCTGTAGGACTATGTCCTTTTCCAAGTCATCTTCACCCAGCTCCAAGGATGTCTTTGAATATGCTCTTGCCTGACGCAAATGCAATATGATTTACTCTGACTACTTGGATTTTTTGGTGTTTTTGTTTGGTTTGGTTTGGTTTGAGATAGTGTCTCATGCAGTCCAACTTGACCTTAAACTGGCTAAGTAAAAATATGGCCTTGAACTTTAAAGCTGGGATCACTGATGTGCCTGTGTATGGAAGGCAAGCACTCCCTGTCAACTGAGCTGTATCCAAAGCCGAGATTTAATGTTTTATTTCTCAAAGAGTCTGCTACTATGAACCAAGGAGCATACAGTCTTCAGAGTGTGGTGACAAAAGAGACCTTCTCTGATATTGCTTTATGTTTAAAAATCAAAGACTGACTTTGTTTACTCTCAACAGTTTCAGACGTTTATCTCCATGGATGCTGTATGAAAATTCCATCTTATCAAAAACAGGCTGGACCAAACACCATGACCAAAAAGCAAGTTGGGAGGGAAACGGGTTCATTTGGCTTACAGTTTCCAGATCATAGTCCATCACTGAAAACAGTCAGGGCAGGAACCCGGAGGCGGGAACTTATGCAGAGGCCATGGAAGGCTGCTACTTACTGGCTTGCTCTCATGGCTTGCTCAGCCTGCTTTCTTATAGTACCCAGGACCACCAGCCAGGTGATACTATGCACAATAGGCTGGTCCCTTCCTCGTCAATCACTAATTTAAAAAACACTCTACAGGTTTGCCTACAGCCTGATCTTATGGAGGCATTTTCTCAATTGATGTTACCTTCTCTCAAATGACTCTAGCTTCTGTCAAGTTGACATAAAACTCACCCCTTCATGTCCAGGGTAAAGTTTAAAATATGCATCCGACTGATATTATACATGGCTTCTTTCAGATGTTCCCCGGAGTTAGGATCCAAACTACACCTAATATGTGAAAGAAAGTGGAGACACCTTCAAAGAAAATACTAGTATTTGTGTAAACCAGGTTTTGAGTGCTAAAATAAAAGGCACTTGTGCAAAGCAGGGCTTTATGGCATTAACGAGGCATTTGGCATGTGGACTTCTGTTTCAGCTGTTTGAGAGAGTCAAAGAAGTTTGTCCAAATGTGCACGAGAAGATCAGACCCATCTCTGCGGACCTCAACCAGCGTGACTTTGCCATCAGCAAGGAAGACATGCAAGAACTTCTGTCCTGCACCAATATTGTCTTTCACTGTGCGGCCACAGTGCGCTTTGATGCACATCTGAGGTAAACTCTCCCCATACTAGTGTAGTCTCTCTCTCTCTCTCTCTCTCTCTCTCTCTCTCTCTCTCTCTGTCTCTCTCTCTCCTCTCTCTCCTCTTTCTCTCTCTTTCCTCTTTCTCTCCCTCTCTCCTCTTTCTCTCTTTCTCTCTCCCCTCTCTCTCTCTCTCTCGCTCTCTCCTCTTTCTCTCTCTTTCCTCTTTCTCTCTCTTTCCTCTTTCTCTCCCTCTCTCCTCTTTCTCTCTCTTTCTCTCTCTTCTCTCTCTCGCTCTCTCTCCTCTTTCTCTCTCTTTCTCTCTCTTCTCTCTCTCACTCTCTCTCCTCTTTCTCTTTCCTCTTTCTCTCCCTCTCTGCTCTTTCTCTCCCTCTTCTCTCTCTCTCTCTTGCTCTCTCTCCTCTTTCTCTCTCTTTCCTCTTTCTCTCCCTCTCTCCTCTTTCTCTCTCTTGCTCTCTCTTTCTCTCTCTCTCCTCTCTCTCTCTCCTCTCTCTCTCTCTCTCTCTCTCTCTCTTTCTCTCTCTCTCTGTAAGAATTCATGGAATCTGTAAAAATAAGAATCAGAAAAGAAAAGAAACCCCACAAAACATACAAAGTTTAAGAAGAAACATACAAAGAATCTTCAGAGTGTCTCCACATCCCAGCGTGCAGAGGTGATAGTCTACTGTGGCACGCATGTATGCTCACCTTTCTGCCTGCTTCTGCCATTATGCAGACATAACTTCAAAGAACGGGTGTCCTGCTAGGAGTCTCTGTACCCTGTCTAGTACTGCTGGAAATGACAGCAGACATGGCATTGCACATTTCTCTTTATTTCTTTGATGATTAGAAAGTTTGGCTTGTTTAAATGCTTATTGATAATTTCCTTTGTGAAATGCCTATCCATCTTGCTTTCTTATTTTGAACTGAATTTTTTGTGTGTGTGATTTCAAGCTTACCTGGAAGCGTCCACATATTGACTTTATCTTTTATAATGCTCAGCTTATTTCAGCTTCCCTTTGTCTTTTTACCCCATTGTGTATTCACAACTTATTGAATTTATTGTTGTAATTTTGTTTTTACATTTGGATCTTTGGTCTGTTTGAAACATTTTTATTAGTTCATTAATTTAGTTATTATTTATTCATTTATTTTGAAACAGGGTCTCTCTGTACAGAGCCCTGGCTGTCCTGGAACTCACTACATAAAATAGACTGGCCTGGGATTTAGAGATCACCTGCCTCTGCCTCCTGGGCCCTGGCACTCAAGGTGTGTGCCACCACACCCAGCTCATTTTAAATGCTTGACTATGAACAGGGATAGCCAGGGAACTTCTACAGAAATAATGAACTGCTTATGTAGACAGTAGCTGTCTTTTTCTCTGACAGATGGTTAGTTCTCAAACAATGCTTATCAGGGGGTTTGTTTTTCAATCTATTTCAGACAAAATTCTTGTCCTAAATTACTTAAAACTGCTTCTTCCATTGATCAAGCTTTCTCAGAAAATATCACACCATTTAAAAAAATAATTTTGATTAGGGCATTAGTATTCAAAGGAACCTTACATTTTAAAACAGAAATACCTTATTCTCCTGTGGGGCTACTTATTTAAATGTAGTGTAATTTTTCCAAGTTATCTTCATATAGATTCATCTAGAAAAAATTAACATTTTGGAAACACTAATCCTTCCCATTCAATAAAAATGTCTTTCCACATATTCCATTGTACTTGAGTCATGGAGTTTACGAGGTTTTATGTATCCACGAATGACTTCTGTAAGTCCAGATGCTCAAGCATGTGTGCTCTCAGGCCATTGTATTGCCCAGTTTTCATTTAGATGTAGAATATTTAGTATTTTGCCATAATTTTTAGTTGATGTTTTACTGAATGGATTACCTGCATTCTAATTTTTTTAGCTTCTTTTGTTTATTTTCCAAAATATATCATATTAAAATTTTACAGCAACTTTTGTGACTGGGCTTTCACTGCTTTACATCCATTTACTAACTGGTTTTTCTCCAATCATGGGATAGTTCCTTGTAGTAACATCGGGGACTAACTGGCAATGTCTGAAGGTATCTTTGTTATCCTGAAAGGTAATATTCCCAGCTGTTCCTCATTAGTTATGGCTTTGGATAGAACTTGAAACGTGTGATCTTTTATCATTTCATTAGTAAGTTTTTTTATGTGGAAAATGGATGTAAAATGTAATTTCATTTTGCTAAGAAAGAAAGAAAGAAAGAAAGAAAGAAAGAAAGAGCAAGCTGAGCCTCAGTTTGGTTCCTAGTACCCATATCATATGACTCACAACTGCCTGTAACTCTGTTTTAGGGTATCCAAAAAGTCTGGGCTCTGTGGGTACTTACATCCAGATGCACACATGCATAAGGGCACATACTTAACAGTAATGTGTGCATGATGATATAGTTTCTCTCTTTGTGAGTTAGCTTAGGTTTCCTGATGCTGGATAGATAAAGCATGTGTCCCTTGAGTGAATGCTGGCTATATTACTGCCTATACTGGGTTTATACAGCTTTCTACAGTGTTGGCTACAGTTTAAGATTTGGCATCAATCTTCATGGCTGGCCTGGATCTTTACAACAGCTTACACTGTTATTCCAAATAACCACTCTTAGTTCCCTCCATGTTATTTGTATTTTCCATCTTCTTGAGTTAGAGTCTTCATTTGTTAGTTTTTTGTTCTTTCAAGGGCCACCTATGGGAGCCAGTTAGTAAATTCAAAGGACCATGTTTTTCATCTGTTTTACTGATTAGAGTCATATAACCTCTAGATACAGTATTGACAGTGCTTCAGTGACTTGGACTGAGGTTCCTACACACCAGAGGGCACATTATGATTTCATATGTCACAGATCTATGAAGTCATGGGCCATCCTTTTCCTACCTGTCTCATGATGTACCACCAAAATCTCAGCCATCTACCTAGTACTGAAGTAGGTACAGTCGTTGCACATACACAAGTTAAAAAGTCTGATATATCAACCACCAGGGTAAGTACAGTCACAGTGTGGTAGGCTAGTCATTGAAGAAGGTACAGTCACAGTGTGGTTCACCAGGTATGCTGAGTGTCTTTACTGCTTCCTGTTGAAGGAGATGTTTAAAACAGCGGCACATGTACGGAGTCACCATGTTCCCAACTAGGATAGGCCTAAGGCCACGAGTGAGTGGCAGCGCGTTCTCACTGCTGCTGCTGCTGCCAGCACAGCTCAGGCGGCTGGAGACACTGGCCCTGCCACCCACAAGACACCAGTGTGGAAGATGACTCTGCCAATCTTCCATGCTGTCTCCACAAGGCTGGGTTGAGCCCAGACCATCCCACCATCCATGTGGTATCCGAAGTAAATGAAGACTCTAACGTTTAAAGATTATCTAAAGGCTTTATATATTTGGTAATACTCAATCAACAAGATGCCCACATAATTATAGATGTTTCCCAATTAACTAACCTAGATATCAGTTGTTACCCTAGACCATCCTAGACCTGAGCGTGATCCTCCATGGCTCTACTTCTCTGTCCCTCCAGCTCCTCCTCTTCCTTCTCCTCTTCCTCTCCCTACTCCTCCTCTTCCTCTCCTTACTCCTCTCGCCTTAGCTCCTCCCAACTTTCGTGGAAATTTCCCACTACAGCTTCCTTCTACTTCATCTTCTCCAGAGAAGCTGTGCAGTTGAACGTCACTGCCACCCAGCAGCTCCTGCTAATGGCCAGCCAGATGCCAAAGCTGGAAGCCTTCATCCACATCTCCACTGCCTTTTCTAACTGCAACCTGAGCCACATCGATGAAGTCATCTACCCATGCCCTGTGGAGCCAAGAAAGATCATTGACTCCATGGAGTAAGTTGGATCAGATGAGGGGCTGGGCAGCAGCCGGTGGTTTCTCTGGGGTTGTTAATGAAGTTATGAGGTTGTAAACTTGGAAAGCAAAGTGCTTTGGAAAAATGCTTTACTTTTCTCTGCCAGTCCCTTCTTATAGTAAGAGATACGCTGCTGAAGGAAAGGAAAATAGAAATTCCATTTGGTGTGTGTGTGTGTGTGTGTGTGTGTGTGTGTGTGTGTGTGTGTCTGTGTGTGTGTCTGTGCGTGTGTCTGTGCGTGTGTCTGTGCGTGTGCATGTGCGTGTGTGTGTGTGTGTGTGTGTACTAGGAGTTGATATATAGGAACTGGAGCCAGGTTTTTGTGCATCCTAACCAAACGCCCTTCCACTGAGCTATAGTCTCAAGCCTGAAAAATCCCTAGAGAAAAATCTTGTTAAGTATAGAGCTACAGAATCACTGGGCTACAAATGTGTTCCCCGCTTCTTAGCATCACTAGATAATAGAGTATAAATGATCAGGAGAGGATTTTTGGAATTGGACTGACGGGGGTCATGGCCAATAACTTGTTATCTGTGTGAATTGTTTTACCCTGACTGTTTCAGTCTTTCTGAGCCCCCAGGGCCCCTTTTTGTTACTTTCCTGTTGCTCTGATAAAACAACCTAACAAAAGCAGCCTATGGGGAGAGGGCATATTTGGGCTCAGAGTTCTAGGGCATAGTCCAGCATGACAGAGAAGCCATGGATGAAGGAGCAGAGGAGAACTGGCCACAGTGAGTCTACAGTCAGGAAACAAGGAACAGGAATTTTCCTGCTCATCTTGTTGTCTTCTGTTTTTGTTTTGTTTGCCCAGGAACCAAGCCCAGGGCCTGGTCCTTCCCACCTAAGAATGGGTCTTCCCACCTTAAGCAACACAGTCAACACAACCCCTCAGATACAGACCCAGAGGCTAACTACCACAGGTCCTACCTTACAGTTGCAACGATGAGCCAATTTTATAAGTCAGTTGCTACAGTGCCAGGGGATAACAGGTTTGGTGAAGAATCTAATTCTTCCAACATCCAGCAGGGGATGTTCTGTAGATGGATTGTGCTGGGACACACTTTCCTACCTGACCTACTTGCTCTTTTGTATGTCCATCCATCCATCCATCCATCCATCCATCCATCCATCCATCCATCCCTGCTTTCCTAAACCTTACATGGTATAGAAAGTGACCCCTCGCAAGGAGCACATGGGGTACCCTCTACTAAGGAAGCAGGATCCCAGGGACAGAAAGATGATGACACACAAGAATAAAGAATTGGAATATCTACTCTCTGGGCTACTGTCTAGAATCACACACATATCAAACACGGAAGCATGAAGACACAACAAACAGCCTGACTAGAGAGGCTGAGAAAGGTCATCACGGACTTCCTACCATTCTCTCCGGGAGAGCTTTCCTCCAAATACTTTAAAATCTGTCCTTCAGAAGATAAATTAGGAGAAACACATTCCCTATGTCATGCAACTACATACAAACAATGAAGCTATTCATTCCATAATATTAAAGGATGGCGTAAGTTAGAAGAGCCTGTGTTGTGTTAACTGTATCAGACGTACACCTCCTGCTACAATCTTTAATGGCTTTATGATTCTTTTGAAGCAACTTAAGTAACTTGAGGGCTCATGGGAATGAAGTGAAGTCAAATTTTGGAACTGGAGAGCTGTGGGTTCAAAACACGCCCTCAGACACAGTGTGGGACTTTCTGTTAATTTCAGAAATGTATGTTGATACATGCAACATCTTTTTTTTTCCATGCTAATTGGTTTTGAAGAACTAATTGGAAAGAGAATAGCAGAGAGCTGTAACTGAACACAAGAGAGGACCTCAGTCAGTGGTGGATGGGCATTTGTCACACTGTCCTCCCCTCCAAATCCATAAGGGGACAAGATGGGACAGAAAATCATCAGTGAGGCAGTAGAAGAAAGGCTACTTTAAACCCTCTTTGTGCTTGCTTTATTAAAACAGAATACCACCACTGGCCTGGGCATGGAAAGTGAATGTGCAAAGCCCTGGGTTCAATTCCTAGCTCTGAGAATGAGATAGGGGGTAGAAGAGCAAGAGATATATGTTGCACTGGTTCATTTATAGCTGCATATGTGTGTGCTTGTCCTCGTGATAACCCAGGACTTAGAACAGATCTAATCAGCCATCTTTCGTGAGTAAAAATGAAGGGAAGATGAATGGATACACAGAACTGAGTAGTAAGGACAAGCCTTCTGATCAGTGCAATAGGCACTCATACCCACATCCTTAGGCATTTATGGAACCAATACTCTGTAAGACAAGCTAACTTTCCCCAGAGCCCTCAGCTATGACCCTTTGTAGAGAGCAGCTGTTCTGTGTGACACTGACTCCCTGTGGTTGCTAGGTTCTGATTTTCTCCTGAATTTGTTTTTCCTTGCAGCCTTGTTGAAATTAAACTTTTTTTGTAGTCTGTATTGGTGTAGGAAAATGGTCTCAGGTTAGTTAATTCACTGATTTGTAGGTGGTTAATTACCTACAAATGAGAGGAGGTGACACTGGAGCAGCTACCCTCTGTATCTGTGACTTTTTGTCTTTACACTCAACCAAATGCCAATCTAAATATTGTACTCAGTCATTATTCCATAAATAATACAACAAACACATTGCATTTACATTATGCTCAATATAGTAAGTAATTTAGAGATGACTTAAATACACATTAGGATATGCATAGGTTGCATGCAAATCGATCTCCCTTAGATAACAAGGGTTATCAAGACTGCCTAGGTGACTGCCCAATCTATCATTCAGTTCTCCTGTGGTCACTTAGTTCTTCTTGGCTTGTGTATGTGTGTATGGTATGCATGCATGTATATTCACATGTGAGCACACAGATGTGTGTATACACATGTGAAAGCATATGGCAGCTCAAGGTTGATGCCAAATATCTGTCTCTCTCAATAGCTTCCATGGTATTGCAAGGCAGAGTCTCTCTGCTGACTTGCAACTTGCTGATGTGGTTAGTCCGCTGTACAATTTGTTCCAGTGAGTCTCTCTGCCTCCCTGTGCTGGTGTTACAGATAGGCTGACAAACTGGCTTATAGGGGGTCTGGGGCTCCAAACTCTACTATTCAACACTTGCATGGCAAGTACTTTATACAAACTTAATATTTCATATAAAATTTAGTATCTTCTATTTCTCTGTGTTTGGAATTGTTTCGATTCTAGGGATTTTCTCTACTTTTCCACATTCAACCCCAGGGCATTTGTGTGTCCATGTTATATTCAGCACTAATAGAAGCAAAGGAAAGAAAATGAAACCATTATGGCCAGTCTTTGTATTCTGCCCCACTGTCAGTGAGAGTGATTGAAATTCATAGTCATGACTCTGAATAGATCTTACCATCAGACACAGTGTTTAGCAGTTTGTCATAGGAATAGAGGGATAATGTTTCCTACAATCAAAATAGTACAGTTGTACTTTCTCCTATAAAATCAGAATGAATGCACTGCACACAACCGTTTAAGGATTGCATGAACATGGCTGTCAAGACTGTCAACCAAGCCTGACGACTGGCATTCAATCCCCAGAGCCCACATGATAGAAGGAGAGAACTGACTCCCACAAGTTCTCTTAACTCTGTGGCAAATGCACACTCTCCCCCTGCACGCACACAAGATAAATAAATATAATTTTAAAATATTTTTAAAAGACTTACATGAATGTATTCAGGCAGCCTGACATCTTTACATTATTATATCAACAATTTAACCAAATAGCCCTGCTACCTAAAAGAAGCACCACATATTTAAATGACAATAATGCTCTCTTAGAGAAGTGTCATAAAGATGGGATTATTACAATGGCTCTGGCATGTTTTTAATTAGGCTGATGCTTGGGTAACGCCTATCACCCCCAAGCGGCACTGATCAGTGTTCAGTAGCTGTGCTGTTGGTGCTTCTGCAGAGCTCTGGGTTCACTCCAGCTAACGCCAGAATCATTGGAAGCCCTCAACAGTCATCAAGTTTTTAGCTGAGATTCTAAACAGATCTTCACACTATGTCAGGATATTGTTAAGTCTGCCAAATGTAGCTTCTTTGATGGTGAAGACACTGAAATTTTAAAAGTTAAAAAGTAGAGGTTTAAAACTGGTACAAGATGACTTCACTGAACAATCCTGATGAAAAGAAACAGCCTGGAGGAGACCCTGCGCTGGGACACGGGCTCCTGGGTTACATGTGATGCAGCAAATTACATAATCAGGTGTCTGGGTGGGAGGAAGCAGGCTTTTAACTAAGGTATATGGAGAAGGGGTGATCTGAACACACACACTTGTCCTTGTGACCCTGAGATGGTTCTGCCTTTCAGAATTCAAGCCAGAAGGTGGAAGATTTATTTGACTAGCTGTGTTTGTTTTCTTCTTCTCCTATTGTACAGTGGATATTACTAAAAAAATTTTTTTTCTCTGCCTTCAGGTGGTTAGATGACTCTATCATTGAAGAGATCACTCCCAAGCTGATTGGGGACCGGCCCAACACCTACACGTACACCAAAGCCTTGGGAGAGGTCGTAGTGCAGCAAGAAAGCGGAAACTTGAACGTGGCCATTGTCAGGCCCTCCATAGTGGGAGCAACCTGGCAGGAGCCTTTCCCGGTGAGCCCAACACTTTCCCTGCTTTGCTTCAAGCCAGGTGCCTTAAAAACCAACTTCCGATTGTCCTCTTCCTCCTCCTCCTTCTCTTCCTCCTTCCTTACACCCTCATCCTCCCTTACACCTTCCTCCTCTTCCCTTACATCATCCTCCTCCCTTACACCCTCATCCTCCCTTACACCTTCCTCCTCTTCCCTTACACACTCCTCCTTTCCCTCCTCCCTCATGCCCTTCTCCTTACCCTCTCCTCCTTTTCCTGCTCCTTTATACACTCGCTTTTTACTCATCCCTTCATTCCTTCTCCCCCTCTTCCTTTCTTCTCTTTTCCTGTCCTTTATGACCAATTAGTATTACAAATGGTGTGCACACATGCACACATACACATCCCCACGCACTCTACCCCACATAAACAGACTGGACTGTCCAAGGATAACAACTTTCTGAAACGTGTAACCAACAAAGATCTTTCTTTCCAGGGTTGGGTTGATAATTTAAATGGACCCAGTGGACTCATTATTGCGGTAAGTACAAAGATGAGAAAGTAACCCCTCGGAATAGAGAACTCCTGCTTCCCTGATGCAAAAGTATGTGTGGCAATAAAGGGAGCAGCTGATCTAGAGTTACAAACTGGAAGATGAGGCTGCTGGGAGTTGCTTTTATCATCAGGACAGAGGTGACTGACATGCTCAGTTGTTATTCAGTTTTACTTTGGAGATGTCTGCATAACAAAAAATTTCCTTTTGCTGCCATAAAGGGAAGGTACTTTATTTTCATTGCTTTATTAATGGCTTGGACTAATGGAGCAATCAGGCATATGGTAAAAAGAATAGCCACAAGAGGGATGTCACTCAGTTGGTAGAGTGCTTGGTTTAGTGTACTTGAAGCCCTGGGTTTGATGCCCAGCACTTTATAAACTGAGTGTGTGTGGCAGCTCATACCTGAAACCCCAGACTAAAGAGAGGCAGAGAAATTAGAAGTTCAAGGCCCACCTGTGCTACATAACGCTCCATCTCAGAAAAAAAAAAAAAAAAATAAAACAAAACCTTATCCCAAAGATTATGCAATCCTTAACACTAAAATAGACAACTCTGTGGGTCTGGAGGCCTGTGGGCCCATGGGCTTGTGGGAATGCATAATTCACTGACTCCTTGACTGCTTTCACTGCTTTCTCTATAACAGTCTAGATGGGAAATAAACATGATTTAAACATGGGGCTAGAACCAGTTTTATTTTAGTGCACACCAGCATGCTGACTCAAATTTCACCCACTCCACATTGTATTTTTAATACACAAAGAACAGCAGCTAGTTTACACACTCATACACAGGCATGCACACACGTGCACAGAAATGTGCCCATCTGCCGATGAATTCTTACAGTGACTAAGTCCCACACACAGTGACTAGTCCGGGCTGTGACTTTACATCTGGTTTATATTTTATGCCCCCTCTCTCCTGAGCAGACTGGGAAAGGATTTCTTCGGTCCATAAAAGCGACTCCCATGGCAGTGGCAGATGTGATTCCAGTTGACACAGTTGTTAATCTCACCATAGCAGTAGGATGGTACACTGCAGTTCATAGGTAAGCACATTTATGCAAGCCCGTGAGAGACGGGGAAGCTGATGCCAGTCACTCTTTCCATCTACAAGACTCCAAAACAATAGGATGTTTGTTCAGTATCTCAGAATTCCCAATGTACCTTCCTATACCAGCTAAGGGGCATGAAAACTGATTAATACTTGGTGGGTCATAAAGTAACTTGCCATTAAACAACTTACCATGGAATTTTTGAATAACCAAAAAAGTTGTCTTCCTATTCAACACCCTAAAATATTAGTTGATGAAATGGCAGCACGGTGTCTATTTTATTGAACCACTACTTAGTTGCTGGTAAATGCCAAGAAATAAAACAGGAAATTGTTGGCACCAAGAGAAGGTTGTATGCATGTGGCTCTGCCTTGTCATACATGACAAGGAAAATGATGTTTTTCTCATGTGAAATCAAGCATGTGTGTTCCACAGCTATGTGACATATCAACGTGTGTACTTTGTCGTTTCCATTTTTCCTATCAACTCAAGGAAAGAACTGGGTAGTACTGTGTAGAACTGCAGAATCTGAAAGTACTGTGTAGATTACAGAAGACACAGAAATTTTTGAAACCTCAATGCTATTTTCCTTTATATTTCATTAGTTATCAATTTTGTCGTATTTATTTAACTTTGATCTTTCCCTCCAGGCCTAAGTCAACATTAATCTACCATTCCACATCTGGTAATCTCAATCCCTGTAACTGGTATGAAATGGGTAAGTGTCTTTAACTATGTAAGCACATAACTACCTGAATTGGGAGAAAAGAGAATGTATTTTGCAGCCAAGAACACAGTTGAGGAAGAAGCCAACACAAAACCATAAAGAGAGAAAAATCTCTGCTAATTGTTAATGTGTTGCAGCTAACAAGGGTATACAGTGATATAAAAAAATGGTTTGTGGGAATACATGATTACATGTATGGTTACATGTAGATTACATGATTACATGGAATGAAAAGTCTGACAGGAGGTTTTAAAAACAAAGTTGGCAAAGATAAACAGTGTTGGTGGCAATCAGCATCCCACATACCTGTGCCCTTTCCCTCTGCTCCATTTCTAAGTATGCAGATAAACAGTGGCAGACTTAGCAAGGTCACACCACAGTCCACCTCGGTTCTGCAGCTGTCTGCTCCTAACTGTACAGTACCTGTGACCCTAAAAGTGTTCTGTTGGTAACAGATCTCACATATCTAGGGATCTGCCTAACCAATCAACCAATGGTGTGCTGTGCTCCTTTACTGCCTAGGGAGTTGGTTTTCTTGCCACAGTCTGAGACTGTAAACTCTCTAGTTGTATTGGTCTAATTCCCATTCAGAGCACATACAATGTGTCATTTGTACTCACAAAGTTGCAAACACAAAGTTATCTATGATCAAGTTCTTTTCTTCATAAATCTAGTTATTTACATCACATTTCTAAATCAGAATTTATTTCCAAATTTCAAAGTAGTAAGATACCTGTTTTTGTATCAGTAGTGGAAGATATCTAAGATCCCACCCATACAAATAAGATTGTGTATACTCAGGCTGGAGAACCAGCCCACAGTTAAGAGCATGTACTGCTTTTGCAGAGGGTCCAGTTTGATTGCCAGCACCCACATCAGTTGACTCACAGTTGCCTGTAACTAGAGCTTCAGGGAATGTGCACATACCCATACAGAAACACATACATATACACACAACTACACATAAAATAAGGTCATTTTCAAAAAGAGCTTAGAGGCTATAGTATTTTTAAAAATTCTTTCCTTCCTGAAAACTCTCATTTTATGGAATTAGAGGTGATTACAGTTAAAAGGACCTTAAAAAGAATCTGGGGTGCTTAACAAACATGAAGCCCAGAAAAATCAAACAAGCTCCTTGGATAAACAGAGCTAGCTGGTCCCTAAAATGAAGGTGAAGCCAGGTCTCCTGTCTCTCTTCTGTGTGAGTAATCTTTCTACCACTAATTTATAAAAGAAAATATAAGTCACCAGTGGAAAAAAAAATAAAGCCAGAGTCTTTGATCAAAGACCTTAGGTAATGCCAAGGAAACTTCTATGTGGTTATAGAAGCGAGTGGTCTCTGCTTTAAGAAACCCATACTATACAAACTCTATTGGCTTCTGTCTTTGTCACTGTTCTATTGCTGTGAAAGGCACCATGACCAAGGCCATTCTTAAATAAAAGCATTTAACTGGGACTTGCTTACAGTTTCTGAGGCTTAGTTCATTAACATCATGTTGGGGAGAATGGCAGCAAGCAATGGTAGGCATGGTGCCAGAAAAGCAGTTGAGAGCTACATCCTGATCTGCAGGCAGTGAGAAGGGGGAGAATGTGCCTTGGCCTAGCCTACATGGGCTTTTGAAACCTCAAAGCCCACTTCCAGTGACACACTTCCTTCAATTCCACATCTACTCCAACAAGGCCACACCTCCAAATTCTTCTAATCCTTTCAAAAAGTGCTACTTCCTGGTGATTAGGCATTCAAATATATGAACCTATGGGAGCCGTTTTTATTCAAACCACCACATCATCTCTACTTATAAGGGCTGAAATCTACTTGCCCAACACCCTTGGAAATGGATTTAAAGACCTAATGATAACAGGTTAGTGAAGGCTTGAACTCCCAGTGACACATCTCCCCTTTGTGTTACAATAGCAACTTACTCTACATGCTTCAGGGATACCATCTGAGGAGTAATGGTGTCATGGCTGCAGAACAGCCAGGTGCCACAGCTTCTTGTAAGATAGGCTGTAACTTGAGAAGTTCCTTTCCAGAAATGATAAATACTGTACATACATGCTTACCCTCCCCTCACACCACAGCAGATATGTGCCAAGCGTCCACACAAGAAGCATAACACAGCACATTAGGATGTCATTGTTCACTAATTCAAGTTTGGTTGGTTTGAAACTCATTTATGCCTCACCACAGGGCTACTAGAAGTGATCCAAGTGCTTCCAGCTGGAACCACTAGTAAAGTCACCATAGGCTCAACATTTGTAGTTTTAAATATCATGCAGAATAACTGACAGCCAGATAGGTGGACATGTAACATCCATTCAGTTGTCTCCAATGCCCTTCAAGGAAAAACAAACTTCATCTCTTCATATAGTTCTTAAACATTTATGGGGTTTATACCGAGGAGCTAGGAGATGTATACATTTTGTTAATAATTAATGGTATCTTTATAAATAAATACATTTTCGAATGGTTACTGGGACGACATGAGGTTGACTAGTATATTGATCTTATAGCCAGCTAATAATCATTTCCTAGTTTGAACAACTAAAATGATCTAAAAGGAAAAATCTGTTTTAGTGACATGAGACCACAGTGAAATAAGACCACAGTGAAGTAGCTAAGAAGTCGATAGACTTAGGAAATAGAAATTATTATATATTACTGAGTTACTCTTTCATTCAGTTCAAATGTATTCACTGGGTTCCAATTGCCTGCCAGCCCCTTCTCAAGGTCTCTGTAGGGACAAAAGCAAGATTATACATCAGATATGGTTAAGTGCTTGAAGAACAATAGACTGAGGTAAGAAGGATGATTTCTTATGTGGAGGTCAAGGAAACAGCTCTGGTAATGTGATATCTCAGGCGAGACCCAAGGCAGTGAGTGCTTGTCATAAGACAGCTGAGAGATGTCTCGTAGGCTGAAGGGTCCACCAGTACAACAGCTCTTTATTCATATTCAAGGACAGGACGGCCATCTTGTCTTGAGCAGCAACTAGAGGTAAATGGTAGCAAATGAACCTAGAAGGATGGCCGCAGGAGTGGGGATCAGGCAGATCCTGCAAGGCTTTACCCATTTTCCATAACATTTTCTCTCTGTGTAAGAAGATGCAGATGCTAAAAGGTCTTACCAACTGGAATAAGGGCTTTGCTTCCCTCCAAATAAGAGAGTCTATTAGGGGTTCTGTAAAATGAAGTAACATTCTAAGTAGCATTTTCAAAGACTCACCCTAGCTGCTGTATGAAGATCAAACTACTGGGGCACAAGAGCCACAGCAGAGTCCAATGGTGAGTCTATCCCAATATATAACCTACAGAGACAGCTCCTACCCATGACAACAATGCAAACGGTGAAGGTGGATACTTTTCAAGGGGGAGGCCAATTATTCTGGTGTTCAGTGTTATAAGAGTTGCTGAACAAAGAAGATCAAGATACCTCCAACGGTTTTGGTTGACTTATTGAAAAGGGGGAAAAAAACAAATTATCATTTAAAGGTGCTGTCAAATGTATCAGGAAAGGGCAGGTATATCAAGAGGTCAATTTTATAGCTGTTAAGTGTGAACATTCACTACATATTATTTTGCCTTGATAAAACACATTGACCATAAATAACTTGGAGGAAGAAGGGATTTGTTTATACTCTACGTTACAGTCCATCATTGGGGCAGGAACTCAAGCAGAAACTTGAAGGCAGGCCTGGTTGCTATTCTATACAGCATTACTTCTGAGCAAGCAACTGATCCAGTCATGTAGGAATGATGCTTGCTCCTCTGCACAGGCTATGGTTAGCTCTCTGATATAATCCAAGACTGCTTGCCCAGCTGTCACTCACTGTTCTAGTGCTGTGAAGAGATTCCATAACCACAACAACTCTTATATATATATTTTTTTTTAAAAAGTCATTTAATTGGGACTTGGTTACAGTTTTAGAGGTTTAGGCCATTATCATCACTGTAGGAAGCATGACAGCATGCAAGCAGTGCCGGAGAAGGAGCTGAGAGTTCTACATATGGATCTGCATGCAGCAGGAAGAGGAAGAGGCACTGAACCTGGCTTGGGATTTTGAAACCTGAAATCCCACCCCCAGTGAAACAGTTCCCCCAACTAAGAGTTACCCAATCCAACAAGGCCACACCTCCTATTCTTTCTCAAGTAGTACCACTCCCAAATGACTAAGCATTCAAATGTATGACATTATGGAGCCCATTCTTACTCAAACCACCCTACAAGGGATGGTGCCGCCCACAGTGGGCTGGGCCATCCTGTATCCAATTAAAAATTCAAGAAAATACCCTAAAGACATGCCAATAGGCCAGTCTGATCCAGACCATTTATCAATTGATTCAGACAGTTTTTCAGTTAACTTTCTCCTTTTTGAGTTAAAGCTAACCAAAAACATGTTTATTTTACATGTTGATTTCTTGGTATCTTTTGACAGATGACAATAATCAAATTACCACAATAATTGATAACTTCATCATAATTAAATAATAAACTTCATTGTTTGAAAAAGATCTAATTAAGTTAAAATTGAATTTAAATGAATGTTCTCAAAGAGACTATTATATCTACAAATATTAAAAATTTAAAATAAGCTACTCTAAATAATATGAAAATGAAGACAATTATAAAGTCTCTGTGGTATCTTAAGTGAACCACCCAAGGAACACCATCTTTATACTTTTATGCAAACCTCTGTTAAGAACATTTAACCTTAAGAAAGGTAACTGCCAAAAAACTTTCCTGATAGCTTTGCAAAGGGTTCTCCCAGCCTCAGTTGCAGGCCTTTCAAAGGAGACGTGAAAATCCAGAATTGAATAGATATGCATACTTTTGAATAGCCTATCCTCACACTGAATAAGAAATTTCCTCAATTATTTGTGGGTAAGTGTTTTAAGAAAAGTTCAGGCTTTGTAGTGCATTCCTTTAATCCCAGTATTTGGGAGGCAGAGACAAGAGGATCTCTCTGAGTTCAAGGCAGCCTGGTCTGCATAGTGAGTTTCAAAATAACCACAGCTGTATAATGAGACCCTGTTTCAATCCCCAACAACCCCCCCCCCCCCAAAAAAAAGTCCATTCTTAGTGCAGTCACATTGCTTAACTGTGTAGGTTTATGGCTGGCATAAAAATCTTCATGGTCTCAGATTCTTGATGTTATACAGCAAACATGGTTTGTCATCCTGTACTGCAGATAGCTTGAAGATAATAGATTTACATTCTCTGAGATTTAGCACTTCCTTTGGTTCCAGGATTACAGGTCTTGGCGACCATCGAAAAGATCCCATTTGAGAGTGCTTTCAGAAGGCCAAATGCCGACTTTACCACCAACAATTTCTCCATCCAGTACTGGAACGCCGTCAGCCACTGGGCCCCAGCCATCATCTATGACTTCTATCTGAGGCTTACTGGACGGAAACCCAGGTGAGAAGCTGGGGCAATGGTTTCAATAGTATCGGTGCATAGAACCCAAAGTCCTTAATCTTCTCTGCAGTTGAGGATTAAAGAAGATAAATGTCTGTCACACACACACATACAATGATGACACGAGCCTCACTCACTGCTTGTTGTGTGGCCATCCTGTGTCAAGAACTAATGATGGTCCCATTTTCATCTTCACACTTCATGGCTAAAAACTCTGTCACTGAAAGGGAAGCCAAGGGCAGAATCTGCATAGTCTAACACAGTGGTTCTCAACCTGTGGGTCACAACAGACATTTGCAACTCTTAACAGCAGCAAAACTGCAGTTATGAACTAACAACAAAATAATTTTATGATTGGGGTGGGGGGACACCACAACATGAAGAACTGCATTAAAGAATTGGGCATTAGGAAGGTTGAGAACTACTGGTCTAACAGGAAGTGACCAAGGAAGGAAGTACAGATAGCCACCTCACAGCCCCTACTGCAAACTAGGTTCACTGACTGACACCTAGAGTGATGAAAAGACAGACAGACAAGGTGCCAAGCAAAGCCAGCTCTGTCACCACCCAACAGTGACAAAACACATCTCCTGCTACCTCCACAACACATTCAACAGAAGGAGATTCCTGGAATCACAGTCTGAACAGGAACAGGACTGACCCTTTCTGAGGTGGGAGGCCTTTCTGACATTCAGCACTCCCTGGACTAGCACAGAAAACACCAATACAAAGGCCGTGTGGCTCACTTACCTTTACTCACCCACATAAGGAGGCATTGTGACTGTGTGGAAAACATCTGTGTGAATTTCCCCCAATATGAATGGGAGAAGAAAAACATAAAAAATTCTAGGTGCCTACATAAAGCAAGGTTTGGTGAATAAAAGAGAAACAGGAACAAACAAACACACAAAAAGATCAATATTAGTTTTGTTTGGAAGTAACTAAACTATACTGGATTGGACAATGAGTTGTTTCTGTGACATAATTATTTTTAATTAATATTTTTACATTTATTTATTGTGTATATACTATCATTGCACAGGAGCGGAGATCAGAGGGCACCTTGTAGGGAGGTTGGTTTTCTCTACCATGTATGTTCTGAACACAAATTGCACCCAGATTGTTAGACTTGGCAGTAAGCACCTTTACCCTCTGAACCATCCATCACTGGCTCCAAAATAATCCTTTTATGGCTTTTATAAGGCCGGTCACTGTAAGATATTACATCATCAAGTTGGGAGCCAGGATTAAAAATCTTGGCTTCACTAATTTAGCCATGAGCCATAAATATACTTCCTTTCTGAATTCTAACTCTTCTGTAAAAGGGGAGGTAGAGAACATGTATTTGACATAAAGGTGCGCAGAACACAATAACCACTGTTGTGACTAAGTTCTAAGTTTTTCTTTACATGTTTTTTGTTTTATGTACAAAAGGCCTCTACCTGAGAATAACAATTTTGTTGCTTTAAAAATTAACACTCTGTGGGCAGTGATACACTGTACAACTACTGTTCCTAGACTATTTAAATCTACTTCCCGAACAAGAAATTCCCATGAAATTCTTTCAATAGTTGATGGGAACTACCAGATTCCCAGAGCGTCACAATCTGTAACAGGACTGTACTCCAGAACCAAGCTAAGCTTAACCACACTTTCAATGCAGAGACCTACCTGGAGCATTTCCTACATGGCATGAATATAACCTTTCTGAAAAGCTAGTATGAGTAAATTCTGGCTAATTCACAGTCCTAAGAGGTTTCTAGAGAAGAGCTGGTTCATGGACCATGGGCACGCCATTGTAAGCGAAGGACACAGGGACTACAAGAGAAGTTCTCTGGGGTTTGTCAGAACTTGGTTGGAGTTTAAATGCTGACACTCTTAAAACTTATGAACCATATTCAGAAAAGTGCAGGCAAAGAGCTACCTACAAGGCTGTTGTGAAAATCAGCAGCTGGTATTTTCTAGAAGTGTCAGCACTGCATCTAACAGTAGATTATGAATATTAAGTTTTTCTTCCTTAAGTCTGAATTACAATTCAATAATGTAAGGCTGCCTAAAGTTTTTATACTAAGACCTGAGGTCCTATTTTCAGTTTTACAAGTTTAAAAACATGTGATAAAAAGAAATTAGCTTTCTAAAGATCTGACTCAAACTGAAAAACAAAAACTGTAATCCTTTCAGGCGAGTGACTAGCTTAGTTTTGCAATGTCTGATGAGAGAGAGGTAGGTGCTTGGGAGGATGTAAATGTCTGATGGACACTGTTAGGCAAAGTGGAAAGTGAGGAGAAGAAATAAGAATTCTAACTTTCACAGAAATTTATAAAAACCCTTCTAGTACCATAAGTAGATTTTAGCGAGAATGAGCAATTTGTTAGATGTTTGCTGGGACTCACTCACATGAAGGATGGTATAAGGTACTTTATAAAAGATGAACACAAAAGCTTCATGGTAGAAATTGTTGTTGTAAACCAGCCAAGAGACAAATGATCCAGGAGCTCAAAAAAAGTATTTTAAGAATTTGGAGGGAGAGAGGCACATTTTTATTTGTTTACAGTTTTACTGGACTTGATTTCACTAAGTAGTCCAGGCTGGTCTTGATCTCATGACCGTCTTCCTGCCTTGGTCTCCTGAGTGCTGGTGTTACTGCCATGAGCTCACCAGCACAAGTGACTTCCTTAAGGACACTTAGCCACCCTCCCCTGTGCAGGAAGAGGTAGTGGGCAGCATGCACAGCACCAGTCCTAACTGGTCTTTCCCTCAGGATGCTGAAGCTCATGAACCGGCTGCTGAAAACCATTTCCATGCTGGAGTATTTCATCAACCACAGTTGGGAATGGAGCACAAACAACACGGAGATGCTTCTGTCAGAGCTCAGTCCTGAAGACCAGAGAGTAAGTATGGCTCTAACTCCAGAGCACAATGGGAACTCAGAATTATGAGACCAGATGATGGGGGAGTGTCAGGTATACAGAGATTTTTTTTCCCCCTAAAACAACCAGACAATAATGTTAGCACTCACAGGAAACAAGTTCAGTGCAGCTAAGAGAACTGGTTAGTGGATTGTGATTGGATGTTCACTGCCTGCTTGATAACAGCAGTGGAGAGGTGGGGACATCTGGGTCCCTGAGGCTCACTGGCCAGCAATTCTAGCCTTATTGATGAGCTTTGGGTACCCACAATGGACAAGGTGACTGCTTGGCAGTGCAATGCTGGCAGCCCATCTCTCTTGCTTTCCAGGTATTCAACTTTGATGTGCGTCAGTTGAACTGGCTTGAATACATTGAGAATTATGTTTTGGGGGTTAAGAAGTATCTACTGAAAGAGGATCTGGCTGGTATTCCCAAAGCAAAGCAACACCTAAGAAGGTAGGCACATTCGTTGGTATCTATCTGTGAGACGCTACTGTTGACTGGCTTCATACTAGAATGTGTTTGAATTAAATTACTCAGCAATTATGCAGCAGCTATTATGAGACTGGATTCACACTTGTTGAGCATTACAGACCCTGCTGCATTCCATACCATCCTATAATACACACTGTTAATTTAGACCTCACCTTCACTCCCAAGGTGGGTGTTCTTTTTGTTAGCCCATTAGCACAGGAAGTATTTAGGGCACAACAACAAAAGCTCATCGAAACAAATACTAGAGCCAGGCTTGAGCCCAAGCTTTCTGTTCTTGTGCACCTTACCACAGTATGACCTAAGGAATACCCAAAGGGCAGGTCATGCTACAAAACTAGGAAAATCACATAACTACTCTTCAATTCCTACAGCTCCTTCCTACTTTGGTCAGATTTCCTGACAAACAAGTTAAGAGGATTCAGGTCATGATTCCTGCAAAAGATAAGATTGTAGTGCAGATGGTAAAAATGGAAAGACAGACCGCTAAAAGGAAGAACACTTGAAAAGCAAGCTTCCAAGTTCACTCCAGCTGATAAGACAATGATCATTTTTAAACTGCTGTGCATGGTGTGTGGATGTGCATGCCATGGTGCCTGTGGAGCACAGGGGACAACTCTGTGGGGTCAAATTCCTTCCTTTGACCTTTACATGAGTTGCAATTCAAGTTCCAGGCTTGCTCCAAAAGTGCACTTAACCACTTAGCAGTCTCACTGGTCAGAGAGGGTTTTCAATAATGAAAGATTTCGAAAACATTGTGTTCATCCATGAATCATGATTGCAAGAGCTTCAGAGAAGTAAGGAGAAGAGTAATAAGCTGTGAAAATATGAGGGAAACCTGGTACTTCAAGAATAGGAAACAAAAGACGTTAAAAGCAAGAGCACCAAGCCATGCCACGGGCTCTGAGGACTTGGTATTTGCTGGTCACAGACAAGAATACTTTTATACTTTGGGTAACAGCTGGATGCAGGTGCAGTCTTAACTGTGCTTTTGTCTCTGTCCCTCAGGCTCCGGAACATTCACTACCTCTTTAACACTGCCCTGTTTCTTATCATCTGGCGCCTCCTCATCGCAAGGTCTCAGATGGCTCGGAACATCTGGTTCTTCATTGTGAGCTTTTGTTACAAGTTCATCTCCTACTTCAGGGCCTCCAGCACACTCAAGGTCTAAGAACATTACACCAGCCCATCATCTGGAACCTCAGATACCTCTAAGACAGTAAACTGGGTCTTAAGCTAGAAAGTAACAAGAAGCACACCCAAGCTTCCAGTCGAAGTTGCCATTTCATCTTCTTCCCTATTCTTGTGTGTGTATGTGTGCATGCTTGGTTGGTTTTTCTGTTTTTGGTTCAGTGAGGAAAGTCAGCTTCTAACTACGTACACTTACGAAAACATAACTTCCTGACACCACCACTACACACTATCACACATGAAGCATGAAAGCACTCCTTTTCCTTTATTTGGCTTTCCTTCCCGACAAAACCAATTCCAACTCACTGAGCATGGAAGAACACATGGCAGAAGCCTAAGCAGGCTAGAGAAAGGCAGCACCAACCAGGGAAGCATGCTCAGTACCAAGGCAGGAGTTTCCAATCATCCTGACCTATGTGCAGCTGAGCCTCCTCTCCATCCCACACAAGCAGCCTTCTGTGTTACAACGTCCTGGTTGGGTTGGGGGAAGTGGGCTTGTGCCTATCCTGTTTCTCACCTCTGTCCATATCTTAACCCTAAAAGGAACAAACAAATGGTATAATTACATACCAAATAAGAACTTAACCATACATGCACCAGGGAGTCTTGTGTACTTCATTTATAACATGATTTGGACATCCCTTATTCTACATTCTTAATCACCACTGTCCTGAAAGCCCCTCAATTCCCTTTCTTATTTAATGTTGCCAAAGCCCTTCTACTTAAAATATTTCACTCAGGCCTCAGTCAGAAAGGATGATGGGGAGGGGACTTTCCTAGACTAGGACCAGGGAAACCCTCCTGACCTTTGCCAGTGAGGAAAGCAAAAATTCAAATAAAATGTTAATTTCTAGTTTCTGTCTTCATGTGTGGAGTTGGGAGCAGCACACTACTGGTGACCCGAGACCCCTTGTACCTCAGTCATCCCAGTCACACGTTAGTTAACTCTACAATGTACAGAGGTCAAAAACAGAAAGAGTGAAGGTTTTTGCTTAAGCATTTTAAATGCAAATAAAAACCTTTATACATTCGCAAGTTCTCATACATTCACAAGTTCTCATACTCATACGCTGGCACCCAGTTTTGCTCATATTTGAGATGAGGGCATACTGGACTGCAAGATCTCTGCATGGTGACAACATGAAATATTCAATAAAAGTAACTTCCACACATCACTGAAAACTACATACAAGCAGTTAACATGTGTATGTTTACATTCTGATGGCTGAAGAGTGACCAGTACTGAGATCTCCTCAGAACCAGGAGGAGGAACATGTTGGGAGAACCCTTTAGAGAGACCAGCACTGAGGTCTCCTCAGAACCATAAGGAATGTGTTTGGGAGGACCCTTTCTGGCACACTTTCTGCAAATTTGATTAAGGTTATTAAGGTCAGAGACTACTGTCTGGGCAGAAAACTCTGAAATAAAGCACCTGTGGGTTTCCCCATGTGAGACATCTGCAAGACACCAGGCTAAGGATACAATAATAATAGGAACTCAAGACACAGGAAGAGACTAAAATGACAGTGCTAAAGATTTACTACCTTTTGACCATTGTTTCATCAATCCAAGAACTCCAGCGACTGAGTGTGATTAAATAAAACTCTGAATTACTAACTCCTGTCTTCAGAGTTATTTATCTGCTGATCAGTCCCCACAACCTGTCTTCAGAGAAGAAAAAAAAAAAAAAAAAAAAAAAGACAATCTTCTCCAAATAAAATCACAGAAATAACTATTAGAGGAAAATACACACAAGCTACTCACTGATTCCATTTTTTCCTTGCGACATCAACTGGGTCACGTTTGTATGAGTATTCTGTGGAATCTGGCACATGGCACAAATTTACCTTGCAACTATATGAATGAAGTCCCCACCATTAAAAAATCCACACCAGGACTAGTTAACTACATGAATCCTATTATATGCACAACAGGAAAAAAATTATTCTACTTGGGTGAAGTTAAAATACAAAAACATGCTTGAAAAGAAATCCTGGCAAAAGGGAGGGCTGAATATGAACAGTGTCTTTTATGCCTGGGAGGGGAAATGCTAACAAGAACCATTATATGCTTATGCTATTAATATGTTAATGAAAATGTACTAAAGTTTTGATAATGTGTAATCTGTACTATGATACAGTGATCAGAGAGCGACTAGGGTAACTTATACTGATACAAACCTCAGAAAAGCACTGCTCATACTTCCACATTCACCGAGTACTTCTAACTCATTTAAATAATTTAGAATGGGATAGACAACTTCCAAATAGTATCTGTCTTAACCACTGTTCTATTGCTATGAAGTATGACTGACAACCAAGGCAACTCTCAGCTTCCTTCCTTTTATGCTTATTGTTTTTTATCATGGCATGGAACATAGTGCAGGAGCCTCAGAAGCTACATCCTGATCGGCAGGCAGAGAGGAAAAGAGGGCCTGGAATAGGCTTTTGAAACCTCAAAGCCCACCACCACTAATACACTTCTTCCAACAAGACCACACCTTCTAATTCCTTCAAACAGTTCCACTCTCTGGCGACTAAGCATTCAAATATGAGCCTATTGGGACCATTCTTACTCAAACCACATTATTATAACACAATGAACATAAAAATCAAATCAACCTAGTTTTCAAATCATCAGTAACTTTTAAAGTTCAACAAGCTTACATGGCTACCTTTCTGGAACTGTGGCCCTGCCATCTTGGGATACTAAAAAGCAGTCTTGGTCCCCCACATCCAGAGAAGGTTGGGTTTTTGGGTTTTTTTTTTTTTTTTTTTTTTTTTTTTTTTTTTTTTTTTTTTTTTTAAGTCACTGCCTACATCAGCTTTAAAAACATGGTTAAAAAGCTAACAAAACAAAATTAGCAATAGCTAGATTTTGATAGATGACAAAGTGCAGCTACTTAGATGGCAAACATTGTTTACCTGGAATTGAGTTTAAGCAGAACCATGTCTTCTGACACGGAACATTGTTAGCATCTTCCTATTTTATCTGAAACACTGAGTCCTATGGTCAGAGATGTGGGGCAGAATAACATGGGTCCACTCCAGAAAAAAAATAAAAAATAAAAAGCAGAGCTGGAGGCAAGGACTTCTCAGTGCCACAGCACTTGCTGACAATA